>NC_040908.2:109221997-109525027 GCF_004126475.2 Phyllostomus discolor
TGTAGTTTTTTTATTGGTTGGATGAATGTTCTGCTAACATTTTGTTTTATTACTCAGCAAAATAAAAAGAATGGATAATGGGGGCAACTAGCAGTGTCTTCCACAGTTCTATGTCCCTGGTTACTCAAATATCTGAGCACATCCTGCTTCCCGCAGATAAACATACCCTTCCATTCCCAAGGGGGACAACCTAAAGTCCCATACAGTTACCCCATCCTGCTCAAATTCCAGCAGTTTCCTCAGGACCAAATACAGCTCTCATGTTCAAGTTATCTCCCCACTTAACACACTCAATATACAAGGGTAGGATAGGAAAAAATAACTGCACTTATTTTTGAAAAATTCTTCAATGCAAAATATGAATCAGAAACACAACATAAACTTGTCCTCAGAAATTACAGGAATAGCGATGCAGGCTTTTCCTACTTAATTTCAATAACCAATATGTGAAAATCTGATGTTCTGCAAGAAAATGCTCAAAGGAGCCTATTTTTTAATGGAAAAAAATAAAATGTGTTACACATCAACCCCAAACCACTCACATGTTTAAAATAAAGTACAATGCCAAACATAAGTTACAAACTATCATGTTAGGATGTATAATACTTAAAGAACACCATTTTCACCACCAAACAATTCACACAGTTGATATCAGTTATTTTTTTAATGTAATGGCTCAGGCAGTTTGCACACATAACAATGAACATTATATTCACAACGTGGCACAGCAAATGCCAGTAACTAAGGAAATTTTAAAAATACAATTGAAATCAGGCAATTTCTTTTAATCGACTGTTAAATGGAGACTTGAAGCTTACAGATATTTGAGAAAAGAAGAACATAGTTATTGTTTCCACAGGTGCTAGGTGACATTGATTATAAGTTGGATGGTAAAAGGACAATTTCAGGCAAACTTTCAGATTCAAAGGAATTTAAAGGTTTCTCTACACTTTTGCTTTTGCTGCTGTAAAGACTCCAGAACATGAAGGCATTGATAAATTCTCAGGGAAGATGATCTGTGCTCTAGGATTGAAAATAAAATTGCAAAATGGAGCAGTTTGCAGAAAAACCAGCAGTTCTTATTTGTAATTGCTTTGTAACGTATTATAAGATAACAGGCTGTTTTTTAAAAAAAGGATTCTCATCAAGTTTCAGGGTGATGTTACATAGTAGCTTCACTGCATATTCTCTTGGACCTTCATTTTTGCTTCTTTTCATAAAAAAGTCTTCAGGGTTCATCAGCAAGGTGCAGCAAGGGTTCTTCAAAGAAGGTACACAGTGAATGAAGGAAACTAATCTGACAATTTGTGGCTGAATTCAAGGCTTTGAAGATCTGCCAAGCTGAAAATTGTTGCCCTTGCAAGTTTCTGGTTTTGAAGATGTCAATGGAAAAGAATCTCCTGCAGAGGATTTAACAACACTAAATCGTTCAGCTTTACATGCAGTCATTAAAGAAATGCATATCAGGCATGACGGCGACAAAGCATCAAGCATCACTCATACTAAGGCTCACACTAAGTATGACATTATGGCAGCAGCAGTCAGACACACATTCCCTTTGTTGACACTAGGCAATCTTTTCAACATAGTCGCATGTAATTCTGACTCTGCTGACAATTTTAGATGCAACATGACTTCTCACTTTTCTTCTCATTACTTTACTTAAAATATTATATTACATTTTTAAGATGTAAATATAAAATTTTGCCCTACAAACATTAAAAACTTTTGTATTGAGAGATACAAGCAGGCAGTACTTTTGCCAATATAATTCTCTTCAAAATTTAGGGGAATTCTAATATATTAAATTATAACCACTCCATTTTTAATAGGCCATACCCACAAATCTCTTTGAGACAGATACTTTCCAAATCAAGCTGAGTGTCAGTCAATAGAAATCAAAGATATTTTCACATATTGCAATTATATTAAATTTTTGAAATATATCAAAAATGATAGTTAACTGTCAGATTTTGTTACTTAATTGGTTAATATGGTAGTATATCATAAAATTTTAATATTTTATAAATTGCATTCTGTAATCTACATTTGGATTTTATGCATTTAAGGTACTAGTCTGAGAAGATGCCATGATCCGAATGTTTATGTCCGTCAGAACTCATATATAGACATCCCAGTGTTCAGTGTGATGGTATTAGGAACTGGCCTTATAACAGAGGCCTCAGAGAGCTTAACCTGTCCCTTCTGCCATGTGAAGACAGCAAGAAGACAGTGGCTATGAACCAGGAAGAGGGCCCCCACCAGAATGTGACCATGGTGGCACCTTGATGTTAATTTCTGAGCCTCCAGAACTGTGAGAAGTGAATTTCTGTTGTTTATTATTCACCCAGTCTGTGGCATTTTGTTATAGCTGCCTGATGAGACTAAGGCAGAAGGAATCCGTGGTCTTCCTAAGCTGCCAGAGAGATCCATGGCACAAAATATTTTTAAAAACAATGCATTGGATTGGTGCTAAAATCTCTATAGCCTTAATGACGCTTAGCTTTTCATCCAGTTTCAACCTTTCGAACTTTTCATCTCATTGATTAGATTAAAGAGAACTAGAAGCCCCATCCCCCCACCCCACCTTGCTCCGGCCAGGGCAGGACGAGACCAAGAGCAGTGGCTTTGACCTGGCAGGACCCTCAGCTCTCCGCCCTGCTCTCTCACTTGTTCACACCTGCTCATCCAAAGAAAGTATCTTCCTTATTTTTTAGTATTTATTAATCTTTTTTTAATAGGCTTGCAATTTTGGTGAGGGAGGGAGAGATGATCAGCATGTATTTCATATGCTCCCTTACAGCTTGGATGCATGTATTAATTTTGCATTCAGAAAAAAAAAGGAAAGATGCAATGCTACATGCTTTAATTTATTTATTTTCTTAATGTATATAATATTGTAAGAATAAATGCTTACAAGACCATTTTACAAGTGAGAAAACTAAGGGTGGTATAGGCTAATCAATGATTCAAAGTCATGTAACTAGCTAATAACAGGGCTGGAACTGGAACTCAAGGCTTCTAGTTTCTTCTCTGGTGCTTGCTCTTCTGAGCTATATTAGAACACACGTCTTTCCTTTCTAGGAGCTAATGGTGCTGATGCTATAAACATAGTCTAGAAAAATCAATATATTATTTACAGGATGAGTAGATTTACAGTTACTTGTATGGAAAATAATGTAATTGATAAATAATATTACAAGAAGAATAAACTCTCATGTACTCACAACTGTAAACCTACTTTTGTTCCACCCTGTATTTGTTATTGTACATGTAGTTATCTTTGCCTAAGATTCTGTTTGTTCAGTTGGTCAACAATTATTTTAATGTGTGCTAAGTGCTGAGCTGGGTGCCAGGAGTATAACATTGTACCTGACCCAGTCCCTACCTGCATGGAACTTATAGTCAGTCCAGCAGGAAGACAGCCATCAACCAATACTGAATTCTTTGTCTCTTTGTTTGCTCCCCTTTTCTACTCACCTTTCAAGATATGACCTAATTGCAGCCTCTCTGTGAAGCCGTCCAGGTAGAATTAGTTGTTCCCTGTGCTTCAACAACACATGGTTCACACCTCCTATCAGCTGAGAACAGTCTTTTACTTTTAATATTTTAGTTAACAGCATTTTCTGCCACCCCACTCACTTCTGTTCCCCATCTAGGAGGTAAGGAACTCAAGGGCAGGTTTGCTCTTCCATCCTGATGGCAACTACAAGACTCAGCCCAGTGTCTGACGTATAGTAGGCAATAAATACTTGCATGACTGGAACTGATGGTGAGAGAAAAGAAGGGAAAGTTCTCTATGACTCCTTTCTATATACTGTATAGCCACTTGTGTTTTCAAATTAAAAATGGCATTCCCCATTGATGATTTTTAAGTTTATGATTTGCAAAAATCCACTTTTATTGTTTGGGCTAGTGACCCATATAAACTTATTTATGGAAATAAACTTGAGCACTTGTCATCTGCTGTTAATTATAAAATCTTAAAGCCTACTAAAAAATATATTGAGAAAAGTCCACATTTTGCTTCAATTTATCTGAGTTGGCAATCTCCACAACCTAAACCCACTAAAATCCACACCTCCAAATTCATTTAATTCTGCATGACCTGTGACTATAGAAATTGAATCCCTGAAGAATCTCAGTTTCACTATTTGGCTAACTCCCATTCTTTCTTTAACCTTTATAAAATTCTTTTTGAATGAATGTTGACAAACCAGGTATCTAAGGTTCAAGAAAAAGGAATGAAAATTAGTTCCACATTTATGTGGCCAGGAAAGGGCTGTGTCCCCTGGAAGGAGGAAGCAGTTTCCCTTCCCCACACCTCAGAGCTGGACTCCCCTTCAGGCGTGAGACCTTTGGGAAAAGCAGGCACCTCAGGGGGGTAACAGACACAGAGTAGCTGTAACTGAAGCCCTGACAAAAATAGGCCTGAGATTTTTGATGACTGGGGTGTGGAGAGTAGCTTGAATGTGGTCATTTCCGATCTTCAAGTAGTTTTTCAAGAGCTGGAAACTTTCATTTGTATTGAGGTAGCTTCAGCGTTGGTTTGAAGGAAATGATCAAAATGTATGAAGCTAGGTACACTAATACTGAACCAGACCCTTTTCTGGAATGGAAGTTTGACAACCACTGTGGCTCCAGAGGTATAAATTTTCTGCATAATAATATTAAAATGTGCCTCTGTTATGGGCAGAGTGGCATCTCGGTAGTTTGGAGAACTATTTATTTTTTTTAGATGTGGGTGTAGACTACCTCAGCCTGTATGGTATTGTTTATTTTAGTACAGACGCTTGTACTTCCTGTTTAAATAGCTTCTCACAGGAGATTGGGTGTGGAGACTTTAAGACTACAGGGAAGCTACAGCTCCAGATTTTCACTTCATGTGGATGAAATGCCATAAAAAGAAACAGGACTGGGCTAGGCTTAGTCCAAGTAGACTGTCCTGTTATTATCTCACACATGGTAATACTCAAACACAGACTTGGGGAATGTACTCCATTGGATATTTTGCTTTCATATGATGACCTCTCAAAGGCCATAGGAAAAGACCTGACCCTAAGGCGGAGGGGAGCAGGGAGAGGGGTGGGGAGGAAAGCAGGTTCAGTTCAGGTCTGGAGTTTCCCCAGAGGAAGTGGATAGGAAATGAGGATAGGGAAGGCAGGCCTGAGATGAGGGAAACTGCAGGGAGAAATGTGTTCTTCTGCTGGGGCTCCCAGAGCTTGGGGTGTAGGCTTTCGGTAGGACGAACTCGCTGGAGGTCACCCCCAAAGGGAGAAAATAAGCAGACCCTGCCAGATCACCCAAGACTGGGAATTAGGCAGGAAGGTGGCTCTGAGGCCCTAAGACAGCCTGTGTTTTGGGTGTGGACTCTTAGAGCATTCCAAATTCATAGGAATTTCAAAGTCTATGAATTTAATAATTCCTTTCTCTTTATGGTACAGCCTAGTCACTGTCATGATGTAGGAAATTAAAAGAAGGGTCTGTGACCACCTTTAGAGACATTTAGTAAAAGGAAGAAAAGCTCTCCCTAAAGCCAGCTACAGCTACAGGAGATGAGAGGTGACCCCATGGGGGATCTGTGATAGGCAACCTCAAAGCACAGAGGTGGCTGGGAGGGGGTGGATTTGTAGAGCACAGGAGCAACAGGGAGGTGCAAAGACTTGCTGCAGAAAGGAGCCTCATAAAAGGTGAGACTTCCTGTCATCAGATAAGATGAAAGTTTGAGTCACAGTAATTTGGACATTATAAGGTAAGCCTGACCTCATTTTTAATCATAGCCTGGTGAGGTGTGGGAGACTAGGTAAATGCATATGGAATGCACTATAAAGTGTATTCGTTGTGTTTTACTAACCTGTTTAACATAAGGTTCACAGAATACAAAAGCAGGCTTAACATGGATTCCCAGGTGGATTTGTGGAAATACCATATATTGATCACACTCTGTTTATCCATCCGTTTGTAATCGTGTACTGTATCCCAGCATGTACTGAGCAGTACAGTAAAAATCAAAGCAGACCCACTGAAGTGGAGCTGGTATCCAGTGTCCATGCCAGACTTTGATGCTTCCAGGTGTTGCTGTTGAAAGTTGGCACCCACTGTTGTCCAGCCACTGTCAGATACTGCTGCTGGTCCAGTTCACTGCACAGGCCAGCAGGTACCCTGATGGAGGGTAACTTTCTGAGAGACTCTTCTCTCAGTGCAGTGACCAACAGAGAATGGCCCACAGTGGACCTCCCAGTCTGCAGCGTTTGGTGCTCAGTTCTTTCCATCAGATGCAACCATTCACCTTCAAGCAAGTGTTGACCCTGTGACACTTCACTTGGACAGGCTCAGGTGTCAACCCTGCACAGATTGCAAAACCACTGTCCACCCAGTCCCAGGGGTCCCACCAGAGGCCAGCCCACTTCCCTTTTCAACCATAAAAATACAATAGCTATTTTCATTCCTCTCTCAGACAACAGACCTCTTCATGCCCTCAGCTGAAGTGAAATCTAAATGGTTTCTGGGGCTACCACTCGCCTGGCAGCAGTTTCCTATTGACCCAAGCTCCCTCCTTGGCAATAGGATTGAGAAATAGGCTTGCTCTGGCCATCGAGCATTCCTTAGTGTATAAACATCATTCACTATTTTGGTACTAAACTGCCACACCTTACATGCCTTTGACAAAAGACTCAGTGACCTTCATGATGAATTTTCATGTTTCTCAAGCTTCTAAGATCCTAAGAACTACTAATTGTAAATAAAAATATGCAGGCTTTACTTCTAGAGATTCTAATCCAGTGGGGTATAAATTGGACCTAGGAATTTGTACTTTTCCAAGCACTCTACTATAATGAAGAAATTCACGTAAGGAGGAAAAATCCAAGTTACTTAATAAGAATCCATCGTATCGTTTAATCCAGTAGTTTCTAACATTAAACACTGGGATCACTTGGGAAGCTTTGGGTTCAATAGAAATGCTTTGGACCCATCTGAGATTTTTTTTAACTTTTTGGAGATACTTGTAAACTTACAAAAAGTTGTGAGAAGAGTTCAAAAACATTTTCTGAACTATTTGTTACTTGTTGACATGGTGTCCTAGCACTCTCAAATACTTTAGTATTTCCTATAAACAAGGACTTCTTCTTATGTAACCAGAGAAAAACCATCAAAACCATGAAAATTAACATCAATATTACACTATTCTCTATTTCTTAGACCCCATTCAAGTTTTGAGAATTGTTCACAAAATGTCTTTTAAAGTAAAAAGTGTATAAAATCACGTTCTGTTTATTTCATGTGTCTATAATCTCCTTACTCTGAAAACAGTTCCTCAGTCTCTCCTTGATTTTTATTATCCTGACATTTTAAAATTACAGACCATTTATTTTGTAAATGACCCTCAATATGGTTGTCTCAAGTTTTCTCAGGATAAGATTCTGGTTATGCCCTTCTGGAAGGAATATTATAAAAATGATGCCATGTCTTCTCTTTGCATCCTATCATGTGGCACACAATTTTGATTAGTCCCATTACTGGTTATGAGTACTTTGATCAGTTGATTAAGATGGTGTCTGCCAGACTTGTCCACTACAAAGTCATACTTTTTTTCTCTGTAATTAATAAGTTTTTAATTGGGGAGAGCATTAAGACAATGTAAATATCTGGCTCCTCATTAAACTTTTTATTTATTTATGTAAGTATATAATCAAGGATTCCTATTTTATCCAATGGGTTATCATCCACTACTATCATTAATTATTTTCATGCTCAGATGTTCCAGGTATGGCCAGTGGGAGCCCCTTTGAGCTGTCTCTTATGCTCTTTAGACATGTTCCCATTATTTTTTAATTTTCTTTGTTCTATGAGTTTTTCTATGGTTTTTTTTGGGGGGGACACTAAATGCCCAGGTTTATTTTTACATTAACTGCCCAGCACTGGAATCAGCCAGTCCTGCAAAGAACTCTGGTTCCTTTTAGTAAAGAATGGTACATGAATATGAAGATGCTGACTTCTGGCCAAGATGGAGGCATAGGTAGATACACTTTGCCCTCTCGCACAACCAAAAGAAGGACAACAACAAATTTAAAAACAAAAAACAGCCAGAACTTCCAGAAAATCAAATGTGTGGAAGTTCAAAAACCAAGGAGTTGAAGGGGAGGCATTCATTCAGACTGGTAGGAGGAGCAGAGACAGGCAGCCAGATGGACAGGATGCCCAGCAAGGTGGTGGCTAGAAGACCAGGTTGTCCCACATTTGCATGCAGATAAACTGGGAGCAGCAGCTGAGGAGTGATACAGACTGCACAACCCAGGGTTCCAGAAAGGAAATAAAGCCTCAAAACCTCTGGCCACAGAAGTTTCTAGTGGTGGCAGCAGTGGGAGAAATGTCCAGCCTCATGGGAGAGTTCATTGGAGAGACCCACAGGATCCTAGAGTGTTCACGAACCACCCACCTGGGAATTAACACCAGAGGAACCCAATTTGCTTGTGGGTAGTGGGGGAGATGACTGAGGACAGACCAACGGCCAAGCAGGAGGCGTTGTTCCTTCTTTGAACACTCCCCAACACACAGCACCACAATGCAGCAATGTGGGTTGCCCTGCCCTGGAGAATACCTAAGGCTCTGCCCCTTACTATGTAACAGATTCATGGAAACAAAGAAATATGGCCCCAATGAAAGAACAGATCAAAACTCCAAAAATAGAACTAAGCAATAAAGAGATGGCCAACCTGTCTAGATGCAGAGTTCAAAACACTGGCAATCAGGATGCTCACAGAAATCATTGAGTATGGTTGCAAAATAGAGGAAAAAGTGAGGGCTATGAAACGTGAAATAAAGAAAAATATACAGGGAACCAACAGTGAAGGGAAGGTAACTGGGACTCAAATCAACGATTTGGAGAAGAAGGAACAAATAAACATTCAAGCGGAACAGAATGAAGAAACAAGAGTTCAAAAAATGAGGAGAGGCTTAGGAACCTCCAAGGTATCTTTAAACATTCCAACATCCGAATCATAGGGGTGCCAGAAGGAGAACAAGAAGAGCAAGAAATGGAAAACTTATTTGAAAAATAATGAGAACTTCCCCAGTCTAGCAAAGGAAATAGACTTCCACAGAGTTCAGGACACTCAGAGAGTCCCAAACAAGTTGAACCCAAGAAAGCACACACCAAGGCACATCATAATTACATTACCCAAAATTAAAGATAAGGAAAGAATCTTAAAAGCAGAAAGAGAAAAGGAGACAGTTACCTACAGGGGAGTTCCCATAAGACCACCAGCTGACTTCTCAAAAGAATCCTTGCAGGCAAGAAGGGGCTGAAAATAAGTCTTCCAAGTCATGAAAGGCAAGGACCTACACCCAAGATTGCTCTATCCAGCATAGTTATCATTTAGAATGGAAGGGCAGATAAAGTGCTTCTCAGATAAGGTCAAGTTAAAGGAGTTGATCATCACCAAGCCCTTATTATATGAAATGTTTAAGGGATTTATCTAAGAAAAAGATGATCAAAAATATGAACAGTAAAATAACAAAAACTCACAACTATCAACAACTGAGCCTAAAACCCCCCCCCAAAAAACAAAAACAAACTAAGCAAACAACTAGAACAGGAATAGACACACAGAAATTGAGATCACATGGAGGGTTATCAGCGGGGAGGAGGAGAGGGGAGGATGGGGGAAAAGATACAGGGAATAAGAAGCATAAATGGTAGGATCAAAATAGACAGGGGGAGGTTAAGAATAGTATAGGAAATGGAGAAGCAGAAGAATTTATATGTATGACCCAAGGACATTAACTGGTGGGGGGAGAATGCCGGTGGGAGGGAAATGCAGGGTGGAAGGGAATAAAGGGGAGAAAAGAATGAGGGGGGAGAATTAAAGAATTAAAAAAAGAAAAAAATTAAAAAGAATCATGAAGATGCTAAGTAGGCCTCCTGGGGTGTTGCTGCTCTTAAGCCCTTCAAATGAATATATACATTTATGTATTTATAAATGTATATTAATAAATAGATTATATATACATATATCTATATTTATTTCTTTATTTCTATATTGAAAACCATGAGAGCCTTCAATTCCAATCTGACACCATAAAATTTATTCTGGTTTTCTCCTGTTCCATATTTGTAACTCTGAGAGCAAGAGACCTCTAATCAATAAATTTACTATTTACTCATCTTTTCTCACCCTGGTCCCTCAACACCAATGCAGATGCCCTCCTTACCCTTCTGGGGCACTGGCACTCTGTAGAAGCAGGAAGACACAGCACTGAGACACCTCTCGTCTTGCTTGGACACTCTCATAATGGGTAGGAGAAAGCTAATAGTTGAGCTGGGTTTTAAAAGATGAGTAGAAGTTTGCCAGGGGAAGAAAAGGAATAAGGGAATTTGTAGTGGGAGGAACTACTTGTTTAATATTTGATACAGTTGGGAAAGCTGAATTCTGTATTTAACATGAGAACCTCCCATGAACATTATCATCTGGGATGGGGTGTAAATTAGCTCTTCAGATCAGTCAATGTGGTATTACATACTAGTCTATTAAAACCAGCCAGTCAGTTTTTTGAGGGCAATATCTGGTATACAAGAACATAATATTACATCAGCCAATTTGTTTGTTAGAAATATCAGTACATGCTAATATTAAAACTTTAAATATTCTAGAGACTATACAATGTAGAAAGTTAAAATCTCCTTTCATTCCATCTCCCAGATAACTACAGCACTAATGTATTGTATTCTTCTCATGAATTTCTTTGTGCGTGTACTACCAATTATGTGTGGATATATTTACACTTTTCCCCAAATTGAACTTATGAGACTTACCACTTTAAACTTGCTATTTTTAACTTAACATTTCTTGGATAGCTTCCTATAGTAGTACATAGAATTATATTTAGTTTTATTTATTTATTTATTTATTTATTTTTACTTTTACTGATTTTAGAGAGAAGGAGGAAGGTGGCAGAGAGACAGAGAGAAACATCAGTTTGTTGTTCTACCCACTTATGCATTCATTAATTGATTCTTGGAGGTGCCCTGATCAGAGATCAAACCCCCAACCTTGGTGTATTAGGACTACCACACTCTAACCAACTGATCTACCTGGCCAGAGCTAGTTCTTTTTAAAAAACATTTTTTTCATTTTATTTCTATCACTTTTCTTTATGTTTACTCACACACTACACAAATAAATTCCCAATGTAAAAAAAAATGATATATGTAAACCAATAGCCTGGCATTACCCCCATCTCTTATTCACTTCTTTTTCCAGAGGTAACCATTGTTGTCTGTTGGTACACATTCCCCTATTTTTCTTTATTTGTTTGCACATGCATGCACACACACACATGTGTGTGTTGGGTTTTCTTTTTTATAAATGGATGGTGGACAGTGTCAAGTTTTAGGTATTATCAAATTTCAAAGCCTGAAAGAACACACAGAAAGGACTGCAACCTGTTCATCACTCCAGGCCTTTTTTCTCAAGGCCCTCCATTCTTTCTTACATTGTGGCCACTGCAAACATAACCTGGGCACTGGGACCGAGCCACATTAAAGAATGAGGTTCATCAATAAAATCCTCCTGGGGTAGCTGACCCTTTGGCATTCTTTCTCTTGGGGCTTTAGCATTGCAAAATGAAGCTGAGGAGAAACAGATGGCAGAAAGAGAATTTTAAGAGGAAAATGTATGGGCCCCTTGGGATCCCAAGTGCCTAGGCCTTTAGATTTAGATACAGTTCTCTCAAGGGCTCCCTGCTTTGCCTCTTGTAGCCAGAGGCATGGAGTTTGAAGCATGTAAGTTCTTGGAAAAAGTGCAACTGAGCAAGGTCTAATCATCAGTGATTGGAAGAGAAATGTGCAGTCAGAGCCAAGTGGGATTTAACTCAAAGGCATTTTGAAAGTTTGCTTCAGAGTTAGAAGTGCAGCTTTCTGCCCCAAATTTCTCCACAAATATTCTATAGGCATTTTTAAGCCCTAGAGCCCTTAACTAATGTTATTTAAGGAAATTTTATGTCACTAATTGTACAGATTGTTTGCTAACTTTTGAGCAAGAAATGATCTCAAAATACCCTTGTGTCTACTGATATTTAAAGGTAAGAGAATATTCTGGAATAAATCCCATTTTCCAATGTAATATTTTCCAAAATAAATGTTGGAGTAACTGCATGGTTGATACCATGTGAACATTTTAATTTACACAATAATATTCTGGAGTTTATGGGATCTTGGCCTTTTTCCAGGAGGTTTGGAAATCCAAAAGTCAGCTATTTCTTCTCAGTGGGAGAAAAGATGGAGGATGTGAATCAGAACTGGTAAATTGGAGAGGAGATCACAAACTGAATGGAGTTAAGTAGGAAAAAGTGCAGGGCAATCTTCAGTGGGAGGAAAGCCAGCTGCATAGAGGGGAAGGACTGGTTACCATTAAAGGCTTCAAAATTAGGCCCTTGGAGGAGAATCGAATGGGGAAGTTAACAACCCCTTATTTCTCTCTCTTCTAGAGGATGGGGTTGGTATAATGAGATCCAGTTGCAACACATACTTGTCCATTCAGAAGCCCTCCAAACCTTCAAAGCTTGTAGCTCATGTGCCTCCTCTTCCAAGGAGCCTGCCCTGATATTATAGTCATCGTATAACATCACACTGTCAAGATGATCTGTTTCTTTGTCCTTTTCCCCATGGTCTGTGAGATTCTTGAGACCAGCATATAAAAAGCACATGATAATTATATGCTGAATGTTGATTGAATGAGCCTTTCTGGCTGGATATATTCCTTCTCTCTTTTGAGTTCTCTTGGAACTCTGCACTTACTTCACTTGTAATTTTTTTCACGTTCTACCTTGTACTATAATTTCTGTACATATTAGCTCCATTATTAGACTCAGAATTCTTCTATAAGAGAGATGAGATAATGCATGTAAAGTATGTCCCATGTCAGCTGAATAAATGATAGCTATTATTATTCGCGTAATGGAGTGCCTGAAGGAACAGAAAATTTATTTTAAAAAAAGTTTCAGAGAATCACTTTGAAGCAGATCTTTGTTTTGCAAGAATCAGTTGAGTAACCTTTCTTAATTACACAACTACAGGAGAACTATTGCCTTGGAAGAAGGGAATAATGGGACGTCTTAGTCTTGAAATATCTGTTTTTTCCCATTCCCCTGGGATAGAAATGTGGGATTAGGGTTAAGTAGTGGAGCTGGTGCTGAGTTGCACAACTCCAAGGGGCACAGTTTGTATTGTAATCTATTATAATGGATGTCTATACCCTTTGAAGATGTGCTCCAAGGGATATCATTCTTCCTAAATACAGTAGCGATGGGGCACCTGAAGTTGTGCAAGGAGGAGGCCCTAAGAAGAGAAAAGGAAAGGGGCTCTGACCATTCTTTTCCCTTTGAGGTTCAAGGCTATTGGATGGACCTCAGAAGGATTGGGATGGTGCTCATTGAAATCTCTTGGCAGGAAAGAGAGGCACTTGCCATAAGAGAAGGGCTACCTTTGGAGGGTTGGGCCCAGCAAAGCTTTCTGACTGAGGATGCCACTGGGAAACAATAAGGCAGGGGTGTCAAACTCATTTTCACCAGGCGCGCCACATCAGCCTCGCAGTTGCCTTCAAAGGGCTGAATGTAATTTTAGGACTGTATAAATGTAACTACTCCTTAACTAGGGGGCAAGGAGTTCAGCTCTGCTGCTGGATAGAAACAAGGTAAAAACAGATAAAACAAGATGGAGGGCCAGATTCAGCCCTTGGGCCTTGTGTTTGCCACCTGTGCAATAAGGGAACGCCAGCCACTAAGTGAGCTGAGCAGCTGAACTTCAAAGACAAACATTGTTGAATCAGGCAAGAGGGCAGGATATGGACCAGCAATAGTATTATCTCACTAGTCAAGCCCAGTAGACTGGGCTAGCAGTAGTCAAGCCCAGTAGACTGAAAGAAGAGCAGAGACCCAGTATGGCAAAACTGGAGACTTTTGGATTAATCAACTCACCAGTTTTCTCTCAATTTAGCTTTTGGACGTGAGTTATAACCCTTTGGATTAAGGAGATGTATTGAATTCTCGAGTAGTTCAGGGGAGAGAGAAATTGAACTTTCTGTTAATGAAGACAGAGTAGTTAATTGAAGAAACTGAAGACATATAATTATATTTGGGTTCCAGGATGATAAATGAGGTCATTATGGTTTTATCTTCTTTATCATCATTAGCTTTGTAGACTCAGAGCATCTGGCATATGATGGGTGATCTAGGAGAACAAGGAATCTCAGGGAGTCCACCTTCTTAATAAAATTCAGAATTCAGGTCATTCCAGATTGAGTCTAGAGAGAACCCAGAGTCCCAGTGTAAAACTAAATCCTTGGCCAACTCAAGAAAGGACCTGAACTCCACATGCACACTATAAACAAAATACCTGTCTGGGCTGCCTCCAGAACAGGTCTGAACCCTGAGCTGGGTCTGGGGCACTCCTTCCTTACTGCTCTTTATTTCATCTGCAGCTTTTGCTCACGGAGCCAAGAAGCTGAGGCTGGTGTCTTAATTTCACTTAAACTTTTCTGTCTTGTACAGTATATGCTCAACTTATGCCTGACCAGCTAGCTGGTTGAGTGCAAAGTTTTGATGTTGAAAGAATTGGAATAGTTCATTATCAGTTTATTCCAGACATAATATCAGAGTGGAAATCCAAGGAAACAAGTTTCTTGTGGTTTTGTTTGTGTGTGTTTTATTATTGAAAAATATGTCATATCAAGAGAACCATTAGATTCATAATTTTATAACCATATAAACAAGAGTATCCTCTGGCCCCACCTTCTCTTACAACTACAGGTGGTCAAGTTCATGGGTTTGGGGTTAACCAGCACTAGATCTGAATCATGTTTTTGCAATGCATTAGTTGAGTGATCTTCAGCAACTCATTTAAATTGTAAAGTGTGTTTCTTGTGCATAAAAGGGGGTTAGAAGTATACAAAGTTCATAAAATTAAATGAGAAATTTTATGTCAGGCATTGTGTTTGACAAAGAATAAGCACACAATAAAGTTTAGTTATTAACTATTTATTATTATTTCCTTCATCATCAATTTGCTCTCTGTTACTTACGTTCACACTTGAACCCACTAGAAAAACAACCAACATCCAAAAAAATCATTTTCACACAATTATAATTTAATAAAATTAATATTTGATTTAACATTTGTTATTGTTACTATGTAACTCTTTCCTATATCAATATTCAGTTGTTATATGTTTTCTGTAATACTATACTGACAATCTGAGATTTCTCAAGGTGATAGTGGAGTAGGTGGCTCTTGCATTCACCTCTCTCTAAAACCATACTGGAAATTCAACTAAATTGGGGAAGAATCACCCTGAATGACCAACTGAAGACTGGCTAAAGAGGAGATTTATAAACAAGGAGCTACAAAAGAAGCCATGTAGAGACTGGTAAGAAGGGTGGAGAAGCAAAAGGGGCTGGCCCTGCTGAGGCACCATGGAGGGCAGCTGAGGCACCAGAGGAATATCTCAGCTGCAGGAGGTCCCTCTTGAGAGGCACACAGCCTAAGACCCAGGCCAGACTCCCCAGCCTAGAGCACCAGAGCTAGGAAGAGATGTCCACATAGCATCTGGCAGCGAAAAGCAGAGGCTTCTGTCCACCAGCAAGAGGCAGTCTGCTGGAGGTACACCCACCCTCTTAAAGGGACAACATGCAAAATTATGTTCTCAGCCACTCACTCTGGGCTCCAACAAAGGGAGGGCAGAACAGACTGGAGTCTCGTGAGGAGAGTCTGGGGCTTGTGGTTCTGGGGAGAGACATGGGGGTACAGCCTCCAGGATTCCAGTGCTGAGTTAATCACCGGTACCAAGACTGGGGAAAGGCAATTACTGAACCATTAGGAATTTCTTAAACCCCACTGGAGAAGCCAGTATCATAGGCTGGGAATGGGTACAGCAGTCTAGGTAGACTCAGGGGATTAGTGACTAGCTGTGGGGAGGAGTCTTTTTCCCTACTTTCCCATGAATCTGACTGCCACTACCTGCTCACATGGGTGAGAAGGGAGAGATCTGATAGAAACACACTCCCAGTTTTTGGCTGACCCAATCTCGGGCCCTGGAGGCCTCACCCACCTGAATACTAGGGGCTCCACCCTGCTGAAGTCAGGGCAAAATCCAGGATAGACTCAGTGGCTCTAGGACAGGAACCACATCTACCACCTTCCCTGAAGCCTGAACAGTACCTCCCCATTACCAGAGACCATTTAGCTCCATCCTCTCAATTCTGCCAGAGGTTCTCTCAGTGACTAAGTCTAGCAGGCAGCTGGCCAGTGGGTAGAGGTAGATGGGGTGCAGGGCAGGAAGCAGAACCCCAAACACCTTGGAACATTTGCTGTCCTTTCCCTGGGCTGGTGTTAGTAAAGTCGGCCTCAGAAAGCAGCTTAGTCCTTCCCAAGCACAGCCAGGCCCAGCAGAGGCAGCCACAAACTCTGCGTCCCTTGTAGCTGAGCTTCAAGCAAGTTGTCAAGGGCAAAGCATGAATAGTGCATCTGACATTGGAGTCCCTCCCCAGGGCCAAGAACCAACATGCCAAATGGCCAGGGCCAGACAACAGTGGAGCAGGATCTAACAAACTTCAAGAATAGTTTATCCAAAGAGAGATCACAGACAGCACCAAACTCAGCAGACAATTTCATTTTTCTCTTATTTTAATTTTTTGCTTTTAAATTTTTTGCTTCTTTCTTTTCTGTTTTATTTTCTTTTTTCCATTTCTTCTCTTTATTTTCCTTTTTTCTTTTTATTCTTATTCTTTTTTATTTTCTTTTTATTTGTTACTTATTTTTGTTATTCATTTCTGCTTTTCTTATTCTTTTTTCCTTTTTTAATTTTTGTTAATTGCTGTTAATATATCTTTTAATTTATATTTTCTTTTTATTTATTTTTATATGTTTTATATATACTATTATTTCTTATTATATTTTTCCTTTTTTATTTTTCATTTTTTTCTTTTTTGGATCAGCAACCACACGGCAGTGTGCACACAGTGATCTCACAGTCAGTCAGTCTGAGGGTCGATCACATGCACAAAGGGGCCAACACCAATCAAGTCTCAATTACAACAGGAGGGCCCACAAAACCCAAACAAGGAATATTCTTAGAGCATCCAGCTCAAGAGGTCAAGGAGACCACACCACTTGTTCCCACAGAACACCTAGTACATAAAGCTGTCCCATGAAGACTGGGAGTCATAACAAATTGCTCTAAAACATTGAAACAAATACAAAGAGATAGCCAAAATGGGGAGACAAGGAAGCAGGCCCCAAATGAAAGAAAAGGAGGGATCTCCATAAAAAGAGTTAAATGAAATGTAGGCAAGCAATTTGTTAGACAGAGAGTTCAAAGTGATGTTTATAAGGATGTTCAAGAAACTTGGTGAGAACCACAACGGCATGTAAAAAGACATAAAAACCATGAAAAGACAGTTGGAAATAAAGAATAGCATATCTGACATCAAGAATACATTGGAAGAAATAAAAAGTAGTCTGGATTAGGCAGAGGATTATATCAGCAATTTGGAAGGCAAGGTAGGAAAAAAAACACCCAAATAAAGCAGCAAAAAGAAAAAAAGGCATCAAAGGAATGAGAAAAGTTTAAGGGAACTTGGGGATAACAAAACATAACATCTGCATCATAGGGGTTCAGGAAGGAGAAAAAAGTTAGCAACGGATAGAGGACTTGTTTGAAGAAATAATGGCAGAAAACTTCCTTAACCTGGTGAAGAAAAAAGTCACAGATGTTCAGGAAGCACAGAGTCCCAATCAAGATGAGCTCAAGGAGACCTACACCAAGACACATCATAATTAAAATGTCAAAGTTTAAAGGCAAAGAGAGAATCTTAAAGTAGTAAGAGAGAAACAGGTAGTTAGTTACCTACAAGGGAATTCCCATATGGCTGTCAGCTGATTTTGCAACAGAAACACTTCAGGCCAGAAGGGATTGGCATGATGTATTCAAAGTAATGAAAAGCAAGGACCTGCAACCAAGACTACTCTATCCAGCAAGGCCATTATTTAAAATTGAAGACAAAATAAAGAGCTTCACAGACCAAAAAAAAAAACCCAACAAAACCTGAAGGAGTTCATTCCCACTAAACCAGTATTTCAAGAAATGTTAAAATGCCTGCTTTAAGAATAAGAAACAGAGTGAATGTGAATGGATTAAATGCTCCAGTCAAAAGACATAGCATAGCTGAATGGATAAGAAAACATGACTCATACGTATGCTGATCCATCTCAGAACAAAAGAGTCACTCAGGCTTAAAGTAAAGGGATGGAAGAAAAATATTCCATGCAAATGGAAACAAACAAACAAAAAAGAGCTGGGATATCAATACCTATATCTGAGAAAATACATTTCAAAACAAAGGCCATAATAAAAGATGGAAGGTCTTTTATTGTGTCTATATAATACTAAAGGGATCAATCCAGCTAGAGGATATAACCTTTGCAAACATATATGCACCCAATATAGGAGCACCTAAATACATGAAGAAAATTTTGGTGGACTTTAAGGGAAAGGTTGATAGCAATACAGTCATAGTAGGTGATTTTAACACCCTACTGTCATCAATGGATAGATCATCCAGACAAAAAATCAACAAGGAAACAGCAACCTTAAACAACACACTTGATTGGATGGATTTAATCGATATTTATAGAATATCCCATCCCAAAGCAGCAGAATATACTTTCTTCTCAAGTGTACATGTAACAGTCTCAAAGACAGACCACGTGTTAGGACACAAAATAAGTCTTAACAAATTCAAGAAAACTGATCATATCAAGCATCTTCTCTGATACAATGGTATGAAACTGGAAATCAACTACAATAATAAAACTTGAAAATATTCAAACACATGAAGGTTAAATAGCATGGGCTACCAGTAAGAGCAGGGAAGAAATAAAAAATTACTTGGAAACAAATGAAAATAAATACATAGCAACCCAAGATCTATTGAACACAGAAAAAGCAGTCCTGAGAAGGAAGTTCATAGCATTACCAGCCTACCTCAAGAATCAAGAAAAACCTGAAATAAAAAATCTAACCCAACCCCTAAAAGAACTAGGGAAAGAACAACAAACAAAGCCCAGAGTAAACGGAAGGAAATAATAAATATCAGAAGGGAAATAAATGACACACAGACTAAAAGTAATAATACAAAAGATTAATGAAAGCTAGAATTGGTTCTTTGAAAAGATAAACAAGATTGATGAAGCTTTAACCAGACTCATCAAGAAAAAGAAAGAACCCAAACAAATAAAAATCAGAAATGAAAGAGAAATGACAACTGACCTCACAGAAATACAAAGGATTGTAAGAAAATACTACGAACAACTATGTGCCAAGAAATTGGACAAACTGGGAGAAATGAACAAATTTCTAGAAACATACAATCTTCCAAAACTGAATCAGGAAGGATCAGAAAACCTAACTGATAACAAATAATGAAATTGAAGTAGTAATCAAAAACACTTACAGTAAACAAAAGTACTGGACCAGATGGACTCACAGGCAAATTTTACCAAACATTCAAAGAACCAACACCTATCCTCCTCAAACTATTCCAAAAAATTCAAGAGGAAAGAAGACACCCAAGCTTTTTTTATGAGTCCAGCATTATCCTAATTCCAAAACCAGATAAAGACACTACAAAGAATAAAAAGTATAGGCCAATATCCCTGATGAACATAGATGTTAAAATCCTCAACAAATATTACCAAACCAGATCCAGCAATACATTAAAAAGATCATACATTGTGATCAAGTGGGATTTATTCCAGGGATGCAAGGTTGGTACAATATTCACAAATCAATTATTGTGAGCCTTGACCAGTGTGGTTCAGTCGTTTGGGCATTGCCCTGCAAATCAAGAGGTTGCAGGTTCAATTCCCAGTCAGGGCACATGCCTAGGTTGTGGGTTTGGTCCCCAGTCAGGGTGCATGTGGGAGGCAATAGATCGTTGTTTTTCACATCAACATTCTCTCCTCTCTTTCTCCCTCCCTTCCCTTCTCTCCAAAAAAAAGGGCATAAGGGAAATAAATGGTAATGCAAAAAAATACAACAAAAATAAACTATTATAAAATAAAAATACAAAAGCTTTAGAAATTTAAAAATAAAAATAAATAAATGTGATATATCACATAAACAAAATGAAAAATAAAAATCACATGATCATATCAATAGATGCAGAAAAAGCACTTGAGAAAACCCAACACAGGTTTATGATAAAAACACTCAGCAAAGTGGAAATAGGGGGATCATACTTCAACATAATAAAGGCCATATATGAAAAACCTACAGGCAACATCATACTCCATGGGCAAAAACTAAAAGTGTTTCTCTTAAGATCAGGAACAAGACAGAGATGTCTCCTTTCATCACTCTTATTCAACACAATACTGGAAGTCTTAGCAATCAGACAAGAAGAGGAAATAAAAGGCATCATAATTGGAAAGGAAGAAGTAAAGCTGTCATTGTTCACAGATGGCATGATATTGTACACAGAATACCCTAAAGACTCCATCAAAAAGGTACTAGAGCTAATAAATGAATTTGGCAAAGTAGCAAGAAACAAAATTAATATTCAGACATTGGTGACATTTTCATACACTAATAATGAACTATCAGAAAGAGAAACTAAAAAAACAATCCCATTTGCTATTGCAACAACAACAAAAACACATAAGGTACCTAGGAATAGATTTAACCAAGGAAGTAAAAGATCCATACTTGGAAAACTATAGGACACTAAAGAAAGAAATTGAGGAAAATACAAATAAGTGGAAGCATATGACATGTTTGTGGATTAGAAGAATTAATCAATCTATGTGTGTATGTGTAATTTGAATTTTAATAGACATTGCAAGATGACTTTCCCAAAATATATCATTCCCATAGTTCCACAAACTTATCAACTTGTCTGTGCAAATATTCAAAGAAGCAGTAAAGCATGATGCTTAAGAATGAAGCTCTGGTCCTGACTGGTGTGGCTCAGTGGATTGAGCGCCAGATGGCAAAGCGAAGGGTCACTGGTTTGATTCCCAGTCAGGGCACAAACCCAGGCTACAGGCCAAGTCCCCAGTAGGGGGCGCGGTACAAGAGGCAACCACACATTGATGTTTCTCTCCCTCTCTTTCTCCCTCCCTTCCCCTTTCTAAAAATAAATAAATAAAATGTTAAAAAAAGAGAGAGAGAGAATGAAGCTCCCAAGCAAGACTACCTGGTATGGCTCCTAGCTCTCCCATTAGAAACTGTGCAATTTCAAGCAAGTTAAGTAATCATGCTGTACCTCAATTTCATATCTGTAAAATGGGGATAATAATGGTACCTACCTATTATTAATATGCCTAAAATGCTTGCAACAGTATCTGGCACATAATAAGTACTCCGTAAGGGTCAGCTACAATTACAATTATGATGAATTGAAATTTTAATATGAACAACTCCCATGTTTTTTATCATAAAGATATAGTAGAAGATTCTCCTTACCTATTTCAAAGGGAAACAATACCTCAGCAGATAATAATATGAGTCAATCCAGATTTTCCCGCTGTCCATAGCTATGACACATCAATATGTTCTGAAAGTATTTCTCCCCGTTTGCATTTTTCTTGTTTAATGGGCCCAGTGTTCCTGAACTGTACACAACAGCAGTAACTTAGGGCCATTTTGATACAGAATTGCTTCCAAGTTTTCACCATAATAAACAGAAAGAGGTCCTCTTTACCACATTTTTATTTGAGAGGATGTCAGCCACTTTCTGTGAAAGGAATTAACCCCCAGAGAAAAACCAGTTTTTAAATTTTATTTTACAGAGGACAAAAGCGAGCATTTCATTTTACTGAGTCACTGCTAGAGGTATCCACTCTGCATCTTCCGGGCTGTGTTGTTGGAGCATGCAGTGAACATTCCAAAGACATGTTTACACCGAATTCCAGTTTAACATGGATTCAAACAAATAGAAAAATCAAATATTTGAAACTTCTCCTGCAAATTCCTTTTGTGATTAAGAGACAAAAGCAACAGTCAGCAAGCTTTTATAGACAGGAAGCTTTTCTGAAGCTCCCTTTAGGGAATGCTGCAGAGTCAGTCCACATTCAATTCTACTGAACCCACCGGGCATTTACGGAGCACTTGCCACAGACAAGGCATCATCCTAGCTTTTGTGGGGTGGAGCATGAAGAGAAATGTGGCAGGATGAGAGTACTCCATGGCTAACAGTCTACTGGGGGAGAAAATAGCATGCAGGTGGTGATAAGCTACACATTAGGTCTTTCTTGATTCCTGTCAAGTAAGAGAAAAATCCTATTCAAACTGACTTAAACAAACAAACACAAATTATTGGCTCATGTAATGAAAAATACCGAGTCCTGGCCTCAAATGGGGTGTGATCCAAGGGCTCATTGGAACCCCAACTCTCTCGTCATCTGGATCTGCTCTCCCAAGCATAGGCTTCCCTCTCAGACTCTGGGAAGGGGAGATGGCTTTCCAGAGCTCCAGGGCTGCATCCTCCAAAACTACGGTCTAACAGAAAATAAGACTTAACTTTCACAATGGCATGTTGTAAGCCTTGAAAGTGATTTGCAGTGGCTTGAATTTGTTTGCAAGCTTATCCCTAAACCTATTACAGTGACCAGAGGGATGCCCTGTTCTAAATGGTCAAAGCTTTGTCACTTGCCCAGCCCTGGAGATAAGGATGAAGTCAGCACTTGCCAACACAGGCGGACAGAGGTTGAGAAAACAGATAATTCCTCAGGGAGGCAGGGGAGGGGGAAACAAACCAGAGTTCTATTATCAGAAGAAGAAGAAATTATTCAAAAACAAATATAACCGAGGAATAAACAGTACAACGAGAGGATGGGGAATAGATATTTTCTGGCCCTAAGGATAAAAAAAAAGAATCTGCACAAAAGTAGATGGGGTTGGGGCAAGGCCAATAAAATTCTCATTGGAAATCTTTTTAGCAGCATGACTAAAATTTCATCCTAAATAAACAAGTAGATAAAACTATTAAAAACATTTTTGAAAAAAGAAACAATGTTCTAGAAGAAATGATGGTTTTATTTTCAAATTTCTGGAAACTGTTTTCAGAAAAAAATAAAATGACAAGAACACATACAGAAACTGACATCTCTCATTGAACCATGAACTCTTAAGCAGAGGAAGGGACTTTTGAAGTATTTGAATCTCTCTCCTGGATTCACCTCTAAAATGCCCCACACTTATGTGATCAACCTCCTCAAATCTTTCCAAGTTTGATGTTTACATTCAAATAGTGCAATACCCTGGCTGGGTAGCTCAGTCAGTTACAGCATCAACCAGACATACTAATGTTGCAGTGCAATCCCAGATCAGGACACAAGCAAGAAGCAAACAATGAGGGATTGAGCAAAAAGGATAAAGGACTCACGGACACAGACAACAGTGTAGTGATTGCTGGGAGGAGGGGGATATAAGGGGACTAAAAGGTAATGTAAAAAATACAATAAAAAAACAACCAATGAATGAGTAAATTGGTGGAATAAGTCTCTCTCTTCCCCCTCCCTCCTTCTCTTTCTATAAAATCAATTAATTTTTAAAAATTAAATAATGCAAGTGCACAGAACCTTTTTTTGTTGTTTTTGAAGCTAGTACTGTGCTCTGCATGTTCCAAAGCTGCTTGAAGGATATGAACTTTCTCTAGAAACACATAACACAAGAGGCCTGTGTCCCTTATTTTATTATTTCATTTGTCTTAAATGATTAAAAAGTATTTGTTGTTTTTGTATGATGATCTTTGTCATCAGTTTGATTCCCCTGTTTGTTTAAATTCAGGCCCGCAGAATTGGGTTCCCACCTAATGGCCCAGAGCAGGCAGTCAACATCTTGAGTCGTGGTCAAGGTGGGTTTCCTACCAGGATCTTGAGTAACCATGCTGTGTTCCAAGTGGGAGAAAGTCTTTTTGACTTCCTAGACCTGTGTGTACTTCAGGACCTCTATGCCAGCATTGTCCAGCTCTTCACTGCAGTTGGAACTGATTATTGAATCAAAATGTCTAAGTACCTTATAATACTATATCATGAGTGAGGTCTCATACCCAGAGCAGAAAGGGTCCCAGCTATCCCCACAACAATGTATCCTGTACCAGCAATGACACTATGGCTAAGTGATTCTTCCAGTTGAGAAAAAAACCACCACTGGTTATGCCTAGGCTGGCGGCGGGGATCTGGCTCTCCTGCAAATGTGAGAGAATGCCACCAGTTGCAATCAGGATGTGAGGAGCAGTGTATTTTTCCCATTGACCTCTACTGTGGGCTTGGGATCACATGTGACTCCTGCATGTCCAGGGATGATTTCTACTGGGTTGGCCAAAAAATTCATTTGTTTTTTTCCCATAAGATGACTCTAGTGTCGCTTAGCTGTCTTTAATTTCATTACAAACTATTTTGTTAAATTGTATTGTGACAGCTGTCATATCAGTGTGCATTTAAAAAATTATCAAAATTGGTGAAATTTTGTGTAGCCATTTTAATATTGAAGATGGAAGAAAATATGCAACATTTTTGGCATATTATACTTTATTATTTCAAGAAAGGTAAAAACACAACTGAAACACACACACAAAAGAAAGTGTGCAGTGTATGGAGAAGGTGCTGTGACTGATTGAACATGTCAAAAGTTGTTTGTGAAGTTTCGAGCTGGAGATTTCTCACTGGACAGTGCTCAGTGTTTGGGTAGACCAGTTGATAGCAATCAAATCAAGACATTAATGGAGAACAACCAACGTTACACACACAGGAGATAGACAACATATTCAAAATATCCAAATCAATAAAGTCATTGGTGAAAATTAAAAATATGTCTTTTATTTTATGGAAAAAAGTAAACAGACTTTTGGCCAACTTGATATATAGGCCTTAGTTAGATTATTTTGATAGATGGTGCTCAGGCAGCTCACATAGGCATCTGAATTTACTATCACAACTTTGAAAGCCATAATCAACATAACCATGCTTGAATTCAGAGTGGATAGCTGTGTTCCACATTACCTTTTCTGGTACACATCTGACATTTAAGCAAGTACTGCCCAGCCTGTGGTTCTCCACCACGGCCACTCTGGGGCACGCCCAGCACACACTGGCTAACCCACTGTTGCCATGGCGGATCACCAGGTAGTCCAGAATGCCAGGGCAGACAGCAGGCCCTGTGGCTGCAGCTCCTGCTTGCATGCCACTATGCACATGAGGGGCATAAGCAATTTTTTTAAGTAGGACAATAGTGCTTAGCTCTATCAGATTTTAAATCTACAAAAAAATAAATATGAATACAC
Source organism: Phyllostomus discolor (assembly GCF_004126475.2). Lineage (NCBI taxonomy): Eukaryota > Metazoa > Chordata > Mammalia > Chiroptera > Phyllostomidae > Phyllostomus > Phyllostomus discolor. Next base: position 109,247,336 of record NC_040908.2, read on the forward strand.
GAAACTTACATAGAACTTACTGTAAGCCTCTTAAAACAGTTCTAAGTGCTTTACCTATATTAATTAATTTGTCACATTTGAGGTGCATATATATTTGAGGTGCATATATATTTAATGTCCCCATTTTGCAAGTGAAAAATTAAGGTGTTGAGTTTAAGTACCATAGTTCATAGAGCTGGTGAATGGTAGAGCTGGTGTTTGAATTCAGGCATTCTGACTGTCAATCTGGGTTTTGTTGGGGGTTTTTAAAAATAGATTTGGGGTTTTTAATCACTTCCCTCCCAAGCCAAACAAACAAACTAGATAACAAACATAATCAAAGGAAAGAAAGACAAGAATGGTTATCAAATCTCTAGGAGGGAGGCTGTTTAAGAGTAACAAAAGATAATACAATGAGTAAAAAACAATATATTGGAGTACCAAGAAAATGCTATTCTGTACTCCAGACAAACTAAAATCAAATGGAAAGCAATTAACAGGAAGACAGTGTTTGCAGTATATATGGAAGATAGCAGTTAAATCACATGAGAATTAATAAGAAAAAATATTAAATATTCAAATACACATGTTGAAAAGGACATAGATTATTTCCAAAAAAGGAAATACTTGAAATCTGGCCAGTGTGGCTCAGTTGGTTGGAGCATCATTCTGCAAACCAAAAGGTCATGAGTTTGATTCCCGCTTAAGGCACATACCTGGGTTGGGGTTTCAGTCCTTGTTGGGGTGCATATGAGAAGCAATAGATCAATGTTTCCCTCTCATGTTGATATTCTCTTCCTCTCTCAGTCCCTTTCTTCCCCCTCTTTAACATCAAATCTCATGTCCTCAGGTGAGAATAAAGGGGAAAAAAAGAAATATTTGAGAAAAAATATCTAACCCCATTACTAATGAAAGAAATGTGGACTTCTGGTCAAGATGGAGGCATAGCTAGATACACTTTACCTCCTTGCACAACCAAAAGAAGGACAACAACAAATTTAAAAACAAAAAATAATCAGGAAGTCCAGCTGCATGGAAATCTGACAACCAAGAAGTTAAAGAAGAAACATTCATCCAAACCAGTAGGAGGGGCAGAGACAAGTGGCCAGGGTGGAGAGGATGTGTGGTAAGTTGGTGGCTGGAGGACCAGGGCAGACGAGGTGGCTGCTGGCAGACAGGGCAGTCCCACATTTGTGTGCAGATAAACCGGGAGGAACAACCAAGGAGCAAGACAGACTGTGCAACCCAGGGTTCCAGTGTGGAAAAAGAAAGCCTCAAGACTTCTAACTGAAAAAACTTGTGGGGGTTATGGTGATAGGAGAAACTCCCAGCCCCAAGAAGAGTTCGTGGGAGAGACGCACAGAGGCCTAGAATGAAACCCACCTGGGAATAAGCATTAAAAGAACCCAATTTGCTTGTGGGTAGTGGAGAAAGTGACTGGAAGCAAGCAGAGAGCCAAGCAAGTGTCATTGCTCCTTCTCTGACCTCTCCCCCATATACAGTGTAGTGACTCAGTTGCCACAATGCAGTGACTGGGTTGCCCCACATTGGCGAATACCTAAGGCTCCACTCCTTACAACGTAACAGCTGTGCCAAGACAAAGAAGTATGACTCAAGTGAAAGAACATATCAAAACTCAAAAATAGATCCTTTGTACTTCTGGCCAAGATGGAGGCATAGGTAGATACACTTTCCCTCCTTGCACAACCAAAAGAAGGACAACAAATTAAAAAAAAAAAAAAAAAAAAAAACAGAATGCCAGAAAATCAAACTGTATGGAAGTCTGACAACCAAGGAGTTAAAGAAGAAACATTCATCCAGACTGGTAGGAGGGGCAGAGACAGGCAGTTGGAGTGGAGAGGACTTGAGGCAAGGTGGCAGCTGGAGGACCAGGGAGGGTGAGGCGGTGGCTGGCAGACCAGGGGGTCCCACATTTATGTGCAGATAAACCAGGAAGAACAACTGAGGAGTGAGACAGGTCACACAATCCAGTGTTCCAGTGTGAGGAAATAAAGCCTCAAAAGCTCTGACTGTAAAAACCTGTGGGGATTGAGGTGGCGGGACAAACTCCCAGCCCCAACAAGAGTTTGCTGGAGTGACCCACAGGGTCCTAGAACATACAGAAACCTACCCACCTGGGAATTAGCACCAGAAGAGCCTAATTTGCTTGTAGGTAGTGGAGGAAGTGACTGAAAGCCAACAGAGAGCTGAGCAAGCAGCATTGTTCCCTCTTGGACCCCTCTTCCGCATATAGCAACACAATGCAGCAATGTGGGTTGTCCCGCCCTGGCAAATACCTGAGGCTCCACCACTTACTATGTAACACATGCAGTGATGAAAAAAATATGGCCCAAATGAAAGAACAGATCAAAGCTCCAGAAAAAAACACAACTAAGCAATGAAGAAATAGCCAACCTATCAGATGCACACTTCAAATCACTGGTAATCAGGATGCTCACAGAAATGGTTGAGTATGGTCGCAAAATAGAGGAAAAACCAAAGGCTATGAAAAGTGAAATAAAGGAAAATGTACAGGAAACCAACAATGAAAGGAAGGAAACCAGGTCTCAAATGAACAGTTTGGAGCAGAAGAAACAAATAAGCATTCAATGGAAATAGAATGAAGAGCCTATAATCAAAAAAATGAGGAGAGGCTTAGGAACCTCTGGGACAACTTTAAACATTATAACATCTGAATCATAGGGGTGCCAGAAGGAGAACAAGAAGAGCAAGATATGGAAAACTTGTTTGAACAAATAATGAAGGAGAACTTTCTCAATCTGGCAAAGGAAACAGACTTCCAGGAAGTCCAGGAAGCTCAGAGAGTCCCAAAGAAGTTGGACCCAAGAAAGAACACAGCAAGGCACATCATAATTACATTAGCCAAGATTAAGGATAAAGAGAGAAACGGAAACAAATTTAAAGGACACATGGACAAAAACTAGGGGGAGGGTGGTAATGGGTGGAAAGTGGGGAGGGTTGGGTGGATGAGCTGGATTGGGAGTAAAAGGGAGAAAACTGTACTTGAACAATGATTAAAATAAAATTTAAAAAAAGAAATAAACTCTAAGTTACAAAAAAAAAAAGGATAAGGGGAGAATCTTAAAAGCATCAAGAGAAAAGGAGACTGTTACCTACAGGGGAGTTCCCATAAGACTATCAGCTGATTTCTCCAAAGAAAACTTGCAGGCAAGAAGGGGATAGAAAGAAGTATTCAAAGTCATGAAAGGCAAGGACCTACATCCCAGATTGCTGTATCCAGCATAGTTATCATTTAGAATGGAAGGGCAGATAAAGCACTTCCTAGATAAGGTCAAGTTAAAGGAGTTCATCATCACAAAGCCCTTATTATATGAAATGTTAAAGGGACTTACCTAAGAAAAAGAAGATCAAAAATATGAACAATAAAATGACAACAAACTCACAGCTATCAACAATCAAACCTAAGAAACAAAAACAAACACAAAAATGAACTAAGTAGGAACACAAAAACAACTAGAACAGGAACAGATGCACAGAAATAGAGATTGCATGAAGGGTTATCAGTGGGGGGTGGGGAGAGAATGAGGGAAAAGGTACAGGGAATAAGAAACATAAGTGGTAGGTACAAAATAGACAAGGGGAGGTTAAGAATAGTATGAGAATGGGGAAGCCAAAGAACTCATATGTATGAACCATGGACATGAACTACAGTGGGGTAGTGATGGTAGGGGTGCAGGGTAGAGGGGAATAAAGGGGAGAAAAAATATGGCACAACTGTAATACCATAATCAATAAAATATACTTTAAAAATAATGAAAGCAATGCAAGTTAAGCAAATGATAAATTTGTTTTCTCTATACAATTATAAAAGCTTCCTAGTTGGTGAACATGTGGAGATGTGAGTGTACTCAGGGCATAGGAACTCCGTGACCTTTCCCCACACCTTGCCCTGTGCAATTCCATCTGGCCTGTTCCCCAGTCATACCCTTTTGTGATAAACTGATAAAACAGCATGTTTGTATAAAAATTCAAGGAACCAATTTCAAAAGATGCAGATTCCAACCTCCACGCATTCCAACTCTGAGAGATTTCCTGACCTTCTATTGCATAACCAGGATGATATAAGACCGGGATGACTAAAACCAGAAAGATACACAGCGGGCCATCACTTGACCAGTTTTGAGGTCCTTGTCAGAATAGACTCTGCTGGTCTGCACATAGAAAAGTTTTCAACCCTCTCCTGCTGATCTCTCTGTTTCCCCTCTCCCTCTTTATAAAAATCTCTGCCTGCACTGAAATGGTCAGATGGTCTTTAAGCCCTGGCTGATGTGGCTCAGTTGGTGGAACATCGTCCCATCCAAAACCAAAAGTCCTCAGATTCGATTTTCAGTCTGGGCACATGCATGCCTAGGTAGTGTTTTTGGTCCCTAGGTTGGGGCACAAATGAAAGGCAATTGATTAATGTCTCTCTCCCTCTGTGTCACTCCTTTTCCCTCTCTTTAAAATCAATAATCCTGCCATCAGGTAAGGATAACAATGAAAAAGATGATCTTTGGGGTGAGAGTCCCTCATCTTTTCAGGCTGCCATTCTTAAATAAGCCATTTTTTCTTACACCAAAAAACAAACAAACAAAAACAAACAACAAAAAAACACTACCTGATATCAAACTATACTATCAAGCCATAGTAATCAGAACAGCATAATACTGATATAGAAACAGATGTATACATCAATGAAACAGGATGGAGAACCCAGAAATAAACCTACACCCTAACAGTCAATTAATATTTAACAAATATGTCAAAAACATACAATGGGGTAAAGATAGTCTATTCCATAAATGATGCTGGGAAAATCGGACAGATACATGTAAAAAATGAAACTATGCCACCATCTTACAACAGCTACATAAGAGTAAACTCAAAATAGATTAAAGATGTGTTAGACTTGAAACCATCAAAATCCCAGAAGAAAACATAAACAGTAAAATCTCAAACATTTCCTGTAACAATATTTTTTCTGATGTATCTCCTTAGGCAAGGGATACAAAAGAAAATAAAAACGAATGGGACTATATCAAACTAAAAGGTTTATGCACAGCAAAGGAAACCATCAACAGCCCACTGAATGAGAGATCATATTTGCCAATGATACATCTCATAAGGGGTTAATATCTAAAATTTATAAAGAACTTTTAAAACTCCACACCAAAAAAACATACAATCCAATTTAAAAACAGGCAAAGGACCTAAATAGACAAATCTCCAAAGAGGACATAATGATAGCCAATAATCATATGAAAAGATGTTCAATGTCACTAATCATCAGAGAAATGCAAATTAAAACCTTAATGAGATATCACACCTGTCAGAATGGCTATCATGAGTAAGTCAATAAACAACAAGCCTGGCAAGGATGTGGAGAAAGGGAACCCCCATGCACTGTTGGTGGGATTGCAGATTGGTACAGCCACTGTGGAAAGCAGGCTGGAGATACTTCAAAAAATTAAAAATGGAACAGCCTTATGACCCAGTGATCCCGCAGCTGGGAATATATCTGAAGAAACCTGAAACACTATTTTGAAAGAATATATGCACTCCTATGTTCATTGCAACAGTATTTACAATTGGTAAGCTTTGGGAGCAGCCCAAGTGCCCATCAGTAGATGAGTGGATAAAAAAATCTGCCCTGGCTGGCATAGCTCAATGGATTGAGCGTGGACTGCGAACCAAAGGATCGTAGGTTCGATTCCCAGTCAGGGCACATGACTGGGTTGCAGGCCATGGCCCCCAGCAACTGCACATTGATGTTTCTCTCTCTCTCTCTTTCTCCCTCCCTTCCCTCTCTAAAAATAAATAAATAAAATATTTTTAAAAAAGCAAAACAAAAATATAAATTAAAAAATCTGTGATACATTTATACAATGGCATACTACTTGGCTACAAGAAAAAAGAAGGAAATCTTACCTTTTGTAACAATATGGATGGACATGGAGAACATTAAGGCAGTCAGAGAAAGACAAATATCATATGATCTCAGTAATTATATACAGAATCTAATGAACAAAATGAACAAAATAGGAACAGACTCATAGAAAACAGACTGACAGCTGTCAGAGGGAAGGGAGGTTGTGGGGCTGGGTGGAAAAGGTAAAGGGATTAAGAAAAAACACAACTCATAGACAACAGTATGGTGATTGCCAGAAGGAAAAGGGATTCAGAGGAGGTATTGGGTTGACCAAAAAGTATGTTTAGCTTTTTCTGTAAAATAAAAGGCACATTTTTTATTTCCACCAATAACATTATTGATTTAGATATTTTGAGTATTGTCAGCTATCTCCTGAATGATATAATTTGATTGTTCTCAATGAATGTCTCAATTTGATCACTATCAACTTCAACTGCTCTACCCCACCATGGAGCATTGTTCAGCGAGAAATCTCCAACACAAAACTTTGCAAACTACTTTTGACAGGTTCATCAGTCACATCACCTTCTCCATGAACTGCACAAATCTTTTTTTGTGTTTCAGTTGCGTTTTTACCTTTCTTGAAATAATAAAGCTTAATATGCCAAAAATATTGCATATTTTCTTCCATCTTCAATATTAAAATGACTGCACAAAAATTCACCGCTTTTGATGTTTTTTTCATGCATGCTGCCATGACAGCTATCACAATACAATCTAACAAAATTATTTAAAATGAAGTTAAAGACAACTAAGCATTACTAGAGTGATCTTACAGAAAAAAAACAAATGAAATTTTTGGCCAACCCAATAGAAGAGGGTATAGGTGGAATAAATAGTGATGGAATGAGTCTTGACTTGGAGTGGTGAACACACACCACAATATACAGATGATGTATCATAGAATTGTACACCTGAGACTTAGATAATTTTATTAACCAATGCCATCCCAATAAATTCCACTAAAAATATTTTTTAAATTAAAAAAAATATATGCCGATGGGAGAGGGTGTGCAGGGTGGAAGGGAGTGAAGTGGGGAAATGGGACAACTGTAATAGCATAATCAATAAAATATATTAATATATATGCCTTAAACAACAACAACAACAACAAAAACCACACGCAGTATTAAAGGAGACCAACCAGTCTTGGCCAGGGTGTAATAAACTGGAATTCTCACACATTGCTGGTGGAAGCATAAATTAGTAAAGCCTTTCTGTCAAATTGCCTTGTAATGTGAGCTGAGAATTTTTAATATTTATATAATGTGATCTCTCCTGGGGATCTAGCCTAAGGAAATAAGTGTAAATTTAAAAAGGTCTTTATGTTCAATGACATTCATAACAATTCAGATGAACAACTACTGAAAACTATCTAAATACCTTATAATGAGGAGACAGTTAAGTGAATTATTCAATAAATATGCCTTGTGCATATCTATATGCTATAGAAACTATATTTACCCAATAGTGTAAAATTTTAGGGAAATATTCCTGTTAGATTTTTTAATTTTAAAAAAGACAGGATAGAAATTTATATTTATTATAAAATGTATATGATCACAACTATTAGAGAAATAATCCAGTGAAAGACTAAAGAGAAACATATCGAATATACTAAATTGTTAAGGAATATTTTTTCCTTCCACTTTTTTTATTTACCAACATTTTTTTTAAATTTTATTTATTTATATTTTTAGAGTGGGAAAGGGAGGGAGAAAGAGGGAGAGAAACGTCAATGTGTGGTTGTCTCTCATGCGCTCCCTACTGGGGACCTGGACTGCAACCCAGGCATGTGGATTGAATTCCCAGGCATTCCCTGACTGGGAATCCAACCAGCCACTCTTCGGTTCACAGGCTAGCACTCAATCCACTCAGCTACACCAGCCAGGGCTATTTACCAAAATTTTTATAAGGAATACTGATTACTTTTATAATGTAGAAAAAAGTTAACTAAACTTTGCTTTTAGAAAGCAGTTAATGGTAAGGAATATAGTCAGTATTATTGTAATGACTACAATTGGTGTCAGGTGGGTGCAAGGCTTATTGGAGGGGATCATTTTGTGACTTATATAAATGTCTGACTACTATGCTGTACACCTGAAACTAAGATAATATTGAATGTCAACTGTAATTGAAAATGTAAAACAGTTAATAGGTTGTGTTATGTGTTAATTTGTCTGATCCCAATTACTCCTGGCTCTCACTGGCACTGCTATCTGCCCAGCGGAGTGGGGTGATATCATCTCTTTGAAGCACCAGCTCTGGAGATAAGCCTCCATTGACCTGTGGGCCTGCTGATTTGCAAGCAATGTCAGATAAGGAATTTTAAACACAAGAACACTACAGAGCCACTGGCTAGGCTGCCTCAGTAGAGCCCTATCAGCGGAGTTTTTGTTTTCTCTGGTCAGTGGCCCTGAAAGAAAGAGAGATTACACTGTAGTTTTTGCACTCTGTCCAGGACACCAGACTCCACCACTTACAGAGCTGAGATGGATGCCTCAGGCAGCGGAGGAATGCCTGGTTGGAGAGATAGAGGAAAAAGACACCGGGTGGTGAAGGAAGAAGATAAGATCTCCAAACAAAGACATTTGTTCTGGTTAACAGTTTCCAAAGTCCCAGGAACAAATAGAAACCTCTAGGAAAGGGAATCAAACTGGATAGGAATTCCGTGGCCTGGCCCATGGGCACAGTTAGGGGCCTTCTGAATTCTTACTCCTGTTCTCATTCTTTCATTTGCTTATTATTAATTGGCAAATTATTAATGGCTGTGCTAACAAGGTCTTCAACTACTGAGAAAGGAAATTGACTCTAAAGTAAAACCTTACAAGAGGAGTTAGCTTGAGAAGCCTGAGAATGGTAAATGGGAGAGGGAGAGAAAAAGGGTCTTCCAGGCTAAGGAAATGGCTAAGACCTGCAAGCAACAAAGCTAGAAAACTTTCGAGAAAGCTCAAGGCATCTGGAATGGAAGACAGAAAGAGAAGTGTTTGCTTTCAGTTTCCCTTAGACTGAGTTTAAAAAAAGAAGAAAAATAGATTTGCTAAAGCTTCTTCTTCCTTTCAAAACTTTTCCCTTTTCTTTGTCCCAGAATATGCTGTTATTGGCTCTCTAAAGCCTCGTGCTGTTGTTTCAAGTTTGCAGAGGAAATAAAGTGACAGAGGCAGCCCTGGGTTGAGATCTGAGATCCACACAGAGGCTGAGGCCACCACACACAGATGGGACTAACAGCCAGGCCAAAGGCAATTCATGTTGCCCTTACACCACAACTGCTATCATTTTCAGTTCCAAGGAGACAATGGTGAGGGTGGGAATGTCATTAAGTCATTCCATATATGTTGAGTGCAGAGTGGGTATGCACTGTTGTAATTCACAGCCTCATTGGGGAGGTAATATATGCAAACAAGAATGGTATGTATTTATTTGATATAAGGCAATAGTGGACTGGGGTGTACCACATGCTTTTACTGAGTCCTGATTATGTGTTAAATGCTATGTGCAGCACTGGGGAGAAAAAGACAGAAAAAGACCCTCTCCTGAAGTAGATCATGGTCTAGCAGCTTGTGCGTATATGTAGTGCAAAGAGAACAAAATGGGAAATCAGCATTGAAATGCACTTTAGAACTGCATGCTCCGTTATTTTGTGAACCTAATCAGATAGATTTATTGGCTCTCTGACCTTTTGTACAACTCAGTGAAGGGCTCAACTGAGTGACTGATGGGACCAATTTCACAGTTCCTTCACCCCTTCTGATCACACCTTTCTCTTGTGAGATGAGAAAACTCACAAGAATATGATATGGTCAAAAGGATATGAAGACAAAGAGCTTTGAGCTGAATTTAGGACAATACTCATTCCACCTGTGTTCTTGGAACGGTCACTTAACCTCTCTGGGCCTCCATCTCTTCTTCTAAAACAGATAACAGTAGCCGTGTGTGGCAGATAGTATTAGTGGCCTGCCCAGTGCTGTGTCCCCCTCTTTTTGTCACCAGAAGTTCTCCCAGTTTTGTCAGGGGGTGGGGGAGTGCATAACCTAGGTGATGCCATACCCTGGAGGAAGGTATGGGTCAGCAAACTTGTCTGTTAAAGGCCACAGAGAAAAATTTTAGACTTTTCAGGCCACTGGGTTTTTGTCATAGGTTGGCCATTATAATATGGAAACCACCATACACAATGCTTACATGAATGAGCGTGGCTATGTTGCAACAGCACTTTATTTACAAATAAAATGTTCAAACTTGGTAGTTGTCTGCCCATCCCTAGTCTAAGACCACCCTGACAATCCTATTGCCTACTTTTTCCCACTTCCTTTATGACTGAAGATATCCATCTCATCCAGTTCTGGCCAGTGATATGTAAGTAGAAGTCTGACGTGGAGGTTTCTGGGGAAGTTTTTCTTTCCTGATAAAATGGGTTCTAATGTGACTGCCCCGTATACTATTCTCCCAAGTCTACCTTGAATGTGAATATGGTATCTGAGGCTGATGCAATCATTTGCAATCATGAGATGACAAGTAAAAGACCATATGTCAACTTGTTAAGAATAGTGATTCAGAAAAAGAAACTAGTTTTTTTGATGTTATCACTGAGAAGCTAAATCAATACCAGTACCACCTACCATATTACTAAACCCATAATTTTTTAGACCACTGGGATTAGGTTTCCTGCAAGCTTATTGTGAATATGAAGTGAGATATATACAAATCACATCGTAGAGGCTCAATAAATTGTAGTTCTCTTTACATTTCATTTCACAGAAAATTGATATCATTCCTTTTCTCATCAGCACTGTTAACATTTTGTACAAGCTTTTTTTAAAGAATAAGTCATCTAGAAAGGATTATGTTTTTAGTCATCTCTAGTTTTACTCTAGAATTTTCTAAGACCTCAGAACGATGAGGAAAGGGAAAGACTAGAAAGAATATCTAGTTTAGCAGGATCCTGAGTATGAAAAAATCCCGGCTAAGTGTCAAAAAAATTGTAAAAACAATCTCTATTAACTATTAATGAATGTGTTCTGCCTTACCTTCCTCAGCTGCTTGCCAGGCAGTTTCCTCATGCCTGCCTACACGACTTCAGATGAGAAGGCAAGAAGCATGTAGTGTGCCTTGCACAGTGCGTGGCTCACAGGAGACCCTCAGTAGATGCCACTCTATTTCCCCTTCCTCTCTTCTCCTGCCTTGTACTCTCACAGTCTCAGCTTATTGAAGAATCAGTCTCAATGGGGAAGGGAGCCCCATGAAAAAGACACTGAGCCTAAAGGAGGAGGAGAGGTCAGAAAGTGATTATTCCAAGGACTGGGAGCAACAAGGAACAAAGGTGTGAAAGTGTTCAGAGTCAAGCAGTTTGGTAGTAAGTTTCTCAGAAGCAGGTATCTGGGATCTCTCTGTCTTAATATAGTGCTCTGTGTGTGTGTGTGTGTGTGTGTGTGTGTGTATCTCAGCTTCAAGTACCCGCACCAAGACGGACAGTATCCAATAAATGTTTGTGCAAGTGTGGATCCATGGGTGGGTGGGAAGATGGATGGATCACTAGGGATGGGAATGGGTAATACGAATGATGAGAGGCAGTGGTCTGTTTGTCTCTTGGCCTGGTCTGGCTTTGTGAGAACTTTTCAAAGTCTCTGTTGCAATTATTCCATTTTTCTGTTATAAGGTAAAAGCAGCCACAGATAATATGTAAAGGAACTCATGTGTCCCAATAAAGCCTTATTTACAAAATTAGGTAGTGGTCTGAATTTGGCCCATGGGTCCTGGTTTGCCCATCCCTGCTTGGGACTATGCACCCCTGGGAGGGCCTCCTAGAACTGCAGCAGCCATGGTGCTGCTGGCCCAAGGTGGAGAAGCACAGACACAGAAAGAAACCTGGTTCCTTGACAGGTGTCTCTAATTGTGACACACCTGGAAGTCACCTTTACTCCGAGCTTCTTGTCTTGTGAGATATGCAGTTTCCTCTATATTGTGTCCATTTGAGTGAGCTTTTCACTTATTCACAGGCAAGAGCACCTTAACTGCCATACTTCCTTAAGAGGAAATACTCCTTCTGGTCCATTTCCCTCACTAGTTTGCAGTGGAACATAAATGGTCTGAAGGCTGGAAGCAAGAGAAAAAGAAAAAAAAGAATAATGCCTCCTTGCTGAAGATTTCCTAAAGCAAGAATTTGCTGTTGTAGATTTTAAAATACCTTAGTAATTGTTATACTGTGAAACCCCCTGAACTATCGCTGATGTGTTCCGGGCCGTTTCAGGGCTGTGGAGGTGACTGGGATGTGGCCCCTGCGCTTTCGGAGTGGGATAACTTTACTGAGTGACTCATTTATAGTGTCTTTCATTTGTCTCTTATTGTTTCATATGTGTGAATCTTATCTCTACTGCTTTAGAGAGCAGCTCTTTTATGGCAGGACACTTTCTGTACATCGTACAGAATTTGGCACTTAACAGTATACAATATGTGCATGATTAGCTGACTATCTGAAGGGGTCCTCTCATGAACATGTTACAGAAATGAGAACTATTTGGGGTCATTTTAAATAGCCCCAGGATGATTTAAGGTACCTATTCCACACCCCCCACACCCCCCAAAAATTCCATTGAGACTATCTGGGAAATGTTTTTTTTAATTTAGCTCATTTTGAACTTTTATACATTTTTTATCTCTAAGGAGACTATTTTCCGCATAGCGAAACTTGGACAGTATGGACTTGTGTCAGAGAGCCCACCCTTTTGGCATATGGTTGTTGCAATCAACACGTATGCACAGGTTTACCGTTTCCTTCTAAGTTTAACACGACATTTGTTATCAGAAGTTGGCTTGTAACTTAGGACCTGGGGCAGTTTTCAAACACAGTTGAGTAAAATACATAAAAGTAGTAGGCAAGGAGATGAAATTAGATTGTTATGGGGAACAAGGAAAAAAAAAAGAAAACCATCGGTCTAGTTTGGACTTGCCTTAATCACAGCCTACATGCACTGAAACGTGATAATTTCATCCTACTTGATTTAATGGTATAATCCCTCTTTTGCCTTAGTAAATAGGCCCCAATTGCCTTTTGTATGATTTGTTACAAGAAATGTGTAATTCTATCAGAGAGTTTGGTTAAACAAAAGAGGTAGAATTTTAAAGGTAGTCTTTAAAAAATGGGTTTTTTTAAAAAATTGAAATTCCTAACAAACTCTAAGCACATTTTAAACAATTGCAGATTTATTTTCCTGACTGTGTAAATAGTATGTACATACCATAGAAAGTACAAAGAAAAAACTAGATATTATGCACAAGCTCAAAATTCAAAGATAATTACTGTAAAAATTCTGGGGCAGTTCCTTCTATTTCTCTCTCTCTCTCTCTTGCACAGAGAAAAAGATAGATCTATTTTAAGGTCCATGGTCAAGATCATATTGTACATCATAAACATGTTCCCAGATCATTAAAAATTTTTCACTAAGCTTTGTAGATGATCTTTTTACTTATTTTTCAGTATATTATATCCTCCTCCTCCATTTAGTTTAAAAAATAAGACACTCATAGCATTTAAAAGATTTTTAAAATAAATTTATTCACAATCCTAATATTTTAGCAGAACTAGTCTTGTGTTTCCTACTCCTCCCGTTGCAGAGCAGGAACTCTTTTGTATTCTATTACCTCTCAGTTTGACCATGGGACCTTTCTTCAGATCCCCTTCTATGATAATGGTTCTAAATGTGTGGACCCTGACCCGCAGCAGCAGCAGCAGCAGCAGCAGCAGCATCACTGAGGAATTTGTCAGCAGTGTAAATTCTTGGGCTTCACCCCAAACCAACTGAATCAGCCACTGTATACGTGTGTGGTGCAGGGGCTGGGGGGAGGGGGTTACTGGTGGAAAGAGAAGGAGGGGGAGGAGAAGGAGGGGCAGCAGTCTGTGTTGTTTTTTTACAAGCCATCCAAGCAATGCTGATGCACACTACAGTTTAAAAACCTCTGTCCTATGGCATCGACAATCTGCAGAACATCCACTGGGAAACAATTTGCAAAACTGCCTTTTTGACAAGCCTCCGTACTTCCTAGAAGGAAGATACAGACTGCTGGCTGCCTCTGTTCCCTCAAGTGTTTGATAGGGATATCAGCTTCCTCCCAGGATAAGAATTAAATATCATAATTATTAAAAGTGTTTTGTAAACTATTAAGTGGGAAAGTGATAGCTGGATGTTAATTGTTGTAATGGTGACCTTGAATTTGAGCTGAAAGATTTATATTACTAAACTGTGGGGAAGGACAAGTGGAATGTGGACACAGATGGTTCTTAACTTTCCCATATTCAAATTTTATGCAACCCGATTTCACACATTACACAGGCCACCCCTAAAATGCCTTTCCCACACCGAATCTGGAATGTCCTGCACTTGTGGTTTCGTGAGCAGTCTGAGGAGTCCCACGGCTGCACCACCTGCCAACCCACAGCTCTGCTTTGGCAGGATCCCATCTTTTTCTACTTCACAGTTTTTGTGCATATTTTATTGCATTTTGCCATCATCGCTTACAAAGAAAACAAGAAAGAAACAGTAAAAGACACAGTTCTCAGCCATGTTCAGCTTCTATTACATTTGTTTGGCAGTCTTAGGCTACGGTTGTTTATATTTTTGTTATATGCACATGACAGCCTCTCAAATATATCCTAGTATACAAATTAGTGTTTCTTTCCAGTTCTGCTCTGCTTTCGGAGTTATCCCTGCTTCTTCTGGCCAGTTTGTTCGCCTTGACCCTTCCTAGTCTTGATGTCTGGTGCTCCTTAGATGCCTGGTAATCCCTAGTTGTCTATTCATATTTTTATAATTTTAGGTGCCTGGCATGAGCTCCCTCTACAGGCCTCTCCCTTAAAACAAACGGCAGCTGTGATCTCTGAGTAGCTAGAGCTTTGACCAAGACACTCCACTTTCAGGACTTGGACATGTGACAGAAAGGCAGGCCGAAGACCTCTTACGCTCTCCACCCCCGTGCCCTCTCCCCATGGCCAGACAGGGAGGGCTGTCCTTGGCGTTGGGGGACTTCAATTAATTTTTTACCTACGCAAAGATGACTTAGAGTCTATTTTGGAAGTTTCAATTTATCTCTCTTAGCCCTCCACTGCCACACATCACTCTCCCTCCCCAGATAGGAAGTTCACAGCACATGGAGGGATATTCTCCTGGGTTATAATCCAGGGTCTATGGGTACTGCTATCTGACCATTCAGTGGTGGCGACATGGGCAAGTCGGGGACAGGACTGGCTTTACTCTTCTTGATGCAGGTCTGTAATTAATTATCCGGATAATTAATTATCTCAGGGCCTCTGACTGCTCTTGGCCTCCTACTGCTCAGTCTCCCTGTCTGAGCTGGCAGTTTCTTTTCATCTTTTATTTTTCTTTCTGATCCAATCTATTTTTATAGTTTATTCTAGAACAATAGTTTCTAAGTATAGTGCCTGAACCAGCAGCATTAGCACACCTGGGAACTTAGAAATACAAATTGCTTATCCATAATATAGCTGATAAGCATTTGATTATTTCTAGTTTTTTGAGTACCATAAATAAAGCTGCTGTGAACATTCTTGTAGGTGTTTCTGTGGACATATCTTTTCGTTTCTACTAGGTAAATACAGAAGTAGAATTATAGGACGTATCCAATCTGGCACAATCCGAAATTCTTCATAATTATGATCTGCTGATGATAGTGTTATAGATTTATTCTTTTTATGTTTGCTAGGTAAATATAATAAGTCCAAAACACTACATTGGTAACATACTTATACTAGAAAAATATATTCATTATTTATCTGAAATCCAAATCTGATTGGGTGTCATGTATTGTTTATTCTTATTGTTTGCTAAACAAGCCAACCCTAATTTCTTTTTATTATCATTACATTATGTTAAGGATATTGAAGGGTGGAAAAAGCAAGACTGATCTCTATGATCATTCCACCACCCTGATCCAAGATAGAAATTTAGCAAAACTGATAGCATCATAATCTATTTATCAGGCTGCTGTTCCTGTGTAAAATACCCTGCCCACGCCAGTAATTTTACACTCTCACCAGAATGTCCTCCTTCCTAACACTAAATCGATATCTTGTGCCTAAAAAATGTTATTTCAAGGTGGTTAAGAAAAGAATTTGAGATAAGAAATCAGTTTTAAAAAGATATTTTATCTGTATTTAATGTTTAACTGTTTTCAAAATTTTTAATAATCATATACATCATGTAACACTAAGGTTTCTATTTTTAATCCAAGATTAAAACATTTATAACATCTCCTAGGTACTTTATAATTTTTTTTAGCTCTTGGGGATAAAATTCCTCACATAACATGTAAGGTTATTGCTTGATTTTTATACATTAAACTTTTCATATACATTTTCAGAAATTCATTAAACACAAAAATAGAACAGCTTCCAAAAAGATATAATGAGCAGGAAAAAAATTCAATGTAACCATTAGGTCCTTGGGCTAGAAAAATAAATATCAAGGTGTTTTATTAGCTTTCTAGCAAGCTGAACCAATTTTCTTAGCCTGCTATAAGTTTTTATGAGGCAAAGTGTCCTAGTGTAGTTAGTTCCCTTTTAGCAGTTATGGCTGTTATGAGACTATCATACATTCTGCCTATGAATATTTTGGACTTGTGTCTCTTTGTCCTGTAATTTTTAAAATGTGGACTCCTTCTACCCCATGGTTTTGGTACAATATCTTGTGGTGAGTTAGTGGCAGGATACCACCCTGGTTTTGAGGCTTCTGGCAGAACATTATTCTTGTAGGGCTGTGGTTGCTACGAAGTTATTGCTCAGGAATCATGTCCAAGGCCTAGCCCCAGTTTGGGTTTTGCCTATGTATTAAATACTGTTAGTGGTTTTAGTTCTTTCATTGTTCCTATTTGAATAAAATGAAACAGGATTTCTGAAGGTGGTGGGAAAAGTTGTTGTGAAACATCATTTCCGAAGGTGGTGGGAAAATTTCTAGGTCCAGTAAAGTCCAGGTTGCTTGTATAAACTGAAGTGGCTTCTACTCTCTAGAGAGGCAAAAAAAATTCTGCCTCAAAATTTTTTTTTTGTATCTGGTAGAAACATTAATGATGATAATCAGCATTTACCATTACTAGGTGAAGCATTATTCTAAAAACTTAGCATGTACCATGTTTTGCCATGTATAATGTGCACTTTTTTGCCCAAATTTTTCGAGGAAAAATAAGGATGTGCATTACATATGGTATAACAATTACATACCATGGGTATAATAATAGGTATGATAATCCTATGTATAATGCGCACAAAAACATGGGTATGCATTATACATAGCAAAATTTGTATTTCTTGCTTGATATGAGTCATAATCATAAGCAATATAATTTATCACCCAATCTATAAGCAAGATGCTTTACATACATTATTCAGTCTTCAGAACTCTCTGAGAGGGGTATTTAGAGGTCAGAAAAACAAGGCACTGACAAGTTAAGAAGCACACCCAAGATTATGCAGGTGGTAAGTCATAGAACAGAGGTTTAAACCCAGGCTGTCAACCCTTTTTCATGTAATGCAACTGAATCACTTTTCATACATAAGTACTTGATCACTTACTATCTTATTTCACTTTAACAACAACCTCCATGGGAAGAATAGAAAGTACTATTATCTTCACCTTAAAGGGAAGGAAAATGACACATAGAGGTCAAATGGTTTGCCCAGTTAATGGTAGAGTCTGCCTTAACCTGGCAGAGTCGGCCCAGAGTTCCCACTTTCTGGCCATTAATGTAATCCCTTTCTGCTGTCCATCCACCCTGTGCCTGGGTGACGTTACATAGAGAGAACATAGTTTTAAATCCTTCCACTCAAAGCATACCTTAAGAGGGTCATCATCCTTGAATTCTTAGTTCCTACAGTCACTGTTTATAGCTAATCTAATCACAATGAGGAAAGAGGGTGTTGTCAAATATCCAAGAACTCAGAGAGCCTTAGTTTATGGCAGCAAACACTGATGTTCAAAGAGTCAGTGTCCTCAACAGTTTTACATTCCAAACCACACTTTATTTATTTCTTTGTTTATTTCCCATAAAAATGGTCCTCCACAATGGGTTCCAAAGTGAGCTCCAGGCCTGGATCCCAGGCCACCAGTTCCATGGGAAGGTGTCATCCATAATCCCATGGAAATTTGGCAAGTTGTTCAGACAACCCATGGAGCGGTTGCTCCATCAAGCTGCCTTTGATGGCAAAGCCAGCTAGGCTTCTCTGGGCACCAGCTGACCTTCTCCAGCTCACCTGTGCAGGGCTCTCCTCTTTTTCCCTTTCTCTCCTGATCACCAGTTCCCTGCACAAATGCTTCTCCTTGCCAAGAAAATACATTGACTGAAATGGTCAGATAAATACGCTAATAATTTATCTTGGCAAAACAGTGTTATGTCACTTCAGGTCTCTACAAAATTTCTTCCAACTAATTCCAGTCTTATCCACTTATAATCAGAATCTCAAAGCTTCTAGATGCAGGTTGGGCCCAGATTCTAATTTCAAATCTCCACTGGCTCACACTTGGGACACGTTCTGTCTTCCATCTCCAGCTGGCCCATTCTTGTGCCCTTTCTGCTGGAATGAATGCTTCCCCACATTCGTCTCCACATTCTTCACACTTACACTAGTAGAATTTATAGCTCCACATTCTTCACACTTACACTAGTAGAATTTACAGACTTGCCCCAAGAACAAGCAAAAGTGAATTGGGTTCAGGGCCTGCCTACTGGGCAGGAAATAGCCAAAGCCCCCATTTTTTACCTTTTTTGCACATTTTCCCCTCCTTTGTCCTCCTTCTCCATTTGATAGACTTGCCTTCTAGTCATCTCTGCTTAACTTTTTCAGCACCCAGAACTTGATCACTCCCTGGTTAAGGTTCAACAAAAAATGTCTAAATGAGCTTTTGGCAGCAAGCAGCCAGACTTAGCCATGGCTGCTGACTTTACTAAAGGGTCCCAGGGAGGCAGCTGGCCTCAGCTTGCCATTTGTGATTTGCTGAGCAGCCCCAGGCCCAGCACTGACACCAAATGTGAGTCTGCACTAACCTGGTAGACACTGGTAGACTCGTCCCACCATAATGACTTTCTGGGACTCTGTCACACCCAGTTCACATGCTGCCCAGGGATATTTTGGCAGCTGTACCTTGCAGGTGGCTAGCCTCAGCCCATGCTTCAGACTTTCCTGGTAATTCTCAGGGTCTATGGGCCCTGGGCACACAGCAGCCGGCCTTGTTGTGCCTTATGCCTCTTACTGGGCCACACTGGCCCAGTGCTGGTGGTAGGCACTTTTGGTTCCCAGCATGGCCTTTCCTATTTGCTTCTGGGCCCAGCACAGGCAGCTACTAACCACAGATCATTTTGTAGCTCCAACCAGGTGACCCTAGGTTGGGCACAAGCAATGGCTGGCCTTGGCCTGCACCAGAGCCCATCCCAACACACCCAGTGGCTAACTTCAGACCACAAGTATAACACCTGATTAGTTCCAAAAATGGCATACCCAAAGCGTAGTCTCAGCAGGCACCAGAGTCCTGCTGGAGCAAACCCTGCTCAGTGGGGTCAGCACCCATACACTAGCTCATGTAATGTGTGTGTGGCCAATTCTCACAGCCAGTCAGCCTGAGGGTGAACCCTACCCTCTAGTGTGCCAACAGCAATCAAGGCTTGACTACAACAGGAGGGCACACACAACACACACAGGGACACTCCAGAAGCACCCAGTTCAGGTGATGAGGGAGACAGCACCACTCAGTCCCCCACAGAATAGCTCCTATATAAAGGCCACTCTGCCAAGACTGGGAGAAGTAGCAGATCTACCTAATATAGAGAAACAAACACAGGGAGGCAGCCAAAATGAGGAGGCAAAGAAACATGTCCCAAATAAAAGTATAAGAGAAAAACTCCAGAAAAACAACTAAACAAAATACTACAGACTAGGCGGTCATAAATTCTTTATTCCACCTCACTTGTAGTGACTCTGCTTCTCTGATCAAACCTTGACTGACAGCCTGGCTGGCATAGCTCAGTGGATTGAGCGTGGGCTGCGAACCAAAGCATCGCAGGTTCGATTCCCAGTCAGGGTACATGACTGGGTTGCAGGCCATGGCCCCCAGCAACCGCACATTGATGTTTCTCTCTCTCTCTCTGTCTCTCTCCCTTCCCTCTCTAAAAATAAATAAATAAAAATTTAAAAAAAGAAAAAAATCTAAACAGACTAGTTACTGTAACAAAATCAAATAAGTAATCAAAAAACTCCCAACAAACAAAAAGTTCTGAGCCGAATGGCTTCACAGGTGAATTTTACCAAACATTCAAAGAATTAACTTATCCTTTTAAACTATTCAAAAAAAATTAGAGGCCAGCATGACCCTGATTCTGAAAGCACACAAAGGCATTACAAAAAAAGAGAAAATTATAGGCCAATATGCCTGATGAACATATATGTTGGAAACTGCCCTGCCTGGAATCAGAAGCTGTAACCCCCGCCTAGGCTAAGGCTAAGGGAACGCCCTTGGAACCGTAAGCCAGCAAGGAGACAAGCTTATCTCCCTGACAGGAGCGCTGCTTCTGCTCCTTCATACCTCACCCTGCTTGGACCCCAATGTTTGGTTGGTTAGCCAATGACAGGTAAGATTCCCCAAGGGGGGAACAACCTTAGACAGGCACGATCACGTGGGAGGTCCCCAAAAGAAGGACTTTGGGGGCTACAGCAAAAGGGGGTGATGGACTCTCGTCCTTTGGCTTTGACAAAGCCCGAGTCCTCCTGCTCTGCAAGAAAATCTCTTAATCTCTTGGCTGCTTTACTTCCCTTGCTCCACCTAAGCCTGAAACAATGACAGGGTGGTGCCGCCCTATGCTGGAAAGGGTGGATTCCCTGGGTGATCAGGCCTAAGAAAGAACATATAAATTCCTGTGAAACCTTCTTTGTTTAGAATGCTCTCAGTTGAATGAGAAGGGTCCAAGGAGAAAGTTAGTTTGTTCCTTAAAGTCTTACAGCTCTTTGACCCTGACTCAAAATAGACCCTCAGAGTTCCTTGTTACCTATTGTTTGATCCTTACTTCCTCTCAATGAGTAATGTGCTTTACCTGAATTCTTATGCAAAATGAACCCAATAAAAGCCGGTTTGGACAGTAAATCAGTGCGCTCCCCACTAGAGGGGGCAAGAAAATACTAGCAAACTGAATTCAGCAATACATTAGCAAGATCATACACCATGGTCATGTAGGATCTGCCCCAGGGATGCAAGCCTAGGTCAGTATCTGCAAATCAGTTAACCATGTTACACCACATAAACAAAATGAAGGATAAAAACCATATGATCATATCAATAGACACAGAAAAAACATTTAACAAAATCCAGCATCCATATGATAAAAAAGAAACTCTCAGCAAAGTGGGACTAGAAGGAATATACCTCAACATAATAAAGGCCATATATGACAAACCCACTAACATCATATGATGTTATGAGCTAACATCATACTCAATGGGGAAAAACTAAAAGTGTTTTCCTTAAGATTGGGAACAAGACAAGGATGTCCACTGTTGCCACCTTTATTCAAAATAGTATTGGAAGTTTTAGCCACAGCAATCAGGAAGGAAGGAAGGGAGAAAAGAAGGCAGAAAAGCTATCCAAATTGTAAAGGAAGAAGTAAAACTGCCACTATTTGCAGATGACATGATACTATAGATAGAGAACCCTAAAGATTACACACACAAAAAAAAACCTATCAGAACTGATAAATGAATTAAGTAAAGTAGCAGGATACAAATATTACAAAACATTACAAAAGTTATAATCAGAAATCGGTTGCAAATTTTTTACACCAATAACGAACTCAGAAAGAGACATTAAGAAAACAGTCCCATTGATAGTTCTGTCAAAAACAAAACAAAACAAAACAAAACAAAACAAAACTGGGAATAAATGTAACCAAAGAGGTAAAAGACCTGTACTCAGAAAATTATAAGACAGTAAGGAAAGTATACACTGTGCTCATGGACAGGAAGCATTAGACATTGCTCATGCTAACATTATTAAAATGTCCATGCCACCCAAAGCAATCTGTAGATTTAATGCAATCTTTATCGAAATACCCACGGCATTTTTCACAGAACTAGAATACATTTATTTGGAACCACGAAAGACTCCATATAGCTACAGCGAGACTCCCTGAGTTTGTCAGGTTAAGTATGTGGCCCCTTTTTTCATCCACAGACTTATTAACTCTTTTAGGCCACTAGGGTGTAATTAGGTAAATCACTGCTTATAAAATGAGCTGTGAAATTGAGTAAGTCTCCACTCCATTGCACTAACTGGCAATGCAGATGTCCATTAGAGTTCACATGACTTCTAAGACTTCTAGAAAGTAACATAAGCAAAGAGAGAACCTCATCAAGTCAGTGCCCCCTCAGCCATTTCCTATTTTATAAAAGCAGATGCTCTGGACTCATTTGCTCATTCTCTCCAACATCCTTTGTGCTCTGCTCAGCGCCAAAGATGAGTTAGGTGATGAGGGTACACCAGGTAAACACATAATAAAATTCCCTACCATAAGATACCCAGAGCCTCAAGGGGGATTCAAGCCTCAGGCTCCATTTCTATTTCTGGTGACTTGACCTGTCTCTACATTACTATGGCTGGAAAAGTACTGTCCCTCTTATCCCATTTAATTCCTCACCCCCCCTTGACAGTGAGGTGGAACTGAGACAGACTGAGTGCAAATTCCCCTTCTCACCTAGTATTTGTCATTTCTTAACCCGTAGTCATCTCAGTTACCTTGCCTGTAAAATTGCAGGTAATATTTAATGTCTGTTTTGCCTGGGGCATAAAGGGTAGCTATTTTAATAAGTTGAATGAGATACAATAGTTGTCTAATAAGTACTACCTATTAATATGGTAGTTCTTTGTGTTCAATCCCAGACTCACAGGGCTTGATAAATCAGTGAGTGTTAATGGATGTGGAGGATCATTTTCCCTGGCTCCTTTCTCTGTATCATGCAAACTCTGTCTGTGCAAGCCTTTCTGTTCTGTCCTAAGGAGCTCAGGGTGTGTCTGCTCCTCGGCCTGGCCAACTTTTACCTGCTGAAGTTTCCTGTGCAGCCAGAGGTCAAGCAGTTGGCAAAGTCAAGCCAGCCAGCTGCTGTGAAGTGATACTTCTGAAGGAAATCCTGGATCGGTCCCTCAAGAGAGTAGCAAACTGCAGCCTGGATTAACCCAGGCTGTTCATCAGTGCACTTCAGCTGCTTGTCCACTCTCTGCTGGGCAGCTGGGCAAGAAACTCCAAGACTGCCACTCCCTACTGCCCAGAACAGCCAGAGGGAACACTGGGAATTCCTAATCAGTGCATGCTGTCTTTCCCAGAAAAGGGATTAAGCATGCCCTGATGGAGCTTACTCTTTCATCAATCTGTCTGGGGAAGAGCAGTGGAAGAGAGAAAGGACCAGAGCAGTCCATTCCTCACCTCCTTAAAAATTCTTTCAAGCTGCTCCAATCTGCCATCAACACTGGCTCTAAGCAAGCAGTCTATGGCATCAAATGTGTCTGTGTGTTTGTAAAATGAGGGAAATAGTGCCAACCTCAGAGGGTTGCTACGAGTAAATGAGAGATCACACGTGAAAGCTATTACCAAACTGCCTGGGCCATGGTAATACACAATACATGCTAGTTTTCCCTTCTTAATAATTTTTTGTGAGGTAGTATTACATAATGTACAAAAAACAAGCCCATTAGTCTCTATCAGAACTCTCTCATTGTAGGTGACTTAAAACTGACTCGATCTAGATTAGGAAAATGTTTTAAAAAGGAATTTGTTGGCTCATGGAACTCATAGGCATGGCTAGATCTAGAGACTCAGAGGAGGTCTTCAGGGCTCTGTTCCTTTCTCATTCTTTTTGCTGTTGACTTCCTTCTCTCCTGCCGCAGATAGCATCTCCCCATGTGGGAAGGGAGACAGGCACGAGAATCATGATTCAAAGGAAGAGGCCACACTATCTCCCAGTGTCCATGATTTCAGTCTCATGGCAGGACTTTAACCCTGTGTGGGTCACATGCTCATCCCTGGGACCTGGAGTCAACAAACTATCCAACAACAAACCAGGACCCACAGGCCAAGACCAGTCGATGTCTCTTGCTTTGGGCCAGTACATGGGCTAATAATAAATGGTCCTGTCATTTTTAAATGGTTAGAAAAAAATAAAAAAGAGGGTAATACTTTCTAACACTTAAAAATTCAAATTTCAGTGCCCATAAATTTCAGTTTTATGGGATACACCACACCCATTCATTTATGTATCTCTGTCTGTTTTTGGCTACAAAGGTAGAACTGAGTAATAGTGATAGGGACTGTATAGCTCACAAAGCCTAAAATAACTGCTATCTTCTCTTTACAGAAAAATTTTGCTGACCCTACTCTAGACCAATTATGGTAAACTCGAAGACAGGACACTCTGGCCAGATGTGAGTCATGTGCCCACCCCTGTGGCTAGGAGACAGGTAAGGTAAAAAGAATAATACCGCTGTAATCACTTCATTTGAATTAGTTTATTTAATCTTTGCAGGAACCTTTATAATCCTCATGTGATAGACAAAGAAACTATGTCACAGAAGGTTAAGGAACCTGTCCAAAGTTATATAACAAGGTAGATCTGAGATTTGAATCAGGCTGTTTGGCTCCAGAGTTCACTCTCTGACTGCTGTAGGGTCTGCTCCAGCAAATTGTTGGGGGTCGGGGGGTAGGTAGGATGGGTTTCCTGGGAAAAGAGGAGTGTGGGGTGGGGGGGAAAACAACAGATATCCATAACACTGTCAGATCAATATGAGTCTAAAAATTTTTTATTTAATTTCTTAAGACCTCAATTTTTTCATCCAGTGTGAAATAGATAAGATCTGCCCTTTGGGGTGGTAGTAATGATAATGGCTAATACTCATTGAGCATGAGCTTGGGGCTAATACTAAGTGCCCTATGTATATCGTCTCACTAAGGAAACCAACCAAAGGTTACACAGATTGCCCACACTGGCATGGCGAACCCATGCCAGGGCCTTGGTCAGGCGCCAGATCTGTCCACTACAGAGCACTGCCTCGCATCAGAGAGGATGAAGAGAGATAAGGTATCAGATGGACTTAGAGAGAGCCTGACACGTTGTAGGCACTCAGTTAAGCTTAGTTTCCTTTCTTCTTTGCTGACTTTTCCCACTCACATTATGGAGATTTGAGTAAAGAATCTACGTGTATCCTTGACCAGTCCTATTGCCTTTATCTCTTATGTAAAACAATGCTTAAAAATCTCCATTTAATCAGTCTTGTTGTCAGAAAGGCAGAGCAAAAAATAGTAAAGGGCACAGGGAAAATAACTTGCAGCATCCATGGCAGAAGAGTGTGCCATGAAAAGAGGAATTCCAAACCCTGGGACATTTCATTTGGAAAGGAAAGCTCCCAGAAGCATGATGTTTACAGTGTAATAAGCTGACGACAGGTATAGGAAAGGCTAATCAAGACTCGGTATTTACTTTTGCCCCCCAAAATACAAGAACCAGACTGTTGAACTCATTGTATAATAGCTGTGTCACCTTCCATTTTGGAACACTATCAAAGTGAGCTTTACCCTCCCTTCCTATTGACTATGGGCCAAACCACACCTTCAGTCCCTGTCAGTACACCAGACACTGCACTCTACACGTACTGTTTAGAATCTGACGATTCCTAGCTGGAAGGTGCACTGGGGCCCTGTAGTCCAGTCTCTTGGCGTGTGAATTCAGCTGAAGCCCAGTAAGGTGAAATGATTTGTTCAATCTGCATGATGAGCTCATGGAATATCTAGATTTAATTTGGCCTTGGGGTCAGAGGAACTAGATAAGTCCTGGTTAGACCTAAAAGACCTTTCCCAGACTCAGCACTCCCATTTTTTCTTAATTTTTTTAATTGAAGCTATCATGGTGATACTGGTCAATAAAACCATGCTGGTGTAGTCGGAGAGTCAAGTAATGAAAGTGGCCTGATTCTCAGGTCAGTGCTCTGTCCTCTTAAGTCACTCTGCTCCTTGGAATAACCAATGTAGGAAAAAAGTGCAATGCTCAATTGTTGGGGAAAAAAAAGAAAGATGCACCCCTCCCCCCTTTCCTTCCCCTCACCAACAATAAAGTACAAAGTTCAAAAGAAACCCACTTGAAAATGGTGAACGCTGGACTCTGAGACCTTTCCTGGAGTGAAACCTGTGGTCAGATACTGGCCAGGGCAATCCTTGAACAACTTGGTTGCCATCCAAGTCTGTTTTCAGTGGGGAATAAAGTTCATGTTTTGGAGGCAGTATCCTTGACTTTTTATCCTGTTATTCAAATATTTCCTAATAATCTTGGGCATTTATACACTCAAGAGACCTTGAAGGAAAAGGATGCAGGGCTCCAACTTTTTTTCCTTCCTTTTGCTAATGAATAGATGTTTTCTTTCTGATTTCACTGGCCCTATCACCCTATTTTTTTCATACCCAAGTAACCCTACAAGGAGGAGGTCAAACAACAAATAAGAAACTGTAGTTACAAAGTTTTAGGTTGGATTTAATGCTATGAGTACCTTGCAACATGAAAAACATCTAAGTGGAGAGGAATTGAAATGTTAGCAAATACATACATAAGGCATAAATTTCTTAGGATTAAGTATGGGTGTTTCTGGTGCCACCTATTGGCCATACTGTAAGGTTGAACTACATGCAGTATTGTTGGTCATGAAAATGAAAACACGCTGTAGCAGTCACAGTGATAAATTGCAGCAGGCGGGCTGAATGTTGAAAGAGGGTGACTGTTGCTTTAACATTATCTTTAATCACAGCTATTTAAACATGCAGGACCATTTTTGCTCTGATTTTTTGCTTTGATTTGTTCACTGGTTAAATGTGTAGAACAGAATATATAATGAGGCATAATCTTTGGGATCTCTGAGATTAATGAACCACTCAATAATCAGATGCAAATGACTTTTGTGTCTTAGGGTTCAGAACTGGTGTGAGTGTCCAGTCTCTGGAGCTGTTGCGAGGATTAGCCACTATAACTCCCAGCTACACCCTTCTCTGGAGAATTGCCCTTGTCTCAGAGGAAGCCACTTTGACCAGGAGGTTACATGCATGTGACTTCCACAGCTGGTGGCCAGTAACTGTCATGGTGGGTACAAATGGCCAGTCCTCCTAACCTTAAGGCAAGATTAACCTTGTGGTGTAGTTTGTGCTCCAGAGCTCCCCATGGGATCAAGCTGAAGCTAGGCTCCTGCTGAAGCCAAAATCTTGTGGAGTGCCCTTTCCCTGCCCTATCTCATTTCTCTTGTTCTTCTTGAAACCACTCAGTAAGTCACTTAAACAAGACTCATGTCAGTCTCTGCTTCTAAGGAATCTGACCTAAGATAAGAATGATCCTATGGAAAACTGCATCTTTCGAATGAGGAAAGCCATGAAAGCAAAACAGCCCTTGCATGTGGGGGTCTGTGAATGTAGGGGTCTGTGAATGTGGCCTCCTCAGCATGCTTGGGAGACAAACACTGGGCAGAGCAAATTTTCTCCATAGGTAACAAAGCCCAGGCTGAAGGAGAGCAGCAGCCATACCGCGTTATGGGCCCAAAGACCTGGGTGATGATATAAAATAGATCCTTGAAATGGCACTATGCCTGAGTTTTCTGAGAAATGCATTTAGCTTCAAAATAGTACATCCGTGCTGGCATTAGACCTAGTACTCCCAGGGGCAATGAAAAATAACCTGGAACTGGAGGACTTGAGGCTTTACACATTTCTACATCAGCTAGAGGAGCCAGGCCTTTGTAGCTTATGCCAAAGGAGAACCCAGGGGAAAGGAAAAAACTCTGCCAGAGGACAATTCTGGAAATCTCATAAGAATTGTTGGTTGATTTAATTGGGTTTTGATCATAGAAGTTCCAGCTGGTTCTCTAGTAGTAGTAGCAGTGCCAAGTAAGAAAATGGGAGCTTTGGGTCTAGTCAGACCTGGGTTTGAATTCTCCTCCACTTACTAACTCAGCTTCCTTATCTTCAAAATGGGGATCATAATATTTACCTCCCAGAGTTATTGGGGGTTGTTGTTTGGGGGATGGCGGTGGTTCAGAAGCAGTGTCAGTCAGCACCCGGTATGTACGAGTCAGTGAAAAAAGGGTAGCTATTTTTCTGCACTAGAGCTGTAGCATCTACTGATCAGTCTAATCTCTGTCACTAATAAAGGTAATATTTTCAGCTAGTACATTCATTCATTCATTTTGAATCCAATGAGAAGCTGTTTAATTATGACTCCATTGGGGACCCCAAAAAGCTATTTTAATTTTTTATTAATATGCAAATTACTATGATCCTCACTTGGTAAAAACCAATGGGACAGTTGAATATAATGTAAAGCCATCCTATATGGTTGAGCAGATTGTACCATATACAAAGGTGTCCGTCCTACTGTGGGCAAGTGGGGCTAAAATATAGCTTTGCTTCTCTCACCTAGCCATGAACCCTATGGTCAGTGTCCACCTAGAGGGGACAATTGTACTAATTCTCACAGAAAATGGGCTGGAAGGAGCCCTCACATTGTGCATGCTCTTTTGTTCAGGTTTAAGGTCCCTCTTATGGGCAGAGGGGATTATGAGTGAGGACCTGCTACAGAGAACACCTAGGCATCGTGCTCTCTAGACCTAAATTCTCCCAACCACATGTCCTACTTTTCACAGACAAAGCCTGACGAAGGCATTTTAGGCCCCAGAAATTAGCTGGCAGGGACGTCCTCAAAATATACCCAGCTCAGATACTCTGATATCACTAATACTCAAGGCGAGGTCTGAGAAAGTACCAATACCATTACTTGCAGTACGAGACGGAAAATGCATCTCCTGAGCCATACAGCTGATCTGGTAGATTCTACAATCTCTAGAGGTTAAATTAAGGAACAGCTGTTGAGATAATATTAATCACTTCCTCATGGGCTTGCTGACCATAAAGAAGAGTTTCTTGGTCAAGGGTCCCCTTCATTTACAAGTGGGAGGGACGTTACTCCCATCTGCATGGGAGTCATGGTTAAGTGTCGATGTTCCTCAGAAAGGCTCTTCCTGTTGAAAGAGCTCAAAGACACAAACAGCTGTAGACTTCCTTTCCCTTGATAACTTCCTTCCACCCCACACCCCATTCCTCCAACACATACACAAAATTATGTCTCATAGGGATTCTCTGCATCTCTCCCTTTCTTGGTTCTGGTCTATGGTGCATAGACAACCATGTCCTCCAGCAGGCAGAGGCAGATGGGTGATAGCTGTCTGTTCTTAAAAGTCTTGTTTACTTTTTGGAATCACATTTAGCATTTTCTATTGCTCTCCCCAGCATCCTTGGTTACCCAAGCTCTTCCAAGCAGCCTAATTCTGTCCTTGGTGGCAATTCTAACTGTCAGGAAATGTCCACATGATAGATAGTTATTAACTTAATGATGCCTTCAATATAGCATAGTCTTTAGATAACAGTAGTTTATATACAAGCACATCACTCTCAACATAAGGTTTCTTTGTCAATCAAAGAAACGATTGAGCTTCCCTATTACCAACAACTATATTATGAGGTACGCATGTAGAGTGTGTCAGGTTCACTTTGCCCACTTCTGAGTGAACATCGAAATCTATTAAAAGATATAGTCTAAGTCACATTCAATACCTGAGCTAGAGATTAATTAAATGTGGTCTCAATCTTCAAGAAATTCACAGCGTAGAAGAATGCCTGTAGAAGAATGCCTATGGACGCACCCTGTGACAAACAGACTAAAGCACTTAGCAGATTATCATTATTAAGAAGAAAGTCTTGTTCTATAATTTAGGTGCTGAGAAGAGAACTAATATTTACTGACCACCATTAAATTTTCACAACAAGCCTACTGGCTTGATTGCTGGGTCAGTTATGGTGCCTTCAGGTGTAAGGAATAGGAAACCCAAGTAAAAGTGGTTTAAACAAGAAGAAGAATGCATTATCTCACTTAACCACAAGTCCAAACGTAAGGATTACTGGGGTTGATTAATTCAGTAGCTCAATCATATCTGCAAAAACCCAGACTGTTTCTGTTTTTCCATTCTCTCACTGTGTGTGTGTGTGTATGTGTGTGTGAGAGAGAGAGAGAGACAGAATTATGAATTGGTATGGAGGCTGACTGCACAGCACGTGGCAAACTGATGGTGTAGCTCCAGTTTGAAGGCTGACAGCCTCGAGACCCAGAAAGAGTCAATAGTTCAGTACAAACATGAAGGCAGGGAGAAAGAAACACCAACCAATGTCCCGGCTCCCATGCAGTAGGCAGGAGGAATTTCCTCGTTTCAGGTGAGGATCATTTTTATTCTATTTAGGCCTTCAACTGATAGGATAAGGCCTATCCACATTAGGGAGGGCAATCTGCTTTCCTCGGTCTATTGATTTAAATGTTAACTCAACCAAAAATATATCCTCCAGAAGTATAGAATAATGTTCAGCCACATATCTGGGTGCCACGTGGCCCAGCCAAGTTGACAATAAAATTAACCACAAATTCATCCTAAGCATTTGGTAGCGAGAAGGCACCAACAGTTCCAGTTATCACATCTTCATGCAACCAAAAGCTGCAGGAAGAAGAGGCAAATCTTAGGGAAAATGTCCCAAAAGATGAGCCCTTCAAACCTATGCCCCATTTCCACTTCGTCTCTTGGCTGGAATTATGTCCTATGCCCACTCCTAAACCAATCAATTGCAAAGGAAAAGATTTATCCCTGTGCCCTAGGACCATGAAAGAGCTTATCTTCCTCTGAGGCACTTGACATTGATACACTGTTGTTACCAAGGAATAAATGTTTGGATTGGGCAAGTTGGGTCAAAGCAGGCTATCGGCTAAACAACAAATAGTGTCTGCCATTATTTCTATTATCCTCATTTTACAGATATATATACTGAGACTCAGAGAGACAGAGTTGGTCAGCATCACATGGCTAGTAAACTGTCAAGTTAGAATTTTCAATCAGATCTCTCTGGCTCACTCTGTTTGCAGATCTATTTGTGGCTAAACCTAACTCCACCCTGTACTGTCACCTTGGGCAAGCGCCTGAGTCTCTCCACATTTTTTCTGTCACTGATAAATAGACATAAGAATAGTCTTCCCCTTTTAGAGTATCATATTAACTTAGATAGTGTATGTAAAGCACTTTTGCTATTATTTGCTGCCCTACCACAGTATAGTACAGCTCTGGAGGGCACTATTCACCTAGAATATAAAATGAATTTATGCCCAGGAATTTCACCATAGCATCACCCTTACTAAGAGGCACAAAAATAACCTCTAGAGAAATCTTGGATTTAAGCACCACAGCACAGGCAAGTTTTAACTCAATGCCACAACAGGTGTAGGAAAGTTAATAGAATTTTCTATGCCCAGTGGTAAAGACCTTCATATATGTACCTCTTTAGTCCTCACAAATGCCCTAGGATAATAAAGAAATTGTCAGTGCTTCTGTTTTTCCTATAGAGAGTTACTATGGTGGGGCTCAATTCTAAGAAGGAAACAGAATTTCCTGATTTCCTTGCTGGAAGGACGTGGTCAGCCAGCCAGCACCCTTTCCCAGGGGGCTCACTGTGTCCCTCGTGTTCTGAGTGCCAAGGCTTCAGCACGATGGCGTAAGTACTGACCTGCCGAGTCCGAAGGCTGGGCTCTGGTCTTGCTTCGTGTGGAGCTAGTATTATCAAAGTGGAAAGTCAATTATCATTTCCTTTTCTCTCTGTATCCACATTTATCTGCAAATGAAGTGATGAGGTAGACTTTTTGGTCTTTAAGACTGTCTCTCAGTTCTGACTTTCCCTGAGCCACATAATCCCACCGCTCCAGCCTCATGGGGATGTGAGGGATGCCTTGGCTTCATTAGTAGGGATGCCTTGGCTCACCCCTCAAGGGAGGCTTAGACAGTCACAGAAGCAGAAATGAAAAAGTAATTTGATATAGCTTTTCTGAAATACAGTGTTTGGACAAGGAGGAGGGGGGGAAATGCAATGGCTAAAGTAGAGGAGGAATTGGCAGGCGTGGCAGGTCTAGTCACTCGTAGTGTGTGAGTGGTAATGTGTGGCCGTATTATTGAGAAAGAGAAAGGGCCTGGTTAGACAGAACAGTGTATGACCTTGCTCCCTGTATATGTAGTCCAAAGGCTCAGGTCTGACTAATGGGTCTGCTGCTGTTTACCCATAACCTGGTTTCTACAGCAATCCTGGTTTCCCAGGCCTGGGAGACACGGTGATATGGTAGAAAGAGTCCTGGAGGCCTGGTAAAGGATGTCTAATTTTAACCCTGTCTTGGATGTTATCTCCACCCATTGGGTCTTGGCTTCTTTATCTCTTAAGTGGTTTTGCAGTAGATGATCTGGAAGGTTTTTTCTTGGTCTTCAGTAGTCTAACAGATGCTATCACTTGCTACTGTTTCTTTGCATGTATCTGAAAATTGTTTTCTTAAAAGATGTCCCTTCTTCTCACTTTAGAATAGAAGTAAAACCCTAATATGGATTCTTGAAAGCCTAAGGAGAAAAACTAAGATAGGGAGACTCAAAATTTAGTCATATCCTTAGAACTGAAAAGTTGAGGGCTCTGAGGGAAAAAATAACATAAAAATGCTGGCATCTGGAAATTCCTCGGATGTGAGAAAGGAATCGTCCTAATGTCTGTCCTGTTTGGGGGAGCAATTTAGTTACCTCAGCAGTGCTTACTATAAGGACTCAATAAATACATAGTTGCCAACTGATTAACTTTAGTGAGTCAGCAAGGAACAAGCTGTTACAGTTTAAACACCCTATGATGCACTTCCCGCCACAGGACACTTGCGGAGGCAGGGGAGCTGGCTACAGCAGCACACATAACGGTCAATAGCACAGGCAGTAGAGTCCTGGGGACCTGTGTTGGATTATTGACTCTGCCACTTACTGTGGGACCTGAGGCGTATTTCTTAACCCTTCTGGGACTCTGTGTTGTCAACTGTAAAATGGGGAGAATAACAGCAGATATTACATGAGTGTGTTCATTTAACAAATACTGACTGAGCACCAAGTAACCGAGTAACTGCAGATATGTCAGTAAATAAGATCACTAAGACCCTGTTTTCGTGAAGATTATTTTTAGGTAGAAGAAAGAGAAAATTAATAAATAAGCACATAAATAACCAAGACAGTAACAGACATTGGTGAGTGCCATGAAGAAAACAAACAGGGCTAAGGAGAGAGTGACTGAAGGGAAGGCGGAGACATGAGTGTTCTGGGAAGACCCCTCAGAGGACATGACATTCGTGCAGAAGAACTGCCAAGGGAAGAGTGGGGGAGTGGTGTTCTGCTCAGGGGAGATAGCAGAGACCCTATGGCAGGAGTCAGCTGGGCGTGCTTTAGGGGAATGGTTGATGTAACTGAAGTATGGTGAGCAAGGCAGAGAATGAGAGGGTGGATGGGGTCAGATCTGGCTGGACTTTGTAAGCCTGATAAATTTTATTCCAACAGCAATGGGAAACTCCTGACAGGTTTTCAGCAGGAGAGGAATATGACATGTGGAAGCTAGTTGGACAAGATCCCTCTGGTTGCTGTGTGGAGATTGTTAACAAGCAACGATGAAGCAATGAGGCCTTTTAGGAAACGGTTGTCCATGTGAGGGCTCATGAGGGCTGGACAGTTGGTGGTGGAGATGGAGAAAAGTAATTCAGATTTAGGATGTGTTCTGGAGAGCATGTGGATTCAGTGAGGGGATCTATGTAAAACCCCTAGTACAGAGCCTGACAAATGGGGATCAATTAAGTGCTTGCTAGATTATAAGATCTGGGGTAGCAGGCCCATCACAATTCCGAAAGTCAAAGAGGAATCTGGCAAATACTTAAATCATGGAACAGGTTAGCAAATTCGTTCAGCCACTCATCATTTATGTGCCACTTGGGCAAGTCACATTCAGGGCCTCAGTTTCCCCATTCACAAAATGCAGAGTGGACCAGACGAATTCTAAGGCAGGCAGCAGAGCCAACAATCTGTGAAATTTTCGTGTGGGCTGTGTCAGTCAGGGTTTGATCAGAGAAGCAGAGTCACTACAAGTGAGGTAGAATAAAGAATTTATGACCGCCCAGTCTGTAGTATTTTGTTATAGCAACCCATATGGACTAAGATGGGCATAAAACAATAACAATCGTGGATTTTGTGTCAGGGATTGGAATAGGGCACAGCAAGGACGGCTCTTCTATGCCCCACAATGTCTGAGCTAAGAAGACTCACACAGCTGGGGGTGGGAACAGCTGGCACCGGAGGATCCACTTCCAAAATGGCTTTTTCATTCACACTTCTGGCACTTGGCCTGGGATGGCAGAAGGGTAGGCTCAGCCCATCTGGGACTATTAGCTGGAAAGTCCACGTGCGGCCTCTGCGACATGGTGTTCTCAAGGTACTTGGACTACCTACAAGGCTGCTCAGAGCTCCACAGGAAACTTCCCAGAAAACAAGGTAGAACCTGCATGGCCTTTTATGTCGTGGCTTTGGAAGTCACCTAGTGTCACTTCCACTGTACTCTACTGGTTGAAGAAGTCACAAGCCCCCCCCCCCCCCCCAGATTCAAGGGGAAGGAACATAAACTCTGTCCTTCAATGGAAGGGACACTGAAGAAATTGAGGCTATGTTTTACAACCACCACCTGTAACTTTGCCTGGTCCGGTTCATACTTACCCACAGCAGGCGGCTAGTTCCCCTTTGGTCATTTTTATTCCTGTTCATTCTCACCTGTACCAACTGATGAGAGTGCTGCTTATGAGATTATGACAGCTGCCTTTTAATCCATGCTTCCGCAAGTCTCTTGGAAACTCATGTGCTCCTCATTGCTAAGCTCACATTCCAATTTTTCTACAACTTGCCACTTACAGATAATCTTTTGACTTGTAACTCTTTGGCTGAAGGCCCCTGCTTGCCACCTGACTTGAGGCATGTATGATTCCCAATTGCTTCAGCAGACAATAATGAGATGTGTGGTCAAGTGGCCAATGAACATGATAAGAAAATGTCTGGGTTTGATTCATAAAGTAGAAAACAGGCTTTGAATCTAACAATTGTGGCCAAGATATTGTTTCCCCTTAAAAGATTTAAGAATCAATACAGTAAAATGAAAAAAGAAAATAAAAATGAAAAAAGAAAATAATTATTGGTAAACATCCCAGTTTGGAGGGAAGTTGAAAGCTATCTTGGGGGGTGCGCGCTGATAGAATAGACTTGGCCTTCATCCTGGAACCAGTTAGGCTGCATTTGGGTGGTCACCTATATCGGGCACATAATGACACCTTTCTTTTTCTGAAGAATTAGAGGACTTAGAGCCTGAACCATTCATTTATTTATTCAACAAGTATCTATTGAGTACCTTCTATGGATCGGGTAGTATTGTTCTTTGCTATTCAGGAGAATGATGGTGAAAAAGACACAGCCTCTGACCTCAGAGGGTTATGAAGGAGCCCAAACAAACAAAAACAAAACCCCCAAAACCAAACTTATAATACAGTAAGGGAGCCCAAGAGAAAGCACCTAAGTGTAAACAAGCTTGTTTCATTCTTGGTTTCATGTCTTAATCTCCTCGAATGTGACTATAAGTTCCTTGAAGACAGGGACCACCTTTTATATGTCTGCATACATCCCAGTACTCAGCTCAGTGGCACATCCACAATAACCCATCACTACACATTTGCTAGTGGCTTGACTCATAATATTGAAGTGAAATGAGGTTGTGGAGGTACGAAGTATGTTGGCATTCTTCTTTGCCTCCTACACAGGTTCTTGGTTGCCCCTCTATATATTAAACCATCACCACTAACAAATAAAATATCTTATGTACCGTCTAATGCTTGGTAGGAGGAACAGGGCTCTGATTCCTTGACATGCAAGAGCTCTGTGGTGACTGGATTCCTCTCTGCTGGCTAGTGGTGCAATGGATAAGAGGAGGGTTTGGCTCTGCCATTCAGAACTGTTACTTAACTTCTTCAGGCCTCAGATTCTTCCACTTCAAGCAAGGTATTGTTCCCTTCCCTTTACCCGGTACACACGTTCCTGTTTTATAGCTACTTTGGGTGCTGCAGAAGGTGTAGTACCTAGACTATCTATAAACTAATAGCATGTGGCTGGCTTCTCCCCACGCTTCTGTTTTCCACAGTGCATTGAGTCAATCCTATGAGGTTTTAGTCCTAGGGAATTTCCCCCTCAAAACTAAACAGGTTAGTAATGAACCACTTTCTTGTGTTTTCTATGAAGACAGCTCTTTGTAAGTCCTAAATGTTCTGTCCTGATTCAGAGAAGCTGGTTTCTTCATGAGTGGTTGGAATAAGACTTTTCTTGGAAGCTGCTGAATATGGATTAGTTGGATTGTTTCACAGGGGAAAAAAATGCGGGCTCTGGGGTGACTACTTCAGCACTTAATTGGGTTAGCAAAAAACTGCAAATGAGAGGTTTTCCTTGGGAAGGAAAGGATGTTTACAGCACACCCCCCACACCCCCCTAGGTGGTGGATTTTAACCTAAACGCTAGTCTTTAAGTGCAGCCTTTAATTTAGGAACCATTACAAGAATCTATTAGAGCAGAAAATGTCAGGTTGAAAAATTAACACATCACAGGAGTTAATTAGAATCCAGCCTCTCATTAGATGCAAATGGAGAGCCCTCCAACTGCCCACCAGCCCCCTGAAGTCATGTTTGTTGCAGCTCCAAAGTGTGCTGCATGTGCCTTTACGACTCAGAGTGGATGGAGGAAGCTGGCAAGAGCCACTAGGGACCTGTGGCCTGCCCTTTAGGTTAATGGAAGGTCCCTATCTTCTACTCCTTTCCTAAATACTCCGCCTGTCACAGGATGGACAGCCCTCTGCCTGAAGTTTTTTCCGCAACAAAGACAAACATGCCGTGCCTGTCACCAGGAGCAGACTGGTGACTGTGTAAACCACTCTGTGAGAGGGAAGCTGAGGGGCTCCAGGCCATTCAGACTTAGCTCTAAGTTGTGGTCTTTGTTTTCTTTCCACATTCAGACTGAAATGTGATTCCTCTGGCTTTCTTTTTTGGAAAATACCTGCAATCAGTTCCATGCAGGGAAAGAAAAGCTGTTGACAGGAAAAGCTTCTGACAGGGAAGGGGGCTTCTTCAAGTGTTCTAAAAGGAGACAGTCACTTCAAGCAAGATGAGGGATGTCAGGGATGTCAGGGCCAGGTATGAGGCCCAGAACGTAAAAGGGTCATCTTTAGAAGACTGTAGAGAAGACTGGGTGTCAAGAGTTTCCTCTGTGACAGCAGTACCAGGCGCTGCACACAGACTTCTGAGCTAGGCAGGTATGCATCCGAGCCCTTCTCTGTCACTTACTGTGTGATCTTGGGCAAACTGCTTAACCTCCCAAAACACGAGTTTTCTCAAGCTATTGTGCAAAATAAGAGATAATCTGGCACAACATAATCTAAGTTGTTATTGATTTGATAATATAGTATTCCTTTACCCAACACTAATGGTAGTCCCTCTATGTACCTAGCCCTTGACTTCATGGAAGTTATTGTTTAATAAATCACTGGAGGTCATTGTTTAATAAACTACGTACACATATCTTTAGTAGGAACCCAACCCTCCTACCTTCTCTGGGAGGGAGAAGTGACAATTGTACACTAACTCTGCTTTGTTGAGTGGCTCAGAATCCTGGGGTCATCTTCCTTTGGGCAGCACTCCAGACTTAGCTACCTTTAGTTTACCCAAAATTCTCTCTGTCCACTTATTACATTGAGTTACAGACGTCTGTTTATGTTTTGTATCCTCCTGTGAGTTACTGGAGGGTAGGGATTATCTATCTATTCATTTGATTCATACATCTAATCATTATTCATCTCTGTAGGCCAATGGTCTCATGCATTACTCAGTACAGGCATATAGAAGGTTCACCGCTACTGCTGAGTATGTAGATTTCCAGCTAGAAAATTTTCTGGAGAAACAACTCTTTCCCCATATTTTAAAGGCCTCCTTCCGGCCCTTGGTTTGATTGATCTTTCATTGTCTAACTATCACATTTGTTCTAGCCTCAGTTTCTTCATCTCTAACAGGCTAGTGGAGTCTTCTTCCCCGGGAGATGATGACAATGGCTGGAGACAATGCAGCTTCTGTGTGCCCAACACAGTTCTGGTGCAGTGCCAAATACCAGAAAAATGTTGATTCCATCATCTCCCTTAGCCACATCTATTTGCCAATATAAGAAAACTAAAAATACAAAACAGAATATGAGCACCACGGTAGTGGTAAGACATCCTCCCAACTTATATCCAGCCTTTGCCATATACCAGACTTAGCTGAAATGGGGAGATACCAACACGCCCAGAAAAGTGATCCCTGTCACCAGCCCTAGAAAAACAGTAGCAAGCGCTGGA
This sequence comes from Phyllostomus discolor, assembly GCF_004126475.2. NCBI lineage: Eukaryota > Metazoa > Chordata > Mammalia > Chiroptera > Phyllostomidae > Phyllostomus > Phyllostomus discolor. The sequence continues at coordinate 109,285,653 of NC_040908.2, forward strand.
CAACAAGATCTCACAAAGAGAGTAGAAAGCCCTCCATCCAGACCCTTGGACCTGGGGTGCCAGAGATGTCTTTCAGCACCATGCTGGGGAGTAGGAGGCCGTCCCACAACGGCAATAACCAAGGTGTTTGGCACTTAACTAGACGCTGTGCCAGACACTGAGTCACACGATTTACAGGCATTATATCATTTAACTCGTAGAAAAACTGTGTGTAGTAGACACGAACTTTCTCATTTCACACAGATAGCCAGTTTGGGGCAGGTACTCGCAGAGCTTTGACCACAGTAAAGCAACAAGCAAATGGTTTAAGAATCCACCTGCTGAGGGTTTCACTGGCCCACTGGAAATCTGAGAGGGTAAACTAGTCCGGAGCCCCGACCGGGAGGTGGGGGTGGGGGCGCTGGGGATGAGAGCGGGGGCTAAGTTGGATCGAAACACGGGTCGCAGGATCCCCAGATCTCCAGGACACTATGCAGAAGCAGAGTATTTTAGAAAGAGCTGCAGGCTGCACGGCGGGATGCCTGGGAGGCTGGAGGAAGGGGGCCCCGTTGGTTGTGGGCATTCTCGCCCCCCCCCCCCGCCCCTCTGCTGCTCTCGCGCAGGTCGGACCTCTGCCCGCCCGCCCTCTCACTCTCCCAACCTTATTTAGAAACCGTGTCCCCGAGACAGGAAGGGCGGCGGGCTGAGAAGCACGGAGCGTCCCGGCCTCATTTCCTTTCGAATCCCCCTGTGGAATTTCATTTCATACGGTGAGGAAATCGGAGCGCGAGACCCCCGGCTGGCCGGCTGCTCCGGGGCGCCTCCCCCCACGCGGTAGGAGGCGGGCAGCTCCCGAGCGCAGGTCGGCCGAGCCCAGGGGGGCGGGGAGAGGGGGCCGGGCTCCAAACCCAGCAAGTTGGGAGTGGAAATAGCTGCGAGCTCGGGCTGTACCAGGCGCGGTGCTAAGCGTTTTACGTATTATCGCTAATCCTCCCAAGTCTCCTCACGGGTGAGGAAAAAGACGCACAGGGGTTGAGCAATTTGCTCAAGGTCACGCGGCCGGGATTTAAAGCCACAGTCTTCGGAAACCCAGATCCCCTGTGCTTTGTATGCGTTCCTCCGCCCGACGGGAAGGTGGCCGGCCACGGGCCTAGGTGACAGCTGGAAGGAGGAAAGGAAAGGGAGCCGACTCATCTGGGAGCACTTTCCACCTGGGAGAGGAGGGGGCAGGCTGGCCGGGCCGGAGTGACTGGCTCCATCCCCGCCTGGCCCCCCGAATGCGGCGAACCTGGTGGGAGAAAAGTGAGAGCAGGGAGGGAAGGGCGGGGCGCTCTGGGCTGGGAGGGAAGGAGAGTGGGGCGGTGGAGGGCGGTGGGCGGGCGGGGCCTGACCCCTCCAGCCGCAGAGCGGCCACGCCCCCCGCTGCCCACAGCGCCCAGCCATTGGAGTGGCACGCTGTCCGTCCCGCCCCGCTACCGCCCAGCGAACCTCTAGCGCTGGGGAGGGCTTGGGCTGTGAGAGCGTCGCGGCGCTGTGTGCTGGCGGGCTTCGTGGAGACCAGTGTGCGGACGCTGCCAGCGCTGGGTTGGGGGCACACCGCCTGCAGCCATGACCCTCGCAGTGTGTCTCTCGGCCTCGGCCCGGGGAGTCTAATATCCCACACAGTTGCACGCAGCTGCTGGAGAGCCGACCGCTGCACCCTCGTCGCCCTTGGCGCCTTATCACACTCCCTGCCCCGGAGCTGGGAGCAGCGCGGGGACCCGGCGAACCCCTTGCAAACTGGGGGTGTCTGCTGGAGCTGGCCCCGCCGCCGCCGCCGCCGCCGCTGCCCCCGGCTCTGGCCATGGCCTGGTGGGGAGCACGGCTGAGAGTCCTGGGGGCTCCCGCGGGCGTCGGTCTCAGTCTGCGGCTCCTGCTGGTATTGCTACTGCTCCTGGGATCGGCTTGGGGCTTTGGGGACGAGGAGGAGCGTCGCTGCGACCCCATCCGCATCTCCATGTGCCAGAACCTGGGTTACAACGTGACCAAGATGCCCAACCTTGTGGGGCATGAGCTGCAGACGGACGCGGAGCTGCAGCTGACAACTTTCACGCCTCTCATCCAGTACGGCTGCTCCAGCCAGCTGCAGGTGGGCGCCCCCACCCCCACCCCTGGCGGGGCCTTTGGGCAGGGACACCCCAAACTAACTACGTGGAACCCTTACCAAGTCGAGCCTCCTGCCCGCTTCCTAGGCTGAAGGGTATAACTGTCCTGAAAAAGTGATTTCCACCCCCACCCCCACTTTTCTGTCCCTTCTCAGGGACTGGAAGCCAAAACGTTGTGTAAGTCATCTGGCCTGCGAAAGAACCCACTCTTACACCCCGCCCTTCCGTTTTTCTCCCCTACCCACCCGTGTCTGGCCAAGCCCCTAACCCCAGTGGAGCTGAGGGTTATCTTTGCCAAGGATTCTGGCCGCCGCTGTTCAGTGGGCGAGTCCCCAGCAGGGCAGCCAGCTGCAGCTAAGACTTGGAAGGAGAGATAAGGAGCTGGGAACTTCTCTCTCACCGACCTCATTTTTACCCCATGTTTTTGGGTGGTTTATTAAATGAAACACCACTGCCCTGTTTTCTGCGGAATGGCCCCTCGTCGTGTCGCCCGCCTGATTTTAGAGGTCATGCAGGAAGGAATGGTTGGATTAGCTTGAATTTGTTCTTATCCTCAGGGTTGAGGGCAGGTTTAGTACTTCGAGGCAGAGAAGACACAGCTTGGAAAAAAAAAGTGATGGTATGGTTAAGCTCTGAGAAGGTAGTTTGTATATTAGAAGATGTTGTTATTGTTGTTTTGCAGTCATTAAAAGTTTTTAAGCATATGTATGATGCAGAAAATATTCATCCTATAATAGTAAGTGAAGAAATAATTTGCATATACAAGCTGATTTCAATCTTAGAAAAACAACAACCACTTCATTGGAAAAGAAAAAGAATTGAAAGAAAATTTTAAAAAGTGTTAACACTGGTTGTTTTGTTTGGTTAGGCTCTGAGTGGTTTTTGGAAATTTAGAAGAGAAATTGGGGAAAAAATAGGAGATAGTTGTCCAGGGTAAAAGCTTTAGAAAATCTGTGGTTCTGGTTGTAACTTCTGAGAGATAAGAAACAAACAGACAGCTTATTTACTAGGTGCATGTTTTTATACAGGTCATTTTAAAAGTTGGATTGTGGTTTCAGAAAGATGGTTGGGATTAGACCCGTTGCTGGTGAAATGTCCCTTTGGAAGTTTCAGAACTTCAGAACTAGGTTATAAAAGCTTAAAAAATGATCCTCTAGCTCTCGGTTTGGAAACAGCACATATCCTGACATCAGTGGCAATTTTGTTGGAGAAACAGCTTTTGCAGGGATATATATTTTTAATTACATGTATCCTGGGGAAGCAGCCAAGCTGTTTTGAAGGACAGGACTGGATCCCTTTACATGCTGGAAAATAGTTACTTGTAACTCTAGACTTCATAGACAACATCTGTAAGGAGCCAAGCAGACTGTTTATCAATGCTGGAGGAATTGAGGACAGCAACTGCACTCTCCCCTGCTGGTATTGCAGTGTCAGGGACTTAACATTTATATTTTCCTATTGTGCTTCATTTTTATTCAGTGTGGAAACCTGGCCAAACAAACCCCGTGCAACTGGAGACCTCAACCAGCATCCCATTGTTGGGTCTAACTGTATCTTAACTAGGACAGTTTCTGTTTCAATATGAGACTAATTAAAAAATAATTTTAGGGGATAAAGTAGAGGAAAGAGAGAATTTTCACAGGAGAAAAGCTGGGTCTACTTTTTCTACCATTATTTTTTAGGGTGATAAAGAAATTGGAATGAAAATAAATCACCTATCACCAAAATGAGTCCTTTAATGTCTGTTCACCTCTTTCAAACAGTAGCTAAAAGGGGAGGGAGACTCAAAGCCAGTCTTTTAGGTTTATTTTTTAAGTGTTGTACAAAAAGGGATTAAATAATTTTTGGGTTCCGTTTTATACATTTATTTATTTATGTTCTCCTGGAAGGGATTACAGACCCAAAAGAAGAAGGTGTGTAAGTGATAGGCTATTAGGCACCCTTGTTTGAGGTCGGTGTAAATGGTCAGACTCCCTATAGGCAGGTTTTAAAAGTTGTTATGAACTTTGCCTGAAAGCATTCACAACTCAGCTTTGTGCAGGCATTTGGTCATACTTCCAAGTCACTGTTTTCTTTGTTCATTTCATTACTTTTCCAGTTCTTCCTTTGTTCCGTGTATGTGCCAATGTGCACAGAGAAGATCAACATCCCCATCGGCCCATGCGGCGGCATGTGTCTTTCAGTCAAGAGACGCTGTGAACCTGTCCTGAAGGAATTTGGATTTGCCTGGCCGGAGAGCCTGAACTGCAGCAAATTCCCACCGCAGAATGACCACAACCACATGTGCATGGAAGGGCCAGGTGATGAGGAGGTGCCGTTACCTCACAAAACCCCTGTCCAGCCTGGGGAAGAGTGCCATTCCGTGGGAACCAATTCCGATCAGTATATCTGGGTGAAAAGGAGCCTGAACTGCGTTCTCAAGTGTGGCTATGATGCTGGTTTATACAGCCGCTCGGCCAAAGAGTTCACTGACATCTGGATGGCCGTGTGGGCCAGCCTGTGCTTCATCTCCACCGCATTCACCGTGCTCACCTTCCTGATCGATTCTTCCCGGTTTTCCTACCCTGAGCGCCCCATCATATTTCTCAGTATGTGCTATAATATTTATAGCATTGCTTATATTGTCAGGCTGACTGTAGGCCGGGAAAGGATATCCTGCGATTTTGAAGAGGCAGCAGAACCTGTTCTCATCCAAGAAGGCCTTAAGAACACAGGATGTGCAATCATTTTCTTGCTGATGTACTTTTTTGGAATGGCCAGTTCCATCTGGTGGGTTATTCTGACACTCACTTGGTTTTTGGCAGCCGGACTCAAATGGGGTCATGAAGCCATTGAAATGCACAGCTCTTATTTCCACATTGCAGCCTGGGCCATCCCTGCAGTGAAAACTATTGTCATCTTGATTATGAGACTGGTGGATGCAGATGAACTCACTGGCCTGTGCTATGTTGGGAACCAAAACCTGGATGCTCTCACGGGCTTTGTGGTGGCTCCCCTCTTTACTTACTTGGTGATTGGAACTTTGTTCATTGCTGCAGGTTTGGTGGCCTTGTTCAAAATTCGGTCAAATCTTCAAAAGGATGGGACAAAGACAGACAAGTTGGAAAGGCTGATGGTCAAGATTGGGGTCTTCTCAGTCCTCTACACGGTTCCTGCAACCTGTGTGATTGCCTGTTATTTCTATGAAATCTCCAACTGGGCACTTTTCCGGTATTCTGCAGATGACTCCAATATGGCGGTTGAAATGTTAAAAATTTTTATGTCCTTGCTGGTGGGCATCACTTCAGGCATGTGGATTTGGTCTGCCAAAACTCTTCACACTTGGCAGAAGTGTTCCAACAGATTGGTGAATTCTGGGAAGGTAAAGAGAGAAAAAAGAGGGAACGGCTGGGTAAAGCCTGGGAAAGGCAATGAAACTGTGGTATAAAGCTAGCCAGCCTCCACGCTTCCCAGATTTTGAAGGAAAACACCAGCATTTCTGTGCAAATGCTACTAAAAGTTTCATGCAGTGAATCTCAGTTTGAACAAACTAGCCACCCTAAAGCAACCCCCATAACCCACCACCCTCTCCCTCTCCCCCTCGACATCATAAAACTCATGATTTTGCTGCAGACTTTGGAATAATCCAAAATGGAAAAGCCAGTTAAAGGCTTTCAAAGCTGTGAAAAATCATAACATTTGATCACTTTAGCAGGTCGCAACTTGGAGCGTGGAGGTCCTGCCTAGATTCCAGGAGGTCCAGGGCGATGCTGCTTTTCCCTGAGGGGTGGGATTTGAGCTGTGAGGAGGTAACTTGCAGGGAGAAAGATTAACTTTTTTTTTAACTCTTTAAAATTTAAAATACTAACTGGGTCTTTCAGATAGCAAAGCAATCTATAAACACTGGAAATGCTGGGTTCAGAGACGTGTTACAAGAGTTTTATAGTTGGCTGATCTAACATAAACATTTTCTGTGGTGTATTGTCTGCTGTTTAGAACTTGTGGATTGCTCTCCCAAGAGGTGGTGTCAGAATCTTTCAGTGCCTTTGTCATAAAACAGAATTGTTTGAACAAACAAAAGTACTGTACAAACACACATAAGGTATCCAGTGCATTTTTCTTCTCTCTCTTCCTCTTAGATTTCAACATATCTATTTGAGGCTGCTGCTGTTTCTTTCATTTTACATTAATAACTCAAAATAGGTATTTTTATAGGAATTTTTGCACTGCAGCATGCCTAATGAGGGGGGAAGGAAGGGTGATTCACTTTCTGACAATCACTTAATTCAGAGGAAAATGAGATTTACCAAGTCGACTTACCTTACCGACCCCAGAGACCTATTGCATTGAGCGATGAGGACTTAATATATCTTACTTTGTGTGATTGCATCTATGCAGACGCCAGTCTGGAAGAGCTGCAATGTTAAGTTTCTTGGCAACTTTGCATTCACACAGATTAACTGTGTAATTTGTGTGTGTCAATTACAATTAAAAGCACATTCTTGGACCATGACATAATAGTATATTCAACTGACTTTCAAACTGTGGTCAACTTGCATTCTCAGAATGATAGTGCCTTTTTTTTTCTTTTAGCATAAGAATGTTATCAGAAGAGTCTGGTCTACTTACCACAATGGAGACTTTTTCAGTTTTGTAGAGGGAACTAAGGACAGCTAATCCAACTACTTGGTGCATAATTGTTTCCCGGTAATTGGCAAAGCCTCCTTATAAGATTTCATTGGAGGCAGTGTGGCCTGGAGTATTTATATGGTGCTTAATGAATCTCCAGAATGCCAGCCAGGAGCTGATTGGTTTGTAGGGAATAAAGTGTAGACTATATGAAATGAACTGCAAACTCTAACAGCACAGGTCTTAATTGCCTTTTGCGGAGGTATCCAGAGCTTTTAAAATTTATGCTTTATGTTCTTTACAAGGGGGTACCCCCTAGCAACCTCTCAAAAGTTGCAGTTCTTTTAAAATTGTAACTGGCCTTTCCTTAACCTACCTTAGGCCTTCTAATCACCAGATCTCTGGGACAAATTGTGGACACTGTCACAGGTTGCTCTCCTTGTTAACTCCTACCTGTCTTTGCTTTAGCAACTACTTTGCAATGATTCATTTATTTATTTATCCATGCCCCAGCCCCTTTTTAAAAACAGGTAAGAAAGCTCTTTCATCACATTTTTTAGTGAGAAAACATCTCCAGAGACTCAAAATTCCAAAAAGTGTGACTTTTTGTTTGTTTGAGTTTGATGCCCGTGGTTTGGCATTTTCCTTCCTTCTGCTTTTGTGTGGCTCTTGAGCTGTCTGAGATGCAGATGCATGTAAGGTCCATGGCAGGTTCTGGAAGGAAAAGTCTTGGAGCTTTGGGGACAGTCCCTAAGTGGGCACACGGGGGCCCCAGCTGTGTGTGCCACTGAGCCTGAGTACCTTGGCTGGCCTCCGGGGTCAGGGCTTCAGGGAGCATGAGAAAGGATCCTCAGAAGGACCAGTTGAACTCCATCTGAGATTACATTGCCTATGAAATGTGCAGCATGAACTCCCGTGCTGCTTGCAGACAGTTCCCAGAGCTGGCCGGGCTTTAGAGCATGCACCCGGGGGCAGAGTCTGCCCTTACTCACGCTCTGCTCTAGTGTCTTGGGAGTTGTGCAGAGCCTGTGGTCCAGGCAAGGGAAAGACCGTGCCGCCGGGCACTGAGGTTTGTAATACAATTTTCTTTGTAATGTTTGGGGATTGTGTGACCAAGGTAGCACCTAGCAGAGGGCCAGGCACACAGTAGGTGCTCAATATTTGTAAGCAGTGAAATAATAATAATAATAATAATACGAGTACTTGAGTGAACCAAGTTCTGGAGCTGGTGTGCCCTGACAACATTTTGGGTTTTAACATGTCTCTCCTACAAATCTCTTACCTTCTCAGGGGAAAGTATATTTAGTCAGAAGTGACTGTGGGTGCAGGCCCATTCATAGCCTTAGCAATGCCACAGGGTTATAGGCCTTTCCCTCCACATTCCAGACAATGGAGAGTGTTTATGGTTTTAGGAAAGGAGCTTGTGGCTGAGTTAGTTACCAATTACCCTGAAGTGACTCCATCAACTCTTAGACTGGTTTTGTTTAAAAAAAAAAAAAAGGTCAATTATCTACATGTTGCTTAAGTGCCGACTGTGCAGAAGGCGACTGTGCGGAAGGCACTGTATTGGGCTCTGTAGCGGATGTCATGGACCACAAGCTCTGTTCTCCCTGACCTGGACTGGGATGCCCCTGGGCCTGCGGAACTTTGCTGTTCAATTTGGGAAGGTGTGGGTGTCTCTGAATTGCCATCTCTTTCACTGTCTCCATCCCTTAAACCTCTTCCTGGTCTTATACTATCTTTAATGCGTCTCTGATCCCTTCCCAGAATTCCCTGCAATCAATGGTGGGTCCTGACAGAAGGCGTCAGCTCTGCCTCACGGTGGTCTTGTGGGAATCTTGTAGGAAGACTAAGATTGGCTGTAAGGACATGAGCTCCCACATAGAATGTGGCTTTGGGGCAGGCGATACCGAGCTTGGGTGTTCCATGTGACTTGCACAGGTAAACTTGTGGACAGTATCTTGCTAGGAAAAAGATTTTTTTTTATTTTGAAGTCTAGAGTAAGTAGGTATGCTTGTAGCTTCCTGCACAGGGCCTTGGCTTCCAGAGATTTTATTCAGTAGAGCCCAAGGGCACATCTTCCCAGCCTCTTCTCTGGCAAACTCCTTTCTCCTTCATGAAGGCCCCCCCTCCCTCCATCTCAGTGCCGGGAGACATGTGGTAGGGTGGAACTAGCCCGAACCATCTGGTTGAACTACTTGGTAGATTCATATCCTTTTTCCTCTGTGGAGACCTGTTTCCTGATCTCTGAGACTGCTTCTGAGCTGGCAGCTTGCTCAGGGACCTGAAACCAGAGAAGGGGTGACACTTTTCATTTCCCTGAGATGCTCTCTGACTTTCCTTTCCCCGGTCACTCCCTCACCTGCACCCACCAAACCCAGAAGGAGGGAAACATTCTGTCTCCATTCCTGAACTGTGACTTTACCAGCACCCCCAGCTCTGTCCTCTCTGGCCCTCCTCAGCCTCCTGGACACTCAATCCAGTGCTTACTGTGTGGGGAACCAAGCTGGAACCTGAGGACTCAAAGAGGAACTCAGCCCAGGAAGGCACACTCAGTTGCAAGTGATTTTACCAGGATGGTATAATCTTTGGCTTCTGTGACTTCTGGTGAGGTGACCTCAGCAGTAGTTAAGGAAGAGAGCCATCCAGCACATCTACATCCTCAAGTTCTTTCTGTGAGGGAGGATATTGGGGAAGAGTTGCTGTATCAGCCAGTTATGTTAAGTCACTGGACTCGGACAGGTTTTTTTTCTCCTTTATTGTATTTGGGTTCAGAGTCCCTGGCTGGGTTTGTATCGTGTCTGGCAAAGGACCCAGGTTATCATTTTTCCTCTGGGCCTAGGCCATATAGATCTTGGAAACTCCTAGGAGAACACTTTGCTCCTACCTAGCATCAGATACCAGAGGCTTAAATAATGTATTTTGCTTCACTGTGGCCTGGCCAGAGCTTCCTGCTGCTGCTTCTTGCCACACACATGTGCAGTAGTGGCATGCTGGCCATTACCAGGACGGAAGTGAACCCAGGATTTCCCCAACAGGATTTGCCCCTTGGTAAGCCAGTTGCCCTATGGTAACTTGTTTCTGTTTCCAGTTTACCTATTTCCCTTCTTTGCACCAGCAAATTCTCAGTATTCACCCAGGCAACTTGTAGTAGGCCTGTTTGGGATCCTGTATGAGCTTTGTCCTTCAAATTTTGTAGCCCCCTGACCCCTAGGATATTCAGTCCATGACCACTGTCATCCAGAAGGCTTCTGAGAAGAGGGGCAAGGGCAGCTCTGCGCCGGGACAGCCAGGCCTGTCTTCTCTCCCAGATGTGCACCTTTCCACACCCTGCTGACGGCCCCGGGCCCTGACCTGGCTGTGGGCTGCGGGCTGCGGGAGGGGCGGGCTGCTTTCTAGTCTCTCACTGTGGGGCATCTTGGTGGTTCTGAATTTTTTTCTACCTCACAGAGATGTTGTAAGACTTCAAGAGGTCTGAAGATGAAGACCCCTTGAGCTCTTTGTAGGAAGGGTGGAATAGATAGCAGCAGTGACCTGTGAAGAGATGAAATGTGACTCGACCTGCTCATGCCGCAGTCAAGCCAGTGCTCCGTGTCCTCTCTCTGGACCCCTGTGCCCCCCTGCAGCTCCAGCCACCTTGAGGCCACCCTGGGGACTTTCAGATGTTCAACACAGAGGTACCAGGCAAATCCCGGCTATACGTGCCCTAAACGAATTGCTGAACGTCGAAGGAAATGGACCCTGCTTTTAAGGATGTATAAATGTATGTCTGCATTGATGTCTGTACTGTAAATTTCTAATTTATCGCTGTGTAAAAAAATAAACTTTGCTATTTAATTTTTGTATTAAAGAAAAATAAACTTTTGTTTATTACCTTGTGTGTGGTTGGAATATTTCTGAAGGTATGTAGTTGCCCTGGGAAGCACATGTACCCAGCAGTGAGAAACAGCGAATTCTACTTGCAGAGCCGATGGAGAGCCTCCTGAGAGTTTCTTTGTTTCTTTTTGCCGGTGCTTTTCTTACCTTTTGGGTTTCTCCTGGGTCAGCAAACCCCCAAGGTCCCAGGTCAACAGAATCTGTCACGACTGTGGTCATCATTGACACTCAGGTGGTCACATGATGCTTTGGATAGAACTGTAATTCTCAAGTTGTCATGCATGACACCTCTTATTGGCATTTCCAGTGTGTGTGAAAATTTTTTATGTGCCTTCCAAGTCCCTTTGACTTCATCTGGTGGCCTTAATTTTTTTTTTCCTTTTCACTGCTAGAGTTTCAGCCCTCCTACAAAAGAGAAAGGGACTTTTCTCTTTTAAACTGCAGATTTAACTTTTTTTTTTCTGGCTATACAATGCTTTGGGGGCATGCCACATCAGTCAACCAGGAAAGTGTCATTTTTAGCCAATTTTGTAAGGTGGGTATCCCCATACCGAGAAAAAACATCAGACAAAGCAAATTCAAAGCCACTATCAGGACATTGCCGTGGGCCACACAGAGACAGAGGGGAGGGAAGTCACCGCCCCTGGAGATGGACTGCTGATGCCCCAGAGGAGAACATGGCCCCTCTTGGTTTGCCTATCCATTGCTTTCTTCCCCTTAGTTTCACCTAAATGCCACCCTGATCTGGTGTGAGGGAGAAGCCCAGGGCACAGGATCTGCGCCACTATTCTCCCTCTCTGCAGATTGCTCTTGTACTTTTATCTCAAAGCATAAATGAAGGGAAACATGTAATTTCAATTATTTTCCCTGTAAGACTGCGTTTCTCATTTTATTACCCACTCATTACGTAGTTATGAAGTGAAGGAAAAGTCAACACAATCTGAAATGAATTTATAATAATCCCTAGCACTTGTAGAAATACTTTCCATATAGAAAATACGTTTTAAACATTATTTTATTCTCATGGCATCTGTGAGTAAGCAGGGCAGGCGTTGCTTTGCTTTAGAGAGGAGGACTGAAACTTCAAGAGTGCCAGGGACCGTAACAGGAGGCAGCAGGTTGGACAGCCAGGTCTTCTCATGCGTTGCCCAGGGTTTTGTTTTTGTTTTGTTTTACACTCCACTGTGAGTTGAATTGTGTCCACGCAAAAGACATGTTGAAGTCCTAACCACCGTGCCTGTGGACGTGAACTTACTCAGAAATAGGATTTTTACAGACATAATCAATTTAAGATGAGCTCATACTAGATAAGGGTGGGCCTTAATCCAATGACTGGTGTCCTTGTAATAAGAGGGAAGTTTGGACACGTGCACAGGGCAGAAACAGCATGTGAAGGCAGAGGCAGCGATCAGAGTGATGTAGTCCAGGCAAGAAACACAGGGATTGCCCACAACCACCTGAAGCTAGGAGATGGGCCTCCAATAGGAGCCACCCTTAGCAAAACCTTGATTTCAGGCTTCTAGCCTCTTTTCCTCTGATTTCTTAAATTACTGCAAATATTGTAGTTCACTGGAAATAGGTAAATGTTTTAGCAGGCAACTGTCTCAGTAACAAGACCTGCCCATGAGCTTTTGTTTTTTAAGGATTATCTAGCATAATCGCTCTGGTAAGTTTCTTTATCTGTAAGCTGAGCACCTCTAGAATAAACCCCATGATCCCTGACACTCCACTGATTTGAGCTGGGCTTGGCTGGTCTCCTGCCCACCCACCCCAGGGGGAGTGCTGGTGCGGGGCCGGGGCCTTGACTGGAATGTGGCCCAAGGGTTTTTAGCATTTCTGTTCTGAGAACTGATTTTTTTTCTCTTTCCCATTTTAGCTTTCACATGCAATCATAATTTTAAAGTTGAGCTGACTCTTGACTAAAAGGTCAGCCTTGGCCTCCTGTCTTCTGAGGTTCTGTGAACAAAAATAAACCACACTCAGAGAAGGGCGTTGTCCTCTCCTTCGTTTGCAGCTGGGGTGTAGGACTGGGACCATCTTGCTAAACATTTTGAAAGTGTTGGACCTGCAAAGGCTTGGTCCAAAAAGGCTTTCAAAATAGACTTTGGCCCCACCTGAAATTCCTAGAATCACTCTGTCCTTGTCTTCTGTCTCATCCTTAGGCTAAGAGAAACCATGGACTCATCTGTCCACACAACAGAGAATTCCAACTTCTCAAACTCCTAAGGAGAGAGAATAAAAAAAAAAGTTTTACATTCACATTAATTGCCTGATTTTCATCAGCCTCCCACGTGGGTTCCCCTAAGCACTCAATCCTGGTTTCAACCAAGAACCTGCTTAATCTCTTGGCCAGCCCACCTTATCAATGCCTTTCTTTTTAAGAGATTAAATGATTGGCTGTCTAAATATTCTAAAATGCCTGAGGGTTAACATCATTTCACTTGCTATGAGGTAAATGGTTAGAATATAAAGCAATGAGATGGACTTGATAAGTCACATAGGAAATCTAGTTCCATTGTTTTCCTCCCATTCCCTTGCCTTTTCACATGTTTCCCTTTGCCTGGAAGCCCCTGCCCTCTTTCTTCAACTAGGTTGTGTCTATTCTTCCTTCAGGATTGAAGTCTCAGGTCATCTTTCCTGGGAAGATGTCCCTGACCCTCCCACTTGCTGTGTCCTGCCTCCTTTTCCTTCTTGCTATTGGTAAGTTTACTCCTCCATGTTTTCAACCCTGGGAGCCTTCATTGCATAGTTTGCAATGATCCATTCATAGGTCCATCCCCTGAGAATCCCTCTGAGCGCCCAAAGGTGCCCACCTGTATGCCCTCTGAACATAAGTTTCAGGAATGTCTTCAGAAAAAAGAAAGGTAGGTTAGGAGGGAGGGGGGTTTTTGCCTTGTTAAGTGGGGAAACTGATAGGCTTTGGTGACGAACTTGGCCAGCATAGGAAAGTAACCAAAGGTGACAACAACTAGAGCCATTACAGAGGCAAGACTTTCTGGGAACAAGATCAGACAATAGCCTCAGAGAAAATTCTCTGTCCTCAAAGATGGATTTCAGGATGATCCCCGACCCGCTGTACTGCTTTTTGTTATGTTATCTCCTCCTCCCCAACGAGCATTTGCTGGGAACCTACTGCAGGTGGAGTACCTCGGAGTGGGCTAGGGAGGGAGAGAGGGATAATTATAAAAACCGGGCAAGACAAGGTCCAGCTCAGAGTCCAAAAGTGCAGATGACAAAACAGAGAAAGAATCCAGCTGTTATCAACAAGCCTAAACCTCCAAACATGGAAAAACAGATCTTCTACTGCTAGTATATAGCTGAAGGAGGGTCCATCTTGTGACAGCCACTGTCCTGGGCAGGGGGGCACTGTAGAGGACATCAAGATAAATAAGACACAATCTTCCCCTGCAGAAGTTCATGGCAGCAAGCTGTGTGTCCCCCCACCGGCCCCCACCTCTGCTGTCCCTACCCCATAAAGGGTCAGCACTGCTGGTCCTGTCACATGTATCTGTAATTGCTTCCTAACATAAGTTCCAGGGCCTTGTTGGTTTACCTTGGACAGAACAGCTTCTGAGTACCGAGTACAATAGAAAAACATTTCCTAAACAGTTGTCATCTCACCATTTGACCCCTGCAAGGACACATCTTACACAGTAGGTAAGTGTGTCGTGAGGACGTGGGGAAGAGGGAAAAGGGAGGAGAGACATGACTCTTTAAAGACTTGATTTGCTCACTAAGACCATCCTCTGAGTTCAATATGCAGAAAATTGAAATTGAAGTTTATTCATGTTGTCACTGGAGGCATTTAATGATCAGACCAACTAAGTGCCCCCATCTGAACATCTTTTCTAGCACACGTGGGGATTTCTAACACTGGCACACGGCAGGTGGTTTGTGTAGGTGTGTCCGTTTTGTATCCTCTGGGCCTCATTCTCCTGCTTCTCTCCTGTCATAATTCTGTACATCTAAAGAGACTGCTCCACAGAAGTTAAACAAAGTTACGTGGCCAGACCTCACGTCCTCAATTACCCAGAGTGAAAGGAATAAGTGTGTGATCCACTGGGCAGAGAATTGCCTGTGTGGAGTCGCGGGGCAGTGAGTCGGTCAGTGTAACCCGAGCCTGAGATTTTTGGAGTGGGAGAGAAGGTGGGCCGAGGCCAAGTTATGGAGGCCTTGGAGGTTGTACTCGCCTGCGCTGGGCACAGGGGAGCCAGCCAAAGTCTGAGGGCAAGGAAGGCTCTCATACCTGTCGGTGTCTTACAGGGCTCGCCCCAGCCGCAGCCTGTGGCTGGAGAGAAGGCAAGCTGGAGGCAAGGCAGGCAGGCTGGTTTGGATGCAACAACACGAAGGCCTGAAGGAAGCTGGTGGCAGAAAGATGGAAAGGAGAGACTGATTTTCAGAGAAAACACAACAAACCGTGTTCTCCATGGCACTGTTCAATGAGCTGAATCTTGCTTTCTAAACTACCAGTGTTTCAGAGGCGAGGAGTGTTGTGTTTGCTCTGTACACCTGATACAGCTCACTCCCTACATTGCAAGCAGAGATAAGTAACAACCTCGTCAACACAGGGCAGAAGCAGATTGCAACCCTAGCCAAGCACCCCTGGAGAGCTAGGGTTTCCCCCAGTGAGACTCCTTCCCTCACAGTCCTCAGATCAGCATGACACCATTTGCTGGAAGGGACAGGGTCCTAGCGAGGAGAGGAGAGCGTGGTGTTTGGTTGTTTATGTGGTGCTCAGGGTCCCCATCACCTCTTTTGGACTCAGAGTTTGTTTCCTATCAAGACATACTTCCTAGAATAGCTGATACAAATTCCGTAGTAAGGGCTTAATTGAGTGCAAACTTAATCTCAGTCACATCTCCCATCTAGACTTTATTTCTTGACACAGTTTTCTTTGCCGGCTACTGTTTGTTATCAGTAAAAGTCTGGACTGCCTAACTAGAGCCACGGAAAAAGGTATCACGGGCACACACATTTTTCCTAGTCCCCTTCCTTTTAAATCAGAAATTCTGTATAACATTTTCCATAAGTGAAAGAGAGAACCACTTCCTAGCTCTTTTGGTCCTTTTTTTTTTTTTTTTAAAACAACAGGCCTTCCTTTTGGATTTACATCAGCATTTAGCTAACTTCCTGAACACTTCACCCATTTCCTGAACTTATTCTGAGGAAGGAAAAACATCCTCCTTCAGAAATAAATGCAAATAATCGCAGAGATTATTTTTATTAAATAAATGGTGCAAATGCAATGGAATTTCCTGTACGATATGTGTTTACTATGGATATTTCAACAAAAATCTATTTGTTGTGATATTGTTGATCTTATTTGCTGGTAGCCTGAGGAATTATAACCATTATGTAGCTGCTCGAGAGATGAGTTCTGAACATTTGCAATTTTTACTTTTAAAAATATTGTTAACTGAAAAATCTGAATACAAGGGGGAATTGCTTTCTTTAGGTCAGCAGTTCTGATGCTTTTTTTTAAATGAGTTTCTTGTGACACCTACTGGTGAATAAGGGAAAAACATGTCCGGGGCCAAGCGGTGACTCCATGGAGGGTAGCAGTAATAATTAGAATTTTTTATTTTGCATTTGCTTAAGAAAAAACACAGCCCTTCTGAGCACTTCTTAATTCCCAAAGGGCCCAGACATCCGGAGAAGCAGTGATGGGGAAAGAGCAGCTCTTGTGTTTCTGGACACGTGCTCTTTTCTTGCTTGATTAATATTTCCTCAGAGCCAGCCCACCACCCAAGGCTACCTGGGTTCAGTTTTAAGAATGAATGAAAAATGTGAGACTTTGTAGAGGAAACCCATCAGTATATTGAGCTTGGATCAGTTTTTTAATATTTAAAAAAAATTTAATGGAAGTTATTCTCTGTATTGGTGAGAAGGCCTCCCTCCATTTAGCCATCTTAGTGGAGAAGAATGGTACTTTGCTGGTAAATAAATCTCATTGACATCTTAGAGATATATTTTAGGCCAATGGCCTGCCATTTCTGAGTGTTTTACAGGACCCTTCTTCTGTTCTCTAGTGTTTGGCTGCGGCTGATAGGGATCTCAGAGTCAGCTTGCTCTCCTCATGCCCACCCCCACCCGGCAGAAGGCCATCCGGGACAGATGGATATCTGGCCTCCTTGCACCATCCTCAGGAAGACACTCCTTAATCCATCACTCAGGCTGACATTCTTCTTTAGGTTCAAACCCCTTAGTGTGATATCCAAGGCCTCCAGTCTCTGACCCCCTCTCCAGACTTCCAGGCTCACCTCCCACCAACTCCTCAGGCACAGCCTGTGTTGGAGCTAATCCCCACCACTCCCAGTTCCCCGTGTGCCTCCCACAGTCTCACCCTTCTCTGCCTTTGCACATGCTTGTCTCCTCAGCCAGAAGAGTGTTTCCCTCATGGTCCTGCACTCATTTTCCCAGACCCTGTGTGAATGTTTCCTCTCCTGGATCCGTGTACAGTGTAGCCAAGCAGAGCTGCCCTCCTCTCTGTCACCTCCCAGCCTAGCTTGGACATCTTTGATTGTGCATTCTGCATGACATCCTATTGTTTCTGTGTGTCTCTCCTCCAGACATGTGAGCTTTTCAAGGACAAGAACTTGTGCCTAACACCCTGGCTTGTCCATGTGCTCCACAAATGTTCACTGACATCCTGATTCCAGCCATTTGTGGTGTTAGGTTGTCCCACCTGGCTACAGTGTTTCGATAGGAGCAAATTAGGAGTAGAGGCAACTAGTTGAAGGGTGGAGTTCTCCATCAGGAGAGTAGGTCTTTGAAAATGCACAGAACCATTTATTATCTTACGTGACTTCAGCCTTCACCCCCTGAGGAATAAGAGAGTTTCACAAAAATAATCTCTTAAATTTCTATCTGGGTTTAACACTGTAGAATTCTATAACTGAGAGAGCTATGGTTTAAAACAGGGCTTTTACAAATCTGGGGTCCATACAGGGAGTCTATAATTGTGTGCAAAATATTTTATGTACACATGTGTCTTTTTTCCTGGGGAGATAGTCCATCCTTTCATAGGTGGGTCTATCATCTCAAAAGATTAGATAGCACTGATGAAGAGTCATTGGTCAAAAGAACAATCATAATCTCTACTGGGTCAACAGGAGTTGACACTTCCTTGAGAGCTACAGGAGGGAGGCTTATAAACCAGCAGATGCAAAGCCCTTGTTGCTTTTTCTCCACTGCCTTTTGTCAGGGCACACCTACCCGTCTGGTCTGCATTTAAAAAAGAGAGGCTGAGTGTTTTTAACTTTGTTCCATTTGTGCTGCTTTAATGTCCTCCCCACTCAGGTTATACATGTAAGGTGAGGGTGCGGAGGGTGCCTTGTCAGCAGATGATTATGTACCTCTCTCCAGGTACAGTGTTCCTACTAGGGGAAAGCTATCTCAGTGCCCACAAGTTCTGCCCAAGTGATCCACACTGAACCTTCTGGGGAGCATCAGGACACCTGTACTTGAAGCCCGCCCACTGAAAACATCTGCCACTGTGGTCTGGGCCTGCCAGTTGCTGGGATGCTTTTGCTCCATGATGGAAGATGCCATCTGCAAAGGGAATTGTGGCTGGCAGGGTGTCATTCAGGGCCCCATCCTTAGAAAGGCCTTTTCCTTTGTTTAATGTTGCTGTCCTGAAATTCTTAATCATTTTTGAACAAAGGGCCCATATTTTTACTTTGCAATTCGTCCTGCAAATTCAGTTGCCAGTCCTGAGTAGCTGCGTGTACCTGAAGCAGCACTGAGCAGCAGAAAGCGCACGAGCTTTGGAGTTGACAGTTGGGGATTCAAATCCCAGTTCTGCAGCTGCCTAGCTGTGTGAGCTTGAGTAGATTCCTTAACCTCTCTGAGTTTCAGTGTTTTTACATCAAAATTGGTAATTATAATATTGAACTTTTACAACTGTCAGTGCAATTAAATGGCATGTGATAAAGTAATTGGCACTTGTTCATAATGACAACAATGACTGCAAAATAACTAGTCAAGAAAATGTGAGATAGATTAGCATGAAAAGCAGATCATAGCAAAGCAAACAAATAAAAAACCATGCATACAAGTCTTTTAGGGTGGGAAAAAAAATCCTAAAGAAAAGCTTCTAGGTCATTTCCACCTTTGTCCTTCCATAGCCCTTGGCACATAGCACCATAAGAGCACCTAAAAATATTATTGTTATTTTTCCCTTTAATGCTCATATTTTCCCCCATTAAACCTTGAGATCCCCTGAAACCAGGGACTGGGTCTATCCTTTAAGAAAAATGTTTAGTTCCTAGCATAAGGCCTATCACAAAATAGATGTTTAATAAGTCTTCGTTGAAAGAATAAACTAATTCATTATTTTATTTTGTAGTTGAGAAAGCTGAGGCTTGGAGAAATTAGGCGAGCTGCTCAATGCACAGAGCTTGTCCTTGGCAAAGCCAGGACTGGAGTCCTGTGTTTCTTCTGAAGGGATTGCCTGGGGGCCCCATGTGGACCCAGCCCTTGGAGCTATTAAACACAGTCTTTATATCTCGCTGAGTTGCAATTATCAGATTATCTGGGAAATGTCTAAGCCTTTTATGTACTCAGGTATTTATTTATGTGGAGTGAACTGTCAGAGGGGAAGCACGGCCACTGGAGCTGGAAGGCACTGCTGACCATACTGAACTGGTGGAGAAAGCCATCCATCAGGTCACCTTTCCCGAGCTCAGTCCTGCACCGCTCCCCTTTCCCCTTCCCCAAAACCTCCCCTGCATGGGATTATCTTCTGTGATGCTGATGTCCTGCACGTGATTGATCACCCACCACTATCTTGGGGACCTGGGAGTGACCTTCTGGATGCATTTGTAAGGAACCAGCTTGGAAACAAAAACAAAAACTTGAAGGCATCCTCTGGTCAGCCTGAGATAAGGGGACCTCAGAGTCTTTTTTCATTAGCCTGGCAAAACAGTCCAAACAATAAAAAAATCCATAAGAAAATATTCTGCTTCCAGGGACTTAAAAGAGACTTTCATTTCACCCACCCCACCAACATGATACCATCCCTATGTAAGAAAACAAATGTGTCTGTGAGAGGAGAGGAAGGGCAGAAGGCAGAGAAGGAAAGGAGATAAATAGAGAAAGGGAGGCATGGGGAGGGAGGAGAGGAGGAATGCAGGGGAAAAGATGAAGGAACAATCAAAGACAGAGAGAAACAGAATGTAGTGGGAAAGAGACGTGGGGCTAATATTGACTTGAATAATGCCAGGAGGCTAACTCGAATCATCAGGACGAATCAACCCAGGTCACCTTGGTAAGCTCAGCAGGTGTGGTGACGATTCCAGGCTGGGAAGGGAACGGTGGGGTGCAGGGGAGAGGCCCCAGTTTGAGTTTTGGCTCTGATGACAGTTTGTTAATGTGAACATGGACACATCACTTCAAGCCCTCGACCTCAGTTTTCTCATCCAGAAGTGGGGGAAAGAGACGAAATGAGACATATGAAAGTAATTTGAAGAAATAGAGTGTAACACAAGCAAACAGTCTCAAATTTACACTCAGCCTGGAGCCATTCCGCTTAAATTGAAACAGGCTTTGACGCGCCTCCAGTTCTGCCATTCAGGGGCTCAGTAACGTTCCTACCTCATGCTTTAAAAATAAATAAACACACAATTCAGTGATCTCGTCACATCATTATGCCCAGGTGAACTCATTCCACCTCATAGATATAAATCTGAAATGACATAAAAAGAAAAAAGACACATGGTTTTACCACCCCTCCCCACTGAGCGGTAAGGGGACATCTATCTGGTCAGGAATGCCACCTGCTCCAGATGCCAGTTCTGCCACTGGCGTGCTGTGTGACAGTTTCTCAGCATTGTCCACCCTCATTCTTTCCACTTCTGATGTGGAAACCCCTCCCTTCTGTTGTGGAAATAGCTCCCTCCCTGTGTAGGTCCCTCCCTGTGTTGTTCCTCAAGAGCCAGTGCTTAGCGCAGCTCCTGGGGTCTGTGAGAGCCTCTGCCCATGCTGACCATGGCCATATCCTCAGTCCTAGCTGGGAAATACACAGTCCTTCACCGTTCCTCTTTCTCACTCCTCTTACCCCAGCCCCATCCCCACTTGTTCAGGTGTCTTTCCATTGCTCTCAAAGTAAAGCCTTGGACTTGAGTGTCTGAGCTACTGTATTCTGCCATGTATGACGTGTACTTTTTTGCCTAAATTTTGAAGGGAAAAATAAGGATGCTCATTATACATGGGTACAATGATCATACACCATGAGGTATGATAATCCCGTGTATAATATGCACAAAATGTGGGTGCACATTATACCCAGGAAGTACTTACTGCATAAGAGCACTTCTGAGAAGGTTTCAGATAGGAAATGAAGCCACTCCCTTACAACTGGCCATCTGTCCTGGGTGTCAGCCGTAAAGGCAGACTCTAGGTAAGTTATTAGAAAAGAGAATTTATTGGAGGGATGTTGCAGCATAGAGAGATTAGACTAGAGAATGGAGGGGAGATTCTTGTGCTAGGAAGGAAGGTTCTTGTGCTAGGAAGGAAGCAGTGAGGAGAGTGGATAGGTCTGGATTTGAGTTTTGAGGGGGACAATAATTTGTTGTCATTATCAGTTCCTATACCTCAGTTTTCCCATCCAGAAGTGGAGTCAGAGGGCAAGGCCAAAGCTGAGTCACAGCAATATTGCCTTGGCAGCAGCAATTGGGTCAGCAGGCTAGTTCTGCTGCTTTTGAGCAAATGACTTCCAGCTGTCTCCGTGGATAACCACCAGCTACATCACGTCCTTCTATTGCTCCCTGGAGACTCCCAGTTCCAGGGAAGACCACCAGGAGGGCTAAGCTCAAGTCAGTTGTCCATACTCAGATTGTGCCAGGGCTGAGGGTGTGTGTGTGTCTGTGTGTTTGTGTGTGTGTGTATGAGAGAGAGAGAGAGAGAGACTCTGTCGACTTACAATGTGGAAGGTGGGTTCTACATCACACCAAGACAAACCAACCCTTAAAATAGAAAGAGGGATTAGATGACAGATACTGATAATAAAATTATTACAGATGCCCACTGCAACTCAGAATGAGATCTTCCATTGCTTCTGGAGCTCATGGAATCTCCGACCCTGCCTTGTGCAGGGATGTCCCTATTTATGGACAAAGAGCCCAAGTACAGCAGTGAGATGCTTAGTGTTCATTGGTGTGGATAAAAAGGATCCAGCTGTGTCTGCTCATGGAACATGGTTGGGGTGGGGGGGGGATCAACATTAAATTAAAGGAAAATAATTTACTGTCTATGAAAAAACACATGAAAACATGCAGTAAGTGAAACGGTGAGTGACTGGCTATTCAGCTGGTTCCTGACGGACTTGTGCGCAGCTGTTGCTCTGAACCTGCACACACTCGGGCAACGTGCGAGCAGCCCACGGGTGTTTCCCACGCACTCCTGGCTCTGCTCACTCTCCCGAACTCTGGGTGGCCGTGTCACTGATCATTATGGTCCCTGCCTCAGGAACTGACAGTCTGCTTCCTTTCTTCTGTACCCTTCAAACACTAATTATTCAAAAAATAAATTCAAGACTCAAGCCCAGCAGCTGAATGTGTTTTTTTGTTTGGGAAAGCCCAGTTTTCAGTAGAAAACCATCCCTGGCCAAAGCAGCTCCTGCCTGCCTCTGCTTTTTTTTTTTTACCCCAAGATCAAGTGTTCTGATGAACCTCAGCAGCCATTGGGTCCATTTCCTGCCAAATGGTGACAAACCAACAAGGAGATTGTGATTAATCACCCCAAGCCCTTCATCACACACAAACAGGGCCGCCTCGGGGCAGTGCCGATGGTCCCCACTTCCCTCCAACATTGGACAGGGAATAAGTTAGACTAAATCCTCACTTTCGTATGGGGCTCCACAGTTTGTACAGAGCTTCATGGTGTGCATGCAGTTTGCCCTCTTATGCACATGGTTTCATTTCACCCCCCTGGCAGGCCCCCAGGCACATTGCCTTTCTCCTGGACTGTTGTAGATGCCTCCTACCTTTCTCAGTGTCCACTCTTCCTTTTCTCCTTTTCTGTTGATGTATATTTAATAATGCAATGAAAAATACAAGTCTTGGTTATTTGCTTTGATGAGTTTTGGCGGTTGTACCAGTGTAACTGCCCTATACAGCAAGATATAAAATGTTTCCAATACCCCAGAACACGCCTTCATTTTTCTTTCTAAATTTCCCTTGCCCCTCCTGCACCCCAGCAATTACTTTCTGACTTCTTCCACTATAGATCACTTTTTCTGTACATGGATTTCATGTCACAGCAATGAAATCATACAGCATATACATTTCTGTGTCATGCTTTCCCCTCACGGGTTTGAGAATCATCCATGTTGTGTGTATCAGAAATGCCTGCCTTTTTATTGCTCAGTAGAAATCCATTGCATAAATACACCAGTTTGCTTATGAATTTACCTTTTGGTAGACATTTGTGGGTTTCTGGGGGCTTAATTTTTGCTATTACAAATACAGCTGCTATAAAAATTCTTGTACAAATATTTTTGTGAACATATGTTTTCATTTAGCTTGAATAAATACCTAAGAATGAAACAGCTGGGTCATAGGGTAGGTGTATGTTTAACTTTGTAAGAAACCACCAAATAGTTTTCCAAAGCAGTTTATCAGATACGAGTTGTCAACATCCACTCCTGCTTCCTCTGGTCATTTCTCCTCATAGGATCCCGAGCAATCTATTCAAAACATAACCTTGATCCCATCACTTCTCTGCTTAAACCCTTTTAATGGCTTCTGACTGTCCCTAGGATGAAGTCCAAATTTTGTAACAGCCTCCACAATGGGGCCCCCCGCATTGTATTTAGCTACCTCTTCCCCCTGTCTCCTTACGCCCTTGTATCTTCATCACAGTCACAGGACGGGTTCGTGCTTCTTCCCCACGGCTATTGGACACCCTCTCCCTTTTCCTGGACAGCCCCTCTTCATTCTTGTGCCATGTTGCCCTCTTACCCACCAAGTTTCCCTTTAAAAGTTACTTCTTCAGGGTCCTCTGCTGCAGACCAAGTCAGGTCCCCGTTACTGGTCCTTGTAGCATCCTGGACTTTCCCTTCTTCATATTCACGGCAGTTGTTATTTTTTTTAATTACATATATTCACTTTAACTTTTGATTAGGTTATAAATTCACATGATCCAATAATTCTCAAAAGATAAACAGTGACAAGTTTTATTCCCATCTCTGTTCTATGTGCAAGTGAAGGTTTCCTGACTACATTGTTTACTGAAGATCCCCTAATATTGTTTTTAAAAATTATTTCTAGATTTAAAAAATTGCCCATATAATATTTTGCATACACATACTATGTCAATTTTAGTATCACTATTATATTATTTTATTGTGTTAGAATATAATTAATTCTATTTGTACTACTATACCATCATTAATATTATATTAATATACTCCTGCACTTTGCTTTTCCTGCTCACCAGTATGTCTTGGTTGGCAATTTCCATTCCAGAATTCAGCGCACATCCTCACTCTGTCACCAATGCCCCATGTTTTATTCAGTGGCTTATCCAGGCCTGCTGACTATTTAAGTGATTCTTAATCTTTTGGTATTATAAACAATGCTGCAAGTATAGTAATCACTACGTGTGAATTTTTATGAGCATGAGAACATCTGAAAGATGATTTCTTAGAAACAAACTGTTGCTATAAAGGATATACAAGTTTGTATTTTAACAAATTTTGGCAAAATGCCCTCCACGGGGTTGTACCCCTTTTTTTTTTTTTTTTTTAAGATTTTATTTATTTATTTTTAGGGAGGGAAGGGAGGGAGAGAGAGAGAGAGAGAGGGAGAGAAACATCAATGTGTGGTTGCTGGGGGTTATGGCCTGCAACCCAGGAATGTACCCTGGCTGGGAATCGAACCTGGGACACTTTGGTTCCCAGCCCGCGCTCAATCCACTGAGCTACGCCAGCCAGGGCTGGTTGTACCCCTTTTTATTCCCACATGCAGTACCCGTTTCCCCTTGGCCTCACCCATATGTGCAGCAGAACATTCAGACATTTGGCAGCCTAAGAGAAGAAAAATATTACCTCAGAATAGTTCACTTTACTTTTAATTTCTTACTTAAGAAACTAAGCATCTGGTAGGATTTTGTATTGTTAGTCACTTAGCACGGTGCTGGCATGTAGTAGATATCCAATCTATCTATTGATATAATAGTAAACATATGTATTATATATATATATATCAATACATAACATGATGTGTCATATGCTATTTATGTATTTCTTATGTATTAATATATAAGCACATGTATTATATATTTATATATACATTTGTTAAATGAATTAAAAACCTGAATGATTGAAGAGGTTAAAGCAAGTGATTTTGGACACACAGCTTATAAGTGAAGACCTTCTGTCATCAAGTACAGTGTGCTTTCTGTTCGTCTCTGCATCCCCACATTCTCGGGAGTCCAGAAAAAGAAAAGAAAGGAGATGTCACTGAAAAGTGAAAGGTAAAAGCTTAGCCTTGACCTGGCCAGTGTGGCTCAGTTGGTTGGAGCATCATCCCATGGACCGAAAGGTCACAGGTTGGATTCCTCGTCAGGACACAATACCGAGGTTTCGGGTTCAATCCCTGGTCAGGACACGTATGAGAGGGCAGCCAATAGATGTTTCTCTCTCACATCGATCTTCCTCTCTCTTCTCCCCTAGGAGCTCTCCCCTCTCACTTTCCCCTTTTCCTCTGCCTCTAAAAGCAATGAAAAATAAAAATGTCCTTGGGTGAGGATAAAAAAGAAAAAATCTTAGCCTTGCCTTCCATGTTACTGTTGAAATAATTTATATGATACCAAGCATTCTATTCAAAGCCAATTGAAGGACTCCCAGCTTAGGGTCAGCTTCTGGGGTCTTATAACTCTGTACTTGGTTACAAACATGACCTTCAGGGTCAGTCAGACCTGGGTATGAATCTCAGCTCTGATACTGGCTGAGATTGTCTTCTCCCTGAGATGCAGCTAGATGACAGCACCTAGCTGTAATAGAAACCTGGAGGCTTCTGCTTAGCCTCAATTCTCTTCCTCCAACAACTCTCTTCTCTGTTCATACTACGCGACTCCAGGCTCCTGGCGGAGCTGATTAAATCCAAGGTGGACTGGCCCAGTTTGGGCCAGTCAGACTCTCAAAGCAAGTTGGGAAAGACCCCAGAGTGTCCGTTAATCCTTGACCTGGGAAGTAGGATGAGACCACTACTGGCTCGCCCTATGTGACTGCATGTTGGAGTTTGAGGAGGCCCAATGAGCACAGCCCCCTTCTCTGCCTTGCTTCAGAGTACACTGAAGGTGGAGGAGGTTATGGGAGAGGAAGAGCAGTACGTGGGCTTTTTATAAACATGGCTTAGTGTGGTATTGCAAAACCCCAGTGAGACAGACGCTACATAGGCAGCCGGAACAGCTGGAGGCTGCCTCATGTAGATAGTGAAGGGAGATTCGGGACTTTCTGAGGGGCTCCATCGAAGAAAGGGAGGAGAAAGGGCTGAGCTATGAGTGCCTGGCCCTTTTCCCAAATTCATCCATCAAAGGCTGGGAATGTAACCCTAATGGGGTCCTTGTACTTGGAAATAAGGAAGGTCACTTGCACATCAAGATGCAGAGAGAAGCAGGGCTGACAGACAGTTCCCATCCGAGAAGCAGCTCCAGTTGTCTGGGTTCTGATTTCCCACCTTCTGCTTCTCATCCCTCTTCAGAAGTCCAGCCACGATTCTTGCCCTTAAATTCTCTCAGATACATGGCATTCTTCATAATGATGTGTCCCCCTTGATTTACTTCTTTCATGTGGGTCCTGTTGCTGGTAACCAACAACCCTTTACTAGGACTCTAAGTCACACAATTGTGAGGTTTAACAGAGAAGGGAATACAGGGCACATGGTATGGTGGAATCAATATATGTTTAGATTTATCTATTTATTTTTTTGACAGGGGAAGGGATGTGGCAAAGCTCTGAGCCTCAGTCAGTCAGCTCATTTTAGTTTGAACATGACACCAAAACAAAGTCTTGAAAAGTCTGCATGAAGGTCAAACATCCATTAAAAAAGTAGTATATTTGCTGTGAAAACATTGTTGAAGACACGTCTGCCAGAGGCTGGGAAGGCAGTGTGGGGTAGTAGCTGGAGCCTACACACTCGGGTAATGATTCAGGCTCCAACATCCACTAGCTGGGAAGCCTTACAAAAGCCATCACCTCAGTGAGCTGGCATTTCTCAACCACAAAAGAAAGGCCCAATTCGTATGGTTGTTGGAAATACTAAATGTGCTCCTGGCACAGAGTGAGTGCTCGGTGAATGGTAAGTGTCACTATAATGTTCCCAATACTCCCCCAAAACCCTCCTTTCTAGTAATAAGAGCTACCTACCTGATTATATTTCCCTTTTTACCTGCAGTTCAGAATCAAAGTTAACACTTAGTCATGGCAACCCTGTTACCATTAAAGGTGCCATATTATAAACTCTGTTCCCTGACTCTTGATTTTTTACTCCCAAAGCCTATCAAGCCATGGGATGAAGCTTATCGGCCTCACCAGGCACGGGCATGTGTACATGTGTGTGCTCCTACACGCACAAGTTTCACTTTAGCAGTTATTTTTCAAGGGAATTCCCACTTGGGTAACTCCCTGCCAAAAGAAAATGTAAATCACTTTTCAGTCCAGCATCCAGGGGCTCTGAAAATGAGCCCAAGAGAAATTTAATCTTGGTCTACAGAACAGAAACCGGGCAGTCGGCCAGCAAACTTTTGTTTTGTGTTTTAAGAAAAATGGAGAGAAATGCAACATGCTCTTTGTCAAGTGATATCTGTGGAGATTAAGCATAGCCCCACTGGGCTAAGAGCTCACCCCAGGAAAGAACCGGGGTTTTTAGGTGGGTTGAGCTAAAGGAGGGCCTTAGGGGGGGTCAGCTCCCATGAGGGACTTGAAGGCTGCAGAAAATGCTGAGGAATGAAACACTGAGCCTCAGCATCCTGGATGTTGGTTCTAAAAGTGTCACAGATCAGAAGCTGCCAAGGATGGAGCGGGGGTGGGGAAGCAGGGTGTGGGGCAGGAGGGGAGCTGGGGGACTGGGGGGGGGGGCGGGTGGGGGGAGGGGCCAGAGCACAGAGGGAAGGGAGCTGGAACCTTCCACTGGGGGGTGTGGGGGCCCTTGGACCACTTAAAACTATGGTGTTGTCTTTTCTGTTCTCCTTCTCAAGGTTGATTGAACTAGGAGTCAGGAGTTTTCTCCTTATCATATAATTACTATAACAATACTTGGAGGTAGATTTTATTACTTTTCTTTTCCAGTTGAGTAAACAGACTCAGAGGGTAATGAAATTGCCTCCATTATACCTGGCTGGGTGGAGCCAACTACACTTGAAACCGAGTCCAAGAACCTTCAGGCCTAGTCATTGCATTTTCCAGTTTGGCTCCAAAGCAAGGGCAGTGCCTTACTTATTCATTGTTTTTCTTATCCCTCCCTGCCTGCTCCCAGCTTTCCAAAACTTAGTCGAGTTTGGGGGGTTGAAAAAGTCAAAGATGACCTCACCATTTTTTCTTTCTCCAGCAGGCTCTGGAAGTGGCTGTAGAAACTGGCAAAATAAGTGTGCTTTGAGGCCAGAGGCCCTTTTCTCCCCTTCCGAGCACATTCCCTTTTCCTCTCCTGTCTCTGGGAGAGGAATTTTGCCCATGGGAGCTGTCTCAGGTGCCGACTGCTCTCCTGACCTTTCCGTGCCTCCCTAACACATTCCTGCATCTAAATCAGAACTGGTCAATGTTTCACTGCCCCGCAGCCCTCCCAGCCCGATCTTCTGAAGCTGGTGAACAATTAACCTCCAGCAGTTCTTGATCTTCTCTCCTCAGAAGCTGCCCAGCACTCTCCTGCTGGGTGTCAATGATCTACCAAACCCAACAGGCCACCAGGGCTCCTCTTGTCTTCCTCTTATGTACATTTTTATGATGATTCTGATGACATATAATTCTTCCAAGGAAATACATTTCAGGGACAACTGAGCCCAAGCACCCACAGCAACTTCCTTTCTCTTGGAAATTCTTACAAAGAACCAGAGTAGAGGGGCAAAGTTCTCTTAACTTGTACAGTTTATCCATCTTTATTTTTGAAAGTGAGGTGCATCATTCTTCTCTTTTAGATGTATTTGGCAAATTAAATGACAATGTATGTAGAACTTTTTAGCTCATAGTAGCAACTAAGAAACTGTAGCCTAACTGTAGCCATTGAATGTGGGAACTGGAAACACCTGATGGAGCTTCACATCTTTTTTACAAGTGCAGAGGCCCGGAGAAAGAAGTCTGGGATCCGTCCAGTGATCTTTCAGCCAGTTGGTGATCTGTTGGCTAGTTGAGCTCTGTCTAGTAGAAGTACAACATGTAAGCTATGCGTGTAAGTTCTAGTAATCGCATGAAAGAATACAGAAACAAGCAAAATTAACTTTAATAACATTTTAAACCCAGTATATACAGTATATCAATGATCATTTCATGTAATCCACATAAAAATTATCACTGAAATATTTTACTTTTTTGTACTACATCTTCACTTTGTGGCATGTATTTTTCACACATAGCACAATTAACCGAGACTGGCCACACTTCAAGTGTTTAAAGTGGCTGGTGGCTGCTGTATTGGACAGTGCAGGTTGTGTTCAATTCGTCAGCAAACATTTTGTGCACTTGCAATTAAATGCAGGGATCTGAAGGTGAACAAACACAGCAGGCGACTAAGTTGACAGCCCTGGAAATCACAAACTGTAACCCAAGGCAGGGTCCCTCCCCTTCTAGGCTGCTGAAGTATCCTCATCCATGTGTAGTTGAGCATGTCAAGTAAAAAAAATTCTCTGGGGAAAATGTCTACATCTCTAGGGACTTTTCCTCTGCTCAGTTGTCAGGGAATAGAAAAATATTTATTTTCTTGAGTTACTGTGTTCTGCACCCAACAGGTTTTGTCTGATTTATTTGTCATAGTAACTGTGTAGGGGCATTATTTTACCCATTTTACAGAAGAGAAAATTGTGGATCTGACAGGTAATTTGTAATTCTTAAGTAATGTGTTCAAGGGTCATACAGTTTACAGAGGTAGAGCTGGGCCTCAATCTCATAATGTGAGCATATACAATTTGGTTGATGTCATTTATAAGGCTTCCTGAGTAAAGGGACCGGAGGTTTATTTTAATAACAACTTTCCATCTCAGTAACCAATGGTCCCCCTGCCTGCGGTTCTTGCTGCAAAGGGAGAGCTGAGGATGTTCTGTTTCTCAGTTCCTCAGCTGCTGGGAGCCACTCCATGCCTTGGAGGCCCCACATTGAAGTGGATCTCAGCCCCAAGTTCACCTCAAGGAGGGTTTACCTCGTTTCCTTCAATTGAGCATGCTGTGCACAGCTTCCCTTTGCTGGGCTGCTGAGGGGCTGGGCTGAGAACAGCTTTCCATTCTCCATCACCTGGGTCACTGCTTCCTGCTCCTGCACACTTGACATTCATGTGTTCTGGTAAAAAAAAAATTAAAAATAAATAAATAGATAGATAGATAGATAGATAGATAAAAGCACCCAGAACATGAACACCCACCAAACTGGAACATGACCTGCTGCGGCTTCTGTGTTTCCTGAAAGAACATCAGCTGCCACAAGGGCCACAGCTGAGGAAGGTTGGGAACCCGGAGTAATCAAGGGGAATAAAGTGTTCTGAATGAGGTCATCGATGTGATTTCATGCGGGAACCTCCTAGTAGGGGAGAATAGACAGTATGTGTGTGTCTGTGTGGGGGGGAACCAGTCCCTAGAAAAGGGTGGGGGCTGGGTGAGGGCTGGTAAATCGGTTGAGCAAAAAAGAAAAAGAAACCTCACGGACATGAACAACAGTGTGGGGATTGCCGGTTGAAGGAGGGTGCAGGGGAAATGGTGATGGACAGAAACTTGACTTGGCGTGCTGAGCACACAATACCATGTACAGATGATGTGTTGTGGAATTGTGCACCTGAAACCTGTATGATTTTGTTGACCAGTGTCACCCCGATATATTCAACAAGAAGGCAAAAAAGAAATCATTCAAAATTAGATAACATCCTAAACGTGGAGCATGTGACACTCGGTGAGTCTTGCCTGGCTCAACGTGAACTGGACTGACTCAAGCATTTAAAAAAAATAAATAAGACCACAGGTTTATTCTGCCATTTGAAACAATTTGATTCTTTATATTTCATTCAGTCAACAAATACTTCTTGAGTACCCACTAGGCACTGCACTAATCATTACACATGCAAGTTTGAAGAAAGTGAAGACGGAGCTCCCCACACAGGGCTCTCCCTCTAGCAGGAGGCAGGCCTCAAGAAAATCCATGCCAGGGAAGGCCACCCGACCCTTGGGCAGAATTCCAGCCGAGACCCTAACATCTGAGAAGACTGGATTTCAAAAGTGAGGACTTTAGAAACACTTCAAAGACCCTTTAGAAACACTTCGAAGACCCAGATGAAGAAACTGAGGCACAGAGAGGTCACATGATTTGGTTAAGATCACGCAGCAAGTTAGTGGCAGAGCAATTATGAGAATTCAAGTGCCTTAACCTTGGAACCAACAGGACCACCTTCCCCTACTGCTCCTTGGGCAGCACTTGGAGGTAGAATCTAGCTGTCTCTGCTGACATTCAGTGAAGACAATGTTTCTGGGTTGGATATAGAATATAGGAAAAATGGAGAAAGAAAAAACAAATTTAGTAGCTGATACATAATGTTTAAAATCATGCTCATGAATGAGATTCTGTAGGTGGAAAAACAAAAAGAAAGTCTGGGACTGAGCACCAAAGATCACTGACATCTCGCACTGGGCAGAGTGGGAGGAGCTGACCCGGGGCTGAGAGGGAACAGGCGGTCGGGGGACTAGGACACACATAGGAGACTGGGCTTCCTGGAAACCGAGAGAGCAAAGTGCTTCAGGAAGGGAAGAGTGCCTCACTGTGGCAAATGCCACTGAGAAGGAAAGTAAGACAATGCCCTCAAAAAAGGCTCATTTGGGCATGGTGTTATGATTACATTGGTTAGTCACAGTGGGGTGGCAGCTAAGGCAGGATGGGGTGAAGTTTGAATAAGTGGGGAAGTAAGGACGGAGCATGAAGTTTGTTCCTTCTAAAGTGTGGCCACCAAAGGTAGCAGACAAATGGGGTGATATCCAGAAGGAGACGGGTTTGAGTCAAGACAGTTTTGCTTCTCTGTAAAATAATATTGAACATCAACTGTCACTGAAAAATAGAAATACAATAAATTAGGAACTTAAGGGAGTTTTGGTTTTTGGTTTTCAGATAGGGCACTTAGGTCGTGTTCCTGTGTCCATACTTGCCCTGTTCCTCCTTCTGGAGTACCTTACCTGGCAAACTTATACTCGTTTTGTAAGATCCTAATTTAAGTGCCCTGTCCTCTATCAAAAGGCCTTTTTCCAGGCCCAGTTAGATGTCCTTCCTGGGGCCTCCTGCCGTTTGTTCTGCGCACATACTGTCTGCCTTAAGGCTTATCTTACTGCGTGCAAGGGAAGGCTTTCCCGTCTCCCTTCTCACTGCACAAGAAGGGGGCAGAGCAGGGACTGTGCCTTCTCAAGGTTGTATCGTTGACACATGTAGGTGCTCAGAACCTGGCACTAGGAAGGTGCTCATTAACTATTGGATGAATGAATGAGTAAATAAATGAATGCACTATAAGTTTGAAGGCAGATCGAGTGGCAACTTTATTTTATGAATGGGAAAACAGAGGCATAGGACAATTTGGAGTTCCATTACGTCACTGATCAGGAGGATGCCTGGGAAACCATACAAGCTCCTGTCCCATTGACTCCGCTTTTCCCAGGTCCCACTCTGGAGCCGCACTGCCAACCCAAGACACCTGGGGCTGAAACCCTCGAGGTCACACCAAACCTGGAATTTCCCCACAGGCCATCATCACACAGGGTCTGTGGTCTATACATTTGCCTTGATTTTAGAAGCATCTGCAGCTGGGAAACAGCTTGTGAACAAAAGGTAAAAGCACTTTTCTGAATCTCACAAGGTGTGAAAGTGATGGGGGATGTGGGCGAGGAAGGGAGACTTGGTTCCTCCGGATGAATGCCTTAGGCTATGGGTTGGAAAAAAATTCGAAGCTCTCTTAAGGGGTACCACAAGGTGTCGCTGTTGATCCTCAGTTAAACGAAAAAATATTTGGACAGGGACTTAAGAAACACTTTAAAAGACCTTTATTTTGCAAATGAAGAAACTGAGGCACCGAGAGGTCACATGACTTGGTTAAGATCACGTAGCAAGTTAGTGGCAGAGCAATTATGAGAATTCAGGTCCGTTAACCTTGGGACCAAAATGACCACCTTCCCCCACTGCTCCTAGGGCGGCACTTGGAGGCAGGATCAAGCTGTCTCTGCTGTCATTCAGTGAAGACAATGGCTCTAGGTTGGACGTAGAATAGAGAAAAAATGAAGAAAGAAAAAAGAATAGAAAAAAACCCTCGGCTTTCATTTTCACATGTGCCTTATTCAAAAGTGCCTTATTCAAAGTGTTCGGTTTAGATGCCATTGCCCACAATAGGAGTGTGGCGTGCGGGGCCTTCATCCGCAGTGCGGTCTGAATAGCTGAATAGAAAGGTATCAGGTAATGGATTTCATCCTTTTTATGGCTTCAAGTTAAAAAAGGTCTGGTTCCCAAGGAAAACAAGAAGCCAAGTTGCTTCAGCAAAGAATTGGCTGAAACCTAAGTAGGAACCAGATTAAAACAAAAAACAAAAAACAAAAAAACATTTGCTGGGCAGGACTAGGATAAGTTTCTGGGTCCTGCTGGTCGGGGAACCGGGAACTGCAGGCCAGGAGATCCTTTGAGAGCCGGCGACCCCAAGACCAGCTGTTCATTCCAGTGTCTGGGCAGAACCAGGCAGCAAAGGGAGCATTGCCAGGTGTCTCGTGGGGTTTCCCCTGTCCTTCTTGGTCTGATTCCACCCTGCCTTTCTGAGCCCATGGTGGCTTCTAGTGGGTGTCCTTTTCCTGCCTCCCAGGTAACATTTATTTTTAACCAAAAGAGCTTTATTGTTTTCTTAAGTAATATCAATATAGGCTCATTACGAAAATTCAGGTGCCAAGTAGCTGAAAGAAAAAAATAGAGAGATCTGCAATGCCCCATTCATAAAGAATCACTGCGGACACAGGGTTAGGAAGTCAGCCTGTGGGGCTCCTGCCAGGGGCTTCCAGTTGTGAACGGACCACACGGATTGCACCTAGCTGGGGGAGACAGGCAATGAGTTTTCAAAAAGGAGCAAAATATATAGAACGTCCTATGGTGGTAAGTTCTCTGAAGGCAAGTAAACCAGAGAAGGAGACGGAGATTTAAGTGGTGGTGAAATAGTGAAGTAGGATATTTTAAAAGTGTGGGAAGGGAAAAAATTCCCCTTCCCTCCTCTGGTTCCTGTGACTGGCTGAATAATCAAATCAACAGGAGGCAGATTGCCAAGGGAAAATCAAATTCAATATTGCGCACATGGGAACCTCATATACATGAGAGTCAGAGACCCCGCATGCATGAGAGGTTCAGAGATAGAAAGGGGGATTGAAGTATGTGAGGCATCCTGGGCTAGGGTGGGCTAAGGACGCTTGGGAGCTTCAAAGGTCATTCATTGCAGGATGATAGGAAGAACAAATATATAGTAAATAGAAGTTTGCCCTGCCCTAAAGATAGGTCAAAAGAAATTATCTCTTGATAATCTCTTATTATGGGCAAGGCCTTTAATTCAAATTCTTCTAGGTAGTTAAAGGCTGAGAGCAGAAGTTTCTCCTGAGCCTGAAGCTAAAATTGCCTTTAGTTCAGAGTAATCTCAATACCACCGAGGCACATCTTGTAGTGGCTCATTCCAGACCCCCACAAAAGTGATGTTGGAACCTGAGATGGATGAGGGAGCAAACCATGTGGACATCTGAGGGGAGACTCCTTCCCTTCCATTTCCTGGGCCTATATAATAATGTAATTATTACAGAAGCAATATATGATTACAGCCCTAATGTTAAAAACTTCAAATAATACAGAACTATATGGGTAACATCCTCTTACCACCCTCCTATCACCTTCTTCTCCCTCCAGGTAAACCCTTTGACGTGGTGTCCCTTCCTGAACTCTGCATTTACATTCATGTCTGCACATATCACTCACACATTTAGTTTTATTTTATTTCCTACACAAATGAGATCATCCTTTGTGAAGATGATCTCCTTTTTATTTTCAATGGACAAGATCTTCTTAATGTTTCTTAAACTTCAGAGCTATATGAGACCTATGGGCCTCATTACTAATATGAAATAGCCACATTTCAGGGCTAAGTGTAGGTGAATATTTCACTTCCTCCCCTGGGCTATCAATCTAGTATTCAGTGCACTGTATTGGAATAATTTATTTCTGCCCCTGTCTCTTCTACTGTAACAGTGAATTCTTTGTGGTCAGAGATTATGTCTTCTCATCCCCAAATCTCCAGTGCTTGGTACAATGCCTAACACGTGGTGAGTGTTGGGTAAATGAATGGGAGGTTAATTACACTTTCATGTTACCATAGCAAGCTCCCAGCATTGGACGGGATATTGGCTGAGATCACTGTTATGGTCTGTCCTAACAGGAGCGGACCTCTCCTCCACTGCAAAGCCTGTCACTGTCGGATGCAGCCACTGTGGGATGGCAGCCAGGGCAACTGTGGTCAGATTCTTTAACTCAAATAGTCCAATGTTAGCATTAGAACTAAAAGGCCAATTAATGAGAGCCACTTTTCACTCACTTTGTTGAAAGAAAATGAACGCTTAATCAGTAGACAAATGTGCTAAGGACTTTACAAAATGCTTCTTTCAAGGCACAAAACAACTCAACAAGATTGATGTTATTATGCAGATGAGGAAAGCAGGAATCAAAGAGATTAAAATGGATATTATGTGGGTCTATTCATGTACCCGCCATCC
The DNA here is from genome assembly GCF_004126475.2 of Phyllostomus discolor. Lineage (NCBI taxonomy): Eukaryota > Metazoa > Chordata > Mammalia > Chiroptera > Phyllostomidae > Phyllostomus > Phyllostomus discolor. Next base: position 109,321,208 of record NC_040908.2, read on the forward strand.
AGATTTCTCTATCAATATTTCCCCATATATTTTTAGATTTTTTTCTCTGAGAATAAAGCTCCACGTGTAAATATGCCCTGGAGGGTTCTGTTCACAAGTTTAATTGCCAGCACTGGTTTGGACATTCAATACAACTCTGTCACTTAGTCAGCAGATGTGAGCTGAGCCTCAGCCCTACGACTATAGAGAGGAATGAAGTATAGTCCCAGTCCCCAAAGGGGCTCACTTTCTAAGGAGAGAGGGGTGATACAAAAGCTTTTATAATTGAGAAATTGAGATTCTTCCAAGGGACAAAGCCAGACTCAGAGCTCAGGGACCACGGGAGGCCCCCACAGCACATTTCTGCCCAGTGGTAGCAGAGCGGCCCCTGAGCAGACGTGTCCCCTCTCCCAGTGGTACCAGCTGTGAGGGAGAGCTGGTGTGAGACAATCAGGCAGAATCCGTGAGAAACACGCATGGGTGTTTTTTCTCTCTCCACCAAATTTTGCTGCAAAGAATAAAATTCTTTTCTGGTGACATGCACTTCCTGTCAGGATGAGGCACACCCAAGCAGTCAACACCACCAGAATTGAAGAAAACTCCTAATTCTTCTAGGTGCACATTTTGGGTCCTGCTGGAGGGCTGCCACTTTCCCAGGGCTGAGCCAGAGGTGGATTTGAGGGACAGCAAATCAGAACAAGACACTAATAGGGTAACAACCACAGTACCATTAAAACATCCAGCATTTATTACCTCCCATTAAATTTCCAGGCTCTGTAAAAGCAATTCATTCTCACAGAAGAATGACAAAAATTTGTGGGGGGGGTTTCTTTTGGTAAAAATGAAACCAAACTCCTATAGTCTCTCAACTACTGTTAACATTTTGATGTATATGTTTTCTTTTTGAAAGCCATATTTATATGTACTCTATATATCCTGCTCTGTTCACGTGACTTTATATGGTAAATATTTCCCCATTAATTGTGTCCTTTACAACATAATTATAAATGATTACATAAGATTGTTTAAGCAGTTGCTCTATGATTTACTGGCTCAATCTATTATTGAACATTCAGATTTCCCCCCATCTTTTGGGTATTATATTATTACAACTCTAAGCAAATACTTGCCTTATTAGAACACACTGCTGGTCTTCTTTCTTATATTATCTCATTTCCTCATCATAAGCCTCCAGAATAGGCATCATCAGTGTTTTAGAAATGAAGGGACTGGAATTCAAAGAGGGCAAGGAGCTGTCCCAAGGTCAAAGCCAGGTCTCTGTAACTCCGAGCCAGCCCCACCCGTCATTACGCTTTGGGTGTGCTTGGCTCTCTCTGCGCCCTGCTGAGTTTTCTGTCTTCACTGATGGAAGAGTTTTCTTGTACTCTCCTTTGTCCAAAATCTTAATCTTGGTCTCACTCCTTTCACGTTCCTGTGGATACCCGGGTCCCTCAGTAAGATTCAAGCCTTTCCAATTAAACACTCTGCATTTGAAAGTTCCCAGGCAGCTGGGCTGATGCCATTGATGGTTCCCAACTGCTGGGCCACATGTTCTCTCCCTCTTTCTTTCTCAGCTGTTCTGGGAAAGATGGACTGTGAGGTTAATCACGCCTCCACGCAGTAAAACTGAATCCTGATACACTCACCGAAGCCCTCATGGTATCTGTGACCCACTTGGATTCCCATTTATATTCTCAACAGTTTCCAAGATCTGAGGATCCCTCCACACCTCAGCACATTATAAACAGGATACCAAATTTAAGAGTCAAGGTCAAACTTCTCTTTAGAATTTCAGTCTTGTATATTCAATAGCCTAATTGACACCTCTACTCAGATGCTTTGAAACTTAACCACATCTAAATCAGAGTCCTTGATGTTCTGCTCCCTAATCTGTCTGTGGCAGGCATTGCTGGTTCTTGCCAGGAGCCATGCCCTGCCGCCTCCTTGGTTCCCAGAGCCTTGATTTCACTCAGGGACAACGTGCCCAGACCAGGGGTGGAACCGGGATTGGGGTGAGCCCATGGTAGCAATCTCAGCTCCACTGCTGGGTACTCACATTCTTGGCCTCCAGCAAGGGGTGGTTACTGAGATTTTTAAAAGTCTGCTAGAGCCCTGACTGGTGTGGCTCCATTGGTTGGGCATCGTCCTGCAAAGCAAAAAGTCTCCTGTTTGATTCCCCATCAGGGCACATGCCTTGGTTGTGGGCCAGTCCTGGGCAATGTGCATGTGAGAAGCAAACAATCGATGTTTCCCTCACACATCAGTGTTTCACTCCCTCTTTCACCCTCCCTTCCTCTCTCTCTCTAAGAATAAATAAATAAAATCTTTAAAAAAAAAGACAAAAGAAGTCTGCAGAGAATTTCTAGGTACAAATCATCCTTGAGAGAAAAGAGAGGCTATATTAGGTATTTCTTTGCAGAATTTCAAGTGATTCTGGCCTAATTTTTTACTCTAGCATCTCTGTGAATCAGTTACTTGCAAGATTCTAACAGCCCTTCACTAGTGCAACCAGAAGGCAGCTGAGGGCCCCTTGCTTTGTGCCCTGGGCATCCCCCTCTTCCCAGCCACCACCCCAATCTAGGACGCCATCATCTCTCATTTGAACTACTTCAGTGGTTTCCTAAGTGATCTCCACCTCTTGCCCCTTCTCCAGTATATTCCCTACATCACGCTTGGGTGATCTTTTAAACATATAATGTGAACTGTGTTAAATTTCTGCTCAAATCTTCCAAAGATTTTGCATTATGTCTGGAGTAAATTCAAGCGTCTTCCATGGCCTGCATGGTCTGGCCACTTGTCCCCGTCTCCAGCTTCTGCTTCTCTCGATTGTCTCCGTGCCCACGCAGCACCCAGGCCTTCCAGGTTTGGGCCCCCACAGCACAGACTCCTGTCCCCGGTACAGCTCCCCTAACATCCCCTACGGCTAAATCCTTTTCATCAGCCAGAGGTCAGTTTCAAAGTCTACCTTCTTAGAGAGGCCTTCCTTTTCACCCAGCATTAAGTAATCGCCCACTATTCTTTATTACTACACATCGCTTTTGTTTGTTTGTTTCATTTTTTAACCCTCATGCAAGAATGTACTTATTGATTTTAGAGAGACAGGAAGAGAGGGAGAAAGAGGATAGAAACACTGATGTGAAAGAGAAACACCGATTGTTTGCTCCTTGTAGGCACCCTGATGGGGGATAGTCCCGAGTCGGACTCAAAACCATGACCTTTTGGTCCATGGGATGACGCCTAACCAACTGAGCCACACAGGCTAGGGCATCTCGGTTGTTTTCTTCATAGCACTAAAGGTAAGTTGCAATTACAATTTATTTCTTTGTTCATGCTTTAATTGCTTGTTTCCCTGATTTGGTTAGAATTTTTTAGAAAAAAGACAAGGTTTTTATTCTCCACCATATATCCCAATCCTTCTACAAAACCTGTATATTCAATAAATATTTGTTGATTAAATGAATAAATCATGATAATAGCAATATCAGTTGTCATTTAATGTGTTTCTTCTTTGTGAGTTCAAATCCTGGCTCTGCCACTTAGTAGCTCTATGAGCTGAAGTAAGTATCTCAACCTCTCTGTGTATCAGTTTGCTTATATTAAGTGCAGATAATAATAGTCCCTAGTGGAGTTGTAAGAATAATTAAATTATTTATTATACGTGAAGAACTGAGGACATACCTGGCAAGTAGTAAGAATTATATAAATGCTTAGATGCTGTTGTTGTTATTATATTTACCAGGACACTGAGGCTCAGGAAGATTAGTGCCACATCCCTAGTGATTGGCAGCCCGGGATCCCAGCCAACTGAAGGTGTGAATTAACAAAGATACGTCTGCTTTAGTGGAGGTAAAATTATAAAATATTTTGAGGAGAAAGTTATTGATGGACACTATTGGAAGTGTCTGACACATTATAATCTTTTTACCAATTGCTTCTCAATGCTTTTGAAAACATGACCAGATGGCACTTTTTTTCTAGGACATTCACTTGAAAGTGGGAACAAAAATAGCTTAATATAATTGCACTTTAAAAAATTATATGGTGCATGCTTATGAAATTTGCTTGGAAAAAAGGATGAGGGAAAAGCAGAAATGCTTTGAAGGCATCTACAGATGCAGAACAGCCTGGGCTTCCTCAGTTTCTATTCACTTTTCAAGCCCCTCCCCTCTGTCTCCTCCAGCTCCATTGGAACTGCTCTCCCAAAGGTCACCAATGCTGACTGACATCAGTCACATTTCCATCTGACGGGTCCAGTGGGAGCCTTCTGGACTCCGCTTACCAGATTAATCTGAGGCATTTGACATTATTAACCAGCTGCATTTCTTTTTGCAACTCCCTGCTCTCAGGGCCATCTCCAGGACATTCCTGCTTCTCTTCCTCCTCTGGCTCTTACTGACCAGCCAGTCTGCCTCTTCCCAGGTTCAGCTCTTGGGTCACCCTCCCCACTTACAATTCCCATCTCCCCTGGGAAAATCAGACCCAAGACCATCACATCAACTCTCACAACTTACTCTCTAACTAGAAACTCTTGACACTTAGTCTAAACTCAATTGTTGGTCATTTTCCTGAACAGTGGGAATTTCGGAGTCTGGAACTGTCAAATATGAACTCCTTTTCATCGGATGCAGCTGCTACTAAGCCTCACCACAGTTTCCCTGGGCATTCTACCATAACATCCTGCTGGCTCTCGCAGTCCTCAGTCTCATCCTCATCTGTTCTCAGTGCTCCTGTCGACAGCTTTCTAAAACTGGAAATCTGATATCAGATATCCACTTCTGAAAATGGCAGAGTAGTTCCTGCAAGACCATCCCTCCCACATGGAACAGCTATAAACTACAGAAAACATAAATGAAGGCCAACTACCTGAAGGCACTGGAGAGGAACAAAAAGCAGATGGATAATGGACAAGAGTCAGCACTTTGAAAGATGAAAAGTCATGTGTTTTACGTTTTTTACGGTTTTTGCAGGAGGGGAATCCCCAGCCAGTACTGAGCAAGGCAGCTAAACTCAGATGGAAGCACGCATTCTCACGGGATGGAAGAGCCAGAGGTAACCAGAGCACCTGTCAGCTGGGGAGGGGAACCCAAGGAAGGTGCAACTTCAGAGTTCGTCATATAATGGTCCATATTGGTCACTTTTGGATGCTGTTACTTCTGAATTAATTTGTTATTTTCATTTCCTATTATAATAGTAATGCATAAGACATTTGGAAGATATAGGAGAACAAAGGGGAGAGAATTAGTTCTTATTCAATAATTATTCACTGAGTACAAATCATGTCCAGGGACTGACTTTGGTACTGGGAACGTAGCATTGAAAAAAAAAACAATCCTTGCTTCATTCTCATAGTAGAGTCACACGAGAGGAAAGTAAACAAACAGATGTGTAAATATAATGCTTGAGGTGAGAATTTTGAGAAAATAAAAGTCATTGTGGCCAGACAGCACAGGGCAAGAGAGAGAATGTGCAGAACTCTACAGTAGGCACTCACAGGAAATTTCTTTTAATTGAACAAACTGTAGCTTGTCCTAGATATCTTAGAAATTACCTTCGAGTAGCAAATGTTAAAGATATCAATACTTTGCATTTAGACACCATATTTTTAGTTAAGTATTCGTTATTTTTTTTTACCTATAAAATACTATGTAAGTACAAACTAGGGTTTTGCAGCTGGATGTCTCTATGAAGACAAACAATATTTTATCAGTTTTTTAAAAACCTGAATTGACTCAATGTTGTAGTGTCCCTGAGACAGTGTGATTTACTTCTATGTCATTGGAGAAGGCGCACGGTGTTATTACAATCAGAGAGAAGCTGTAATGAAAACTGATCTTCCATCATCTGTCATCTCCCTTAGTCTAATGAGACACTGCTATTACCTCCTGCTGAAACTGTGCTCTACAAAACCCTGCACCATCATGCAATCTCTGCAGATCTTCCAGGAGCAATCTGAGCTCAGGTGATACTAATTACTATTCCGTTTCTCCATTTACCTCTAAGCATTCATGTGTTTAAGTGATCTTTTATTTCCCGTGAGTTGTATAGAAGTTCTCTTGGAGACTAATTTGAAATCATTAAATTTTTAAACATATTTTTGGCTGAATGTACATTTCCCTTCTGAAGAAAGCCGTCTTCAAATTCTGTTTTGAAAAGGCATCTATGAAGAGCACAGTGCGTGTGTGGTGCATTGTGCATCGTGCCCTTTAGCAAATGTTAACTAAAAGGTTCATTTGGATTTCTTTAAGCTTATCTTTTTAATTAATTAAACTAGTTCATTAAACCAACCGCTATTCAGCATTTTCAGTGGTTGAATGGGGTAAAAGCACTTGAGGATGCAAAATGCATGAGACAGAGCAGACAGTCCTCAGTGGGGAGTGCAAGGACAAACCTTTGCTTGCGTTTTTGGGCAAAAGGGCATGACACTGGGCGTGGCTACTGCAGACCCGTTCTGCAGGGAATGCACCGGGCACCATCTGCTCCTCCCCCACCCAACCGGATGGAGCGGGAGGGCTCCTCTCCTGCCAGTGCCTGTGCACATGCTCCAGCCACACCACCCCGTTGTCCAGGATCTGGGCTGCCCTCTGTGCCAACCTGTCCTCCTTGCTCTGATTCCAACTAGCTCTGTTGCTTGGGTAAAGTCACTTCCCCTCGCTGGGCCCTTGTGTCCCTCTGGTGAAGGATGGGGTTAGACTGGGTGAGAGCAAGGTGGCTTCAGACTGATGTGTGGTGGCTCCCTCCCCTGCTCACTCCATCCTCACAACTCCAAGGTGGTTCCTCCAAACTAAACTTCATACTCCTGGGCCGGGGAACAGCGAAGTGTCATCAGGGTCTTATGGGAGAGAGAGGAATGTCTTCAGGAACCTTAGCCTGTCTGCATCTTCCTGAAACAGGGCCTCTGTGAACTGCTGGCTGAGCTGTGCAGCAAGGAAGGTGAAGGTGGGTGGCCCGTTTCAGGCCATATGTTGGAAGGCTTGGCATCCAAGCACAAGGCCAGACAGGCCGTAGCTGGCCTGGAACTATGAACAAGGATGCTTCTTATTTTTGGTGTATCATTTTTCTAAAGACCAACAAAGTAATATGTACATATTTTGTTTATTAAAAATACATATTTTCCTTGCATGTGTTGGTGGGACTGTAAAATGGTGCAGCCATTATAGAAAACAGTATGGAGTTCTCTCAAAAAATTAAAAATAGAACTACCTAAGGCTAAGTTTTCAAAACCGGGAAGCCTCTAGCCAGAAGTCTCCTGGGAAACCTAGTCCCTCACATACCTGCTCATACAACCACTTTGAGTAAATGCCAGAATGTCAGAATTTAAAGTTGGTATTTGGAAGAGAAGCCGCTGCAGCTCTGGAGAATCATGGACCCCGCGGATTCTGGTTGGCACAGTGTGCTGTTTTCCAGGGCCGTCCTGAGGAGCCCAGCTGTTCCCACCACTAAAGGCATCTTCCAGTCATTCCTTTGGTTTTCCACTGATTATACAACATTATCATAAAGGCATTGCATGTCAAGCCATGGTCATTTATAAAACCCATGACGTCTCCAGGGAAAGGGCATCAGAGAAACTCATGACTCATGTCTGTCACCCTCCACTGAACCAGGACTGGCAGCGCCTTCAAGGCAGAAAGTGGGTGCTGCTCATCCTGGTTTACCCAAAGTCGAGAGCGGCGCTGAGCACAGAGCAAGCCAGCAGTCCAGAGACTGAATGGATATGCATGACTCACCAGCAGAGCAGTGCATGTCTAAGGGATTTGTGGAGTTTCCTTTCCCTGAAGTGAGGTTGCCCCGCCAAACGTTCATTTAAGAAGATGCAGTGCTTTTCACCGAACACACCTGCGCTCAGCCCCACAGAGCCGCTCCCTGCAATCCCCAGAGCTCTCCCTTTACTCCCTACTTCTGCTCTGTCTGCACTCAGCCTGTCTCCTGACCTTTGGCAACATCTCCCAGCTGGAGTCTTCCTGGCTTTGGACAAGGCATTTGTACTCAATTTTCTACTTCCTAAGAATGATAACTCAGACGATGTCATTCCCATCTTCGGTTGACTTGGACAAGTCTTCATTCAAAGCGTCAGCCACTTCAGGTCCACCCACCTTCCCCCGGCCAAGTCCTCTGTGAGATTATAGAGTGAACCCCCTAGAAACTGGCTGAGCTGGTTAGCTGCCAGGAGACAACAGGGAACAAACATGATGTCAGAGGCCCTGCGATTAAACTGCAGCCAGATGCAAATAGCTAAGGCAAAAAGGTGGGGAGGGGGAGGGGGAGGGTAGTAAGTATGTGATGCCACTACCTATGTGGGGTTTTTTTTTCCTGGAAAGACAATAAAGAAAGCAGAAGCAAAATAACATTAAGGCACTGATTGGTTCTTATGGTTTCTGATCTCAACTAATTCCAAACTGCTTCTCTCAACCACTTTATGCTTTCAAGCCTAAGCTGGAAATTTCTTTCCTTCTTTCCAAGGATAAAAGATGTATAGAGTAGTAAGTAGTTAAGTGCTTAGACTGCAGAGTCTGGGAGACCAGTGTAGAAATTCTGAGTCTGCCTCTGAAGAGTGTGGGCAGGCCGTGTAAACTCTTCAAGCCTCAGTTTCCTTGTTGCCAAGACATGGAAAATAGCCCCTCGTAGAAAGGTTGCTCACCGGGGTGGCTGGGGCCGCACCTTCCCTGGACCAATGGTATTTCCCAGTTCAGATGTGCTCAGGCTGCTCTTCCCTCTGTCATCCAATTCAGCTACAGCATCTCCTAGATATATCGGCTCCTCTCTTCTCTTTTTACCTTTGTTCTGATCTATTATATGGATTATAATGAGCTGTCTAGAATCAGCACAGTCACAGTTAAAGAGTGTAAAATGTGTGCTAGCCACCAAAATATAAACAAACAAGAATCCTCCCAGCTTGTTTCACCAGCTATGCACCAGGTGGCCACTGCACTCACCGCAGAGCTTCACACGCACCCCCGCCACCTGCGGGGCTCAGCCTGAGACTCTCAGATGTAACCGCAGGTCATCACAAGCCAGGCAGATGCACCCCTGCCACACCAAGGTGCTCCTTAACCACTGTCAGTTTTAGTGGATCACCTTTTTAAATACTTTTAGAATGATTAAAATGCTTACTTCTAGATCCACAGGTAAACTATCTCTTTATTCTACTTCCCTCAAGACCTTGATGTGAGGATTACTGGAAAGTATGAAAAGCACCTGGTGGATGATCGGGCACAGTCACGGCAAACAGTCATAATTTAGATGCTCTGAAATCGGACCGTTCCAATGGGTAGCTTTTTGCTTCTGAAGACCTTCTCTCTCTTTTTTTTATCCTCTCCTCTCCTCTCCCTTTTCTCCTCACCCAAGGATATATTTATTGATTTTAGAGAGAGAGGAGGGGGGAGAGAGAGAAACATCGATGTGAGAGAGAAACGTGGATCAGTTGTCCCCACCCCCCTACGCACCCTGACGGGGAATCAACCCCACAATGTTTTAGTGTACAGGACGATGCTCCAACCAACTGAGCCACTGGGCCAGGGCCTGAAGACCTTTTCTAACAGCTTCAGAGAACAACAAATTTGACTGGAGTGATGTAGATCAACAGCAGCGAATAGATTGCAATGTACATGTCCGCTTGCTAATGACTGGTGGCTCCTGAGCACCAGGAAGGCGGAGAAGCTTTCTGTAGCTGCATGCAGGCCCAGCAGGACAGAGTTCTGTGATCAGTTAGCACAGCTGCCACGGGCGTGGGTTGAAGGACTGACGACACGCATGCTGTGCACTTGCTGTCCTTGATGTTGTTATAAACATGTAGGACTGGAGGTCAGAAAACCTGAATTCTAGTCCTGCTCCACCCAGACACAGAACTTCCAGCAAATGCCCTAACTCCTGACCCCTTCCTCCGTCTGCGGCAACTGCTGCCTTCACCCGGTATCCCAGTAATTGTAAGCTCCTCTCCCCACACGTTCTGTGTTGTATTACCTTGGCTCAGTTAAGGATTGGGGTTTTTTTTCTAGTTACAAAAAACACTGTGAAAAAGTGCTTTGTAGCATATATTTATGTAGTATGGTATGTATTTTTCTCAAAGTTCTTAATCACTTTTCGGACCGGTGACCCTGTATCTCAGTTCCTTGGCTAGGAGAAGACAGTCTGCCGACCCACCACTTGCCTCTAGTTCAATTGGTGTTAGGTACTTTAATGAATTGATATTCTGTTGTGAGGTGATTTCGGTCAGAAGCCACTACTCTCTCCCAGCTCCAGCTGCTGGAGTAGACGACCTGGTAGTTCACTTCAAGGCAGCCATTCACTGGTTCTCCAAGCCTTTGTCACTCACAGTGCTGGGCCAGGGGCTGTGCTACATTCTTGGTACACAGCACACATAAATAGATGAGGTCAGCAGCTCATCTATCAGGGGAGGGGTGACAGATATTAAACAGATAACACCACACATTTTAGTGCCAACAAGGAAAAGACTAAGCTATGGTGAGTGTATATGGGGTGGGCCTAATTTGGATCGGGGCCTAGGACAGGCCTCTTTCAGAAAGGAACGATAATACTGAGACTGGGAGTGTGCACTGGGCAGCCGGGTCCAGGGCAGCAACTCCCAATGCAGGGAATAACCTGCATTGGCAGCGAGCTGCTGTCATAGAAGAGGGCCACTTACAAGCCGGCTGAAGGCAAGTATAGCTGAGTCATACTTGCAAGTAAGGCAAGTCATTGGGAAGAGCGACTCGAGGTGGCTCAGAAACAGTCCGTGCAGGGCCTTGTAGCATCTGGCAGAGTGTGGGTTTGATCCTGGGTGGACTGTGAAGTCACAGAAGGTCACAGAAGGGTCAGCAGGGATGCAGTAGAATATGCTTACGTTAACAAAAACCTGTGAATTCCACATAGATCAGATATACATTTAAGAAAAATGCAGCGCGGTACATAGTCTGAGTCATTCTGGACCTGGCTCACCTGAACTGTACCTTGGGCAACTTGCTTTTTCAAACTCTGTGATGAGATGGGCCACACATGTGGCCATAACCTAGGCACACATGCATTTTACCTTCTCCTCCTGCCTCCCCCACCACGCATCCTGTCGGGAGCCAGAATGAGGTTCCTAGACCCTGAAACCCAACACAAAGTGTCTACCACCGCAGCAGAAAAAGGCTTTGAGGAGGAAACAATAAATCAAGTTGTAAGATCTCACCAACTTAAAGGACAGGGTTTCAGCCTCATATTGATTCTCAGTGAACGGAGTCTGTTTGGCTACAAGTGTGTCAGGAAACATGTCCTTAGGGCCCATTGATTTAGAAACATCTCTATTTTCAAAGTTGTGTTTAGTTAGCTCCTTCCCTTTTCTAACTCAATTTCCTACTTTTCTCCCTCACAGACCATGCATTCTTTGGTTATCTGATTTGCCTTTGTAATTTTTTTCTTCAAGACAAGTAAAACCATCTTGAAAAACCGGGTCTTTTTAGTGTCACTTGTCATTTGTTTCCCCTCCAAATTTACTCCTTGCGAAACCCCCTTGGGGTCATCGTTTTTCCTTGACTTGTCTCAGTTAGCTCCATTCTCCTGTCTCTGCCCCCCCAGAGGCCGTGCGCGGGGCCTGGGGAGGGAACTCGTTCTGGCGGGGCCAGGGAGTGATGCAGTCGAGGGCTGTTGAAGGGCGTGGGACACAGGCTTCCCAAGTTCACACCGCAAGCACAGCGGCAGCTCAGCTGGAATCCCTGGGGCGTCCTTTGCCCCTGGGTGTGTCTGAAGTGGAGTGATGCCCCTGCACGTGTGTGACCTAGTGGTCGGGACACGAGGGTTTCCTTTCTTAGCACTTCCTAGACCATAGCCCTGGGTCACAAAGAAGTGAGTGTGGAAGAGTTCCGGTCACCACCAGGCAATGTGCGCAGGCACTCCCGGAGGTGAGTGCAGTCCTCTGCACTGAGAGGCGAGGAAACGGAGGCGCGGAGAAGCTGAGCTCTAATCTCTCAGTCTGGTAAAGGGCAGCAACGGACCGTGCGTGATGAAGCATGCGGGGACCATGTTTATACTGTGGAACTTCCATGAGAACACGTGGCATTTCGTGGCGAACACATTGCAGGCGTCTCTAGGACAGGCCTTGGCTCTCAGCCATTTCTGGGAAGTTGTCCCAGTGACAAAAAATGTGTGCTCTGCCTGGGGACAGCTATCCCTGCCCATTTCTCCCAGTCATCCCACTGCCCGCCCAAATTCTGCGTTTTCCCCATGCAACCCACTCTCAGAGCCCTCACCCCTCCCCTCCCATGCAATGCCTTCTGCCCGGAAAGCCCCTGCCAGCCTCATCCCCCTTTTCTGAGGAGCTCAGTTTCCTTCTGCTGGTCTCAGCACATACATCATGTTTTGGGGTGACACACTTGTCTCCCACACAAGACTTACCCCCCGCCCAGGACAGGGACCCATGAAGCAGTGACAGCAGAGGGGCAAAGATCTCAAAGGTGATGAGCTCCACTTGATCCGACCGGCTATTGTGGACAAGGGGCCACAGGTGTGGTCAGGAAGGAATTCCCAGAGGGACTCTTTCTTTATGACTGTGTTCAACGGAAACCAGAGTCCTGTGGGACTCTGATCTCCAGTGTAATAGATGTAGGTATAGATGGCACCCTCATAATATCAGTCTGGCTTTAATGAGCCATGGCAGCTTTCTGGAATCTTTTGTATACCATACTTCATGAAAGAAAATGTAACAGAATAATTCAGTCACTCCATCTGGTTCAGTTTGGGGGCTGTCCTCATTATTATCTTTGTTAACATCCGTGGACAGAGAGGTGAAAACCCTTTTCCTCCTCCTCTCTGCACTGTTGACATTGTAAACATCAGCCTAAATCATAACCAGTAGGTTCCTGTTGAAAAGAAAGGTCTGCCCTGGGGTTTAAATTCCTGACTTACTGTGTAAGACGAGCCCCAATTAAAGTCTTCTAATAAAAAACAACAGAGATTTGGTGTTACAAAATTTCAAATAATCTATGGGGAGCTCTACTTGTAACTCTGCAACACTTACTGCAGCCTGATCTGCGGGGCAGGGCAAGTCAATCCCCCCCCCCCCCCCCCCCCCCCCCCCCCCGAGACTCCGCAGGGGCGGGAAGAGGGGAGCTCCCCAAGGCCAAGGCCTTCGCTTCAGCGATGCTGATACTCAGCAAATGTTCCAGCCCAGAAGAGGCTGTCGGTAGATGCTATTTGAGCAGAAAGAAAAGGATGCGCTGAGAGGCAAAGATCAAGGCAAAGCCATCTGGCCTTTTTCTATTTCTGCCTGTGATGATGCTGGTGATGGTGACGATGAGGGTGATGAGGGCGATGACAATGGTGATGACAGCAAGAGTTCCCATTGACGGAGTTGTTCATTGCGTGGCAGCACCGTGTCAAGCACCTTATACACATTATCCCTCTTAACTCATATACTCCTATGGGGTCCCCATTTCCCCATTAAGTCGAGGAGGGCCCACGATTATCAGCTAAAGTGACCAAGGTAGGCTCACTTAGTGGCGATGTTTCCAAGATCTCGGTTCTGGTCCTTCGAATGGTTTTAACCATTGTGTGGTCTTCCCAAATGGGCCAACATTTCCTGTCTTTTTTAATGCAAACAATTAGGTTAAATATGAGAAAACATTTCCTATGTTCTTTTTCAGTTAGTTTGCAAAGCAAGCCTCTGGGACTTAAATTGGGTGAATGATAGGATGTGTGAGAGGGTGTCTGTTAACCCTGAAGGGTTAAGGAGAATTAAAAGTTTTCCGTGTAAAAACTCAAGGCAGGAAAGTGTTAGCATGTTTCAAGGAATTTCTCTTCTCTGGGAAGTTGGGTTTCTGCCACGGCCACAGGACAGATGCTGCATTTGTAGCAGACGAATTTGATCCGATAAGATATCTTCTCAATCCCTGTGTAAGATTAGTCTGAGTAGGAATCACTTGGTAACAATTTGGAATGGAGTGTGTTAGAAAAACAGAGCTTTGTCTGGGTTGAGCCTAGAAATGGGTGACAGATGTTAATGATGAGCAACTGAACAGATGTTTGGGGGAGAGTTACAGAAAGGGCTTCTATCGCTCAGGATCTAAACCTTAACCTTCCTGGCTAATGCTGAAAGGGGAGCTTGTTTATGAAAAGCACTCTTGCAAAACTGTTTGTCAGATTATGACAAAGATGAATGACCAGATACTACAATTTAAATGGGAAGAGAAGGCAAATGGGGGTCCTTGTTTATGTGCATGAGTATATGTGTTTTCTTTGACAAAGGTCAATGCCTTATTAAAGAATAGGAAGGCTAAGTCATTCCACTCCATCTTCCCCATTTTTCTACTGTCAACGGGAAGGAATGGGCCATATTTGATATCGTACCTAGAGGCTCAACATAATTATTAAACACACCACCACTTATAATCATTCTGAATATCTGCCCTATAATTACAATTTGAAAAAGAAAGGTTTTCTATACAAACTTAATTGCTGGCTTTAATTGGGGTCTCTGAGAATTACTTAATGTTTTAAGGAATCTGAAAAGACCCCTTGTCCAAAGTCAGTAGGAAGCCGAGGTGGAGTTCAGGAGCCAGGCAGCTGCTACCATGAGCCCATCCCCATCACAGCCACGTCTCAGAAGATGAACCATTGGTTGTGGCATATGAATTATTGAGACACCTCCCAATAATTTGCCTGAAACAACAGATGGACTGAGCAGAGGCATCTATTCACTTATCTTTGTATATGGTCCATAACTGTCATAAATATGACTTACTTTCTGCTAGCTGTAGCTGTGTCTACATAATAATACCATACATTTGGTTTGAAAAGATGAATGCAGTGAAAAATCCAAATACTCTGTTTAGTGTTAAATGATAATGAATGCCATTGAATTTATGACAAATACTATGTACAAATTACCTTATGTGTCACCATAACCCAGCAAGGTGGATTTATTGCCCCCATTTAATAGATGACAAAGTAGAGGCCCAGAGAGGTTAAGTGACTTGCCCAAGGTCACATATTCTAGTAAGCAGCAGGACCAGGATTTGTCTTTGGTATTCAAAATTCCTCTCATGTTCTAACATCCTAGACTGTTCTGGGTGGAACAGACATTTCACTCTTTGACTGTGTCTTATATGTTCCCAACACGTGAAAATGGAGTCTGATTCCAAGTCATGATTTGCAAACTCAGGATCTGGAGTCTCACCTTTTTCCCCCAGATCATAACCAGTTTTATTGCAAAAGAACCAGGCACACATTTATCAGTCCTAGAACCTTAATAGCTGCCCAACAAATCACTCACAAACAGAAACAAGCGCCATGAACACGGGAAGCACACCCATTCCTTCTTGTGCAGCAACTGGGCACCCCAAGCCACACTGCTTGCACCACTGGGGTCTGTGAACAGTCCTTTTTGGTCATCTATCGCGAGTGAGAAATGGCAGGAGTACTATTCAAAGAGGACTGTTAACTCTTGGTGCTCTTCAGAGGGGAGGGGAAACAGCAGACTCTTTCTTTTGCTCTGTCCTGAAGAGAAACCAGCAGGGGGGAGGTGGTAAAGAAGAAAGATGTCAGCTCTGGGCGTGGCAGAGCAGGAGAAGCTGTGAGGGCTGAAAAGATAAACGAGGCACTTAGAGCTTACAGGGGAGATAAGCCATGGACAGAAATAGCGATGATGGAGAAAAACATACATCAAGGGATTCAGGAGTTTAGGGGAGAACGAGGTTTTTAGCCCCTGTGATTAGGTCAGGCTGCACGGAGAAGGTGGCATTCATCCTGCGAGCTTCCAAATTCAAGATGCCCAGGAAAGGTTAGTCCTTCCTTGTTCGTCTGACTTCCCTTTCCATCCCTGGCCTGCCTTTCCTTCTCTCCGTTGCCAAACTTCTCAAAAGATCATCAAGTGTTCTGTCTTCACTTCTTTATTATTTACTAATTCTTAAACTCAGGCTCCTGGTTTAGCCCACTAAGACTACTAATTATCCTCTAATATCTGTTCTCTCTGTGCTTTTTTTAAGAAGAGAGCCCTCAGTTTTGAGCCAGACATGTGGCCATATGGAATAAAATCTCCATCTGCCAGCTTCCCTTGCAGCAAGGAATGGACATAAGACTTGAGTTCTGGCCAACAGAACATGATCAGAAGTGATACATGCAACCTCTAGGTTATACCCTTAAAGGGAAAGGGGATGACCTTCCCCTTTCCCCTCTTCCTGTTGATAGGAATGTGGTTGTGGCATTGATGGGCCCTTTTGGCCTATGCAGAAGAAAGTGTCCCCCTAAGGGTGGAGGGGGGATAAATAAGGTGGAAAGAGCTGGCCCCACTGCACTGAGAGCTACCACAGTACTTCTAGGATACTTCACGCTCATTATGATATGAGAGTGTCAGGAAAAACTGAAGGAATTTGAAATGAGCAATTATAACATCCATAGGTTTTCTGAAGATCTTACCCAGCCCAATGACTTCTACCAGTCACGTTTCTGAACTATTTCACAACTTCACACACTTAGGTAACTGCCAGAGGTGCAAATGAGTCTTTCTTTTCCACACACAAATTCTGTCCAGAGAAATACAATGATCCCGCCCCCCCTTTGCTCCAGCACTCCTGCCTCATGGAAAAAGCTAGTTTTATATCTATTTTTAAATTCATTTCAGCATTCCTGACTGGCCTGTAGAAGTGTGATACTTTGAATTCTCCATTGAACTGGAAAGTAACATCTTATTCGTTCATTCACTAGTTAATGAGTTACAATCTTTGAGATGTATTTGTTTATATTGTTATGAGAGTTGAGACTTTACCTCTTACTAAAAATTATTTGTTAATAAGGGGAATGATTTTGATCTTGTTTAAACCACTGCTACTTTGGGCCTTTGTTAGAATGACCAAACCCCAACCCTCACTAGTGGCTCCTACTGCTCTAATCATTTCCTTCAGAGTTGATATTGACTCTTTTTTTTCTTTACATTTGCATTTATTTAATGAGGATCCAGCATTGACTCAATCACCAAATCCAAATATCTTTTGTCCGTCAACAGTCATCCTCAGTGAGACACGAAGTAGAACTGTTTTTTTTCCCAGCTGTGGTGATGGTTGATGGGCCATGAAATCAGTTTAGTGGGTCACAACTAGTATTACTAGAAGGTAACAAAGTGCATCCCACATAGTAACGATACTTTGTGAAGCTTTGCATCAAAATACATGATAAGTACATGTATGAGTTTCCTAGGGCTGCCCTAATAAATTACCACCAACCAGGTGTCTTAAAAACAATGGAAATCTACTCCCTCACAGTTCTGGGCGCTGGAAGTCTGAAACGCAGGTGTTCAGGGCCGGGCTGTCTCAGAAAGCTGGGGGGGAGAAGCCTTGCCGGATGCATTCAGCTTCTGGAGGCTTCTGGTGCTCCTCAGCTGACACTCACATGACTTTCATCTCTGCTTCCGTCTTTGCTTTGCCTTCTTGGTGGGCTCTGTTTTTACCTCTTAAAGGGATACATTCATTGGGTTTAGGGTCCACCGTAAGCCAGTATGGTATCATCTCAATCTTATGTAAACTACACTTGCAAAGGCCCTATTTCCAAGTAAGCTTGTGTTCTAAGGTTCAGGGTGAACTTGAATTTTAGGGGCATTATATACATAAATATGTATTTTTGACCACTATGTAGACCACTTTTCTTTTTTTTTAATTTTTAATTTTAATTTTTATTTATTTTTAGGGAGGGAAGGGAGGGAGATAGAGAGAGAGAAACATCAATGTGCGGTTGCTGGGGGTTATGGCCTGCAACCCAGGAATGTATCCTGGCTGGGAATCGAACCTGGGACACTTTGGTTCCCAGCCAGCGCTCAATCCACTGAGCTACACCAGCCAGGGCTAGACCACTTTTCTTATCATGGGAAGAGGTCTCAAACGTTTAAAGGACAGGACTAGAAGATCCCCACGAACACTTCCATTCTGCTTCCAGAGAGGCATTCAACATTGCTGGCCAACCCTCCCCTTTTTGGAATAATAATAGTAATTGTTAATTAAATAGTGATAACAGTAATGAGACTAGTAATCATAGTGAGAATTAATAGTAATATCAGTAAACCATTTCAACCTCATAATACCTTAGAAGGAGGGTGTCAGTAATATCCCCGTTTTAAAGACAGCCAGAAGATTGAGGAGCCAGAGCTCCATGCGAACCTGTGCTTTCACACTACAGTCACATTCTTTGAAACTTTCGACTCCCGTGGCTTTCTCGTTATTGCATTGATCTGAGTGTATCTGACCTGGCTTCATTTTCAGGCCTGTTTTTCCTTCCTCCTCTCTCCTAATGCTATCACCCCATCAAGTCCTGTCTATGGCCTGCCCCCAACCCAACCCCACTTGCTTCCTTGTTTTCTACTGACAGGCATGGCAAAGGTTGAACCCCATCTGTAGGCAGAACGGAAGCAGCCAGCGTCAGATGGCAGAGCTTGAAGAGAGGTGAAAGAGAGGGAATGACTGATAAAACTCGGTTCCACGGAGATGGTCAACTGCCCAGGAGGAGGAATGCCCCTTAGCCAGTAGGACAGACACCTCTTTCTCCAAGACACTGGGTCATTGTCACAGGGCAGGGCGAGGCAACTGCAGAAAGCAAGGAGCTCCTGTGACCAGGAGCGGCTCTCCAGTTTCTGGCCTTGAGCCTTGGTGTGAAAGGCCAGGCCTTGCTGCACGCAGAACTTGCTCCGTTTAATGGATCAGGCCAGGTCCAGCCCAGAAGAACAGAAAGTAGGGCAGGATGTTTAGTTACGTAGTTTAAGAAAGAAAGGTAGGAAAGCAGAAACAAAACTCCAGTGCCCAGAAGCCTTCCCCTTTGTCACTTCATCAGCTGAGGTGACAACTCCCAGAGCCGCAGAGAACTGGTCAGAGATCCAGGGCAGCTGTGCTCCTCAGCCTGGAGGCCCCGTCACAGCCTCAGGAGTTCACAGGCCATCACACACCGCTATCTTGTCCAGGGGACTAACGCCTATCCGGCTATCCAGCTATCCGTGGCCAATGGGGAAGACTCAAGCTTTGACAGCTTCTTCCTTCCAATCAGGACTTTCCATACAAGAATGCATTGTTAAGGGGGCAATAAAACCATCAGCATATGGCTCTGGCTTTTTTCCACCTTATTAGGCTTGAGGTAATTATACAGGTAATTCAGGAAAAATAAACTGGCATTGTCTGAATTACTCAGATAATTACCTCAATGTTCCAGTTCAGTCTAGTGGGGGAGGGCCAGCTGTAAATGTCTCACAGGCCTCAAATAGCCTGATAACTGAAAACAGGTGAGTAATTTAGAAGCCAGGGAGAAACAGTGGAAGGGGCTGAGCTCAAATAATTAGAAAAACTGGGCGTTTTAGACCAAGCTCTGCTGCCTACAACCTGCTTACTGGTTGACTACTTCCTTTACCGAGCCTACAACCATTCTGAGGTTAGTAAACTATAGACTGCTAGCCACTACACTTTAATCATTTATTATTAATAATGCCTTTTCGGTGGTTTTACCAACAACTGATGTAAACTTTCGTTCTGGCATAAAACTGGATTAAAAAATATGCTTTATGCAAAAGTATGAGATTCCAGGGCAATGCTTCTTAACTTTACCACCCATTAGACTCATCTGAGGCACTTTAAAAAAATAGAGGGTTTCCCAGGCCCCACGCCAGAGCAATTAAATTTGAATCTCAGGGGTGGGGTCCTTGGCACTGGCATTTTTAAAAAAAGTTTTCCCAATAATTCTCATGGGCAGAACCCCTGTGTGTCAGAAGAAGACTCACAGGGGAAGGGAGACTCCTATTCCCGGAGGGTCTCGCCCGGGTTTTAACACGTCTGATGCATTAGCTTCCAGTGACAGGTGGAGCCCTCTGGCGGTTCCCCAGAGTTCGAGCAGAAGGGGCCCAAACTGCCCGGACCGCTGGGGCTCAGGGGCCTGGTGTGACAGGCACAGGAGGAGCTGACTGGGCCTCGGCGATGACTCACCACTGCTGTGTCAGCAGTGAGGGGTGGTGCCCACTCCCCACACCGATTTTGTCTGAGTGACGGATGGCCACTTAACTAACTGCAGCTAGTTATGAACAGAGAGATGGGCAGAACGTGTCATTTCTACTTCCTTGTAATTCCCAAAAATGTCCCCTCCCAAAGCCCAGGCCCAGTTGCCTCCACCACGAGTGACCGGGTCCGTCCCGGGCGCATCCGCGCATCACATGGACATTCAGTAAAAACAAGGAGACCGTGGCTGCTGGGAGACATGACTTCATCCTGGCAGCCCGTGTTTCCAAGTGCAGAGCTGCCATCTGTGAGGCCGCACTGGGAACCGGGAGGGTCTTCTTCTGAAGCAGCTGGGGTGGATCCCCTGCTTCAGAACATCTGGATGGTAACTGCTATCAGCATGAAGCTACCTTCCCACTCTGGTTTCGAGTGGCCCCGTGTCCGAGTCTGAGGATACAATTCCTGTGGTCTAGACACAGTGCTGCTGCTCGAGCTTGCAGACGGGCCGTCCTTTAAGTCTTGGGGGGACAGGGCTCAGAAATGATGGAGCGGTCTCTCAGGAATGGTCAAGCTCTCCAAATACAGCAGAACATCTGTTTCCTGTGTGCAGCTCCGCTGAACCCCAGCTGCCTTCCCATGCGCATGTGGCTCCTGCTGGGGTTTTATGACAAACAAATTCAAAGGACCATTTCTTTTGCCCCATGACAAGCTTTTCAAAGGGTGAAGAGCTTGGATTTACAATGATTTCCCCCAGTTGTTGAAATATGGAAAACACCAAGTGCCTGTGGTCCACTATAAGACAATCCAGGGATTATTCCTCTGGAGGGCTCTCCACACCCTGAAGAAAATTGGTTTGTAGCATGCATTCTTCCTTCCCCTTAGAAAACAATCTAGCCTTTTAAAATTATCCTTGACTGCAAACAGCCCTGGTACCCCAAGGCCCTGTTCCAGTGTCACCTCCCAGAGTCCTCCTGGGCAGAGCTAACCATGCCTTCTGCAGCAGTTTAGACTTTGCACTCACTCAGTGCAGCGGTGTCGTGTTGTGCTTAGTTCTTTGTTCTGTGTGCCTGCATCCTTTCCACTCCCAGCACACTGGACAACGACGAGCTCCTTGAAGACAGGGAGCATGTAGGTAACATCGTTACACTGTAACAATAAATGTCATATGGGGAATGGAATTTGATTCGTAGTTCAGTTTTTTTTTAAACAGTGGGTGTCAGGGACATTTCACTTTTTTAGGTGCTTCCATAACGGTGTGCTCCAAGCCTTTGCAGGGAATACTCCCTGAACCTCTCCCCGACTCCTTCACATTTGCCTCTGGGGCTGTGAAATGCTTCTCCTGACACAGTCAGTTTTCTCCCAGGACCTTCATGTTTCAGTTGTTCCTCACTGTTTTCCGGTCCCATTTGGGTATAGCTGGCACTTCGCTGTAGCTCTTGACCAACCTGGATGGTCCTGAACTTGGGTTCAAAAACCAAGTCTCCACCTGCCATGAGCCTTCCTGCAAATACTGCCTTGGAGACCGTCTCCAGACAGGTGATCTGAAAGGAAACAGGAGGGCCTTAAGGATGGGCAGAGTCTTAGAGTTAGCCATTCCTGGACTTGAAATCCATCTTGAATTTCACTACAGAGTGATCTTGGGTGAGTTATTTTACCTTTCTAAAGTTCAATTTTTTCATCTGTAAAATGGGGACAACAATAGTACCTACCTTTTTGGGTAGGTGGCTAATGATAATTAATCCCATTGTTTGAATATCTGCTCTCTGTCAGGCCGTAGGCAAAGCACTTCAGGTGGACAACTTCATTTAATCTTCATAATAGTATTGTTATAGATTGGAATCTCCAAGAAAGAGATTCTGAGGTGAAGATTAGCGGCAGGAAGTTAATTACCGAGTGCTTTGGAGTTGAACAGTAGAGAGGGAAGGAAGTAGGTTTGGACACAAGAGAAGCTGAGCTTCAATCCAGTCTTGACAAAGGCCTCAGCCAATCCTGCAGGACAGTGTGAATCCCGGGGGTGGGGCCTTAAATTGCCTTGAAATGCTGGAGTTTCCTACATTGACCCATCACTGGAAGGAAGCTGCCCCCTTCCTGTAAGGAGTGTGACTGAGATGAGGCAGCTCTTTCCATCTGAGGGCAATCTTTGGAAAGTAGTCTCTGCAGGATGACACTCTTAAAAGCACCTATTACAGATTCAATAACATGTAAAACACTTAGCACAATGCATGTCGAAAAGTAAGCACTCAGTAAATGTTAGCTGCTAACATCATCGGCATCATTCACCACCAAGTATCACACACCTGCCCTGAGCTACGAGGTGTTGCCAACTAAATTTTTCTAGTCCTCAGTAAAATAATGATTTTTAAAAGGTGCCTTTTAGTTCGAATTTTTTAAATTAAAGATATAACCACAGCTTTCTTGCCTTGCTACCAGCTAGTTCACTGCTTAGGCTTCAGGCTTCAGAATCTGTACACTGAAAAAGGAAGTTGGTTCATGAAAACATTTCCTTCCGTTATCCATCTATTAAAGAGCAACTATATTATTGATAACCCTATAAGAAACAGGACAGGAGATGTGGATACAGGTGGGATAATTTGGAAAAAGCTTTCAGTCCTGGTGGTTTTTCTTCTCTTGTAAGAAATCCATCATTTCTGTAGATCCAAGGCTCAGATGATGTTTATCTGCAAGGCTGGGATGCTTCGGCCATCCGAGCCCGCCCTCTGCTGGTTCGATGGAGCATAGCATGTCCTGTGAAAAACAATTGGTGGTGGGGAGGAACATTACAATCTTGGGCTTTTCATATTTCATAATCTCTTGGTACTCCTGTTCTGGGGCTCCTACACTCTTTCCTAGGGCTGCACCACATGTGTATGTGTGTCTGTGTCTGTGTACAGAGAGAGAAAAAGAGGTGAGGGAGGAAAGATGTGGGAGAAAGGTAGATGCAGGAGAGGAGAAAGAGGGAGAGAAATTGATGAATAGTTCTGACAGCAAGCTGGAGGCCTTAAGGAGAAGGGGGCTTTGTGACAGGACTTCAGGATGAAGGTGATTTTATCACAGAGAAGTTGTGGGGAAGGGTGGTGAGAATGAGGTGAGCAAAGGCACAGAAACTCACTAGTGCCCGTGCAAACATCTCCGCTCGGGGAAGATGGACAGTGAGATCCCCTGGCTGTGCGGGTGCTGCAGCCCCGGGGCACTGAGTCTTTTCCTCTGAGGCACCAATGACCTGGGTGTCTTGCTCACTCCTACGTGACCAGAACCCAATGCAGTACCTGGCGTATAAAGGATGCTCAGTAAGTATTGAAGAGCTTATTAAAAATGAACAGAAGAGTGAACTTTACACAAATGAATCTGGTAGTAGGGCAATATTTCTTAAATAGTCAGGGAATTCTCTATGCAGTTATAAGAGTACAGTCTCTCCTAATCTCTCCATCCTTGCATGCACTGACCCCAACTCCTGGACCTTACGGTTATTCCCATGACCACAGTTCCCAGATCTGTGATCATAGCTCCCCAAAGGGATTGTGGTGACTTCACTCACAGTACCCTGGTCACATGCTTCTCTGGGTGGGGTGGCTGCAACGTTGGGGACTCTCTAGGGGCTGCCCTGCCTGCTCAAGTGGGGGCTACAGGACAATTTGCCACTTTTGAGGGACTAGATCTCGCTCTTTGGGAGCTCTGTTTTTAAACACAAAAGAAATACATAGAAAAACATTAGGCCAGTTCCAAACCTTCCAGCTCATTTCAGACCTAGGAGGTGAGGAGAGAAGGCTTCTCTTCTGTTCCAGCGACAGGGGGCCTGGCTCCCAGTTGCCCTCATCTGCAAAATGGAAGAAGTGGTACCTGGAGACCAATTTCCCAGCCATGACTATAGTCATTCAGCACCATGTGGACTTCTCTGGAAGTGCTGATCACTGCAACTCAAAGGACTATGTGTAAACCATTGGCTTTTCCCATTTGTTCCATGCATGGAAAAGAAGTTTGCCATCAGCCATCTTCTTGGCCCAACCCCTGTTTCCCCTACATGGGGAACAACTTGGGGAAGAGGAGGTCCCTGAGCTGTCAGCACTGTCTGTGAAGTCCTCAGTGAGGCCACACCCAGGAGTTGCCACCTGCGAAGAAACTGCCAACTGCATCAGGGTAGACCTGCCAGCTGATGACCAGAGAGTCTGACTATATCCTGAGACTTGCAGAACAGCTCCTGACCTCCATCCTGCTGTCCTACTTGCCTGTCTTCCAGGGAAGAAACACTACCTTGGCATTCCACAAGGCCCAAGGAGGGAGCCATCCTGCCTCAAGTCATGTGGAGTTAGCGTCTCCATCAGTACACTCACAGGAGCTGCTTAACAACATCGGCCTGACGATGACGACGGCCCATTAAGTGTTAACTTAGTTGTATGTATGCATCATCTCTGAGCCACACAGTAACACTAGGAGTTAAGCACTATAGTTATTTCTACAAGAGGGCACTGAAGCGCAGAGAAATCAAGTAAAGTAACTTGCCCAAGACCACGTAAACCCTGCAGCTGGAAATCAGATCTCACATCTTCCTGGCTCCAATGCCCATGGCCTCCCCACTGTACCATGATGAGCAGGAGGGCCAGCTCAAAGTAAAAATATATCTGCTGAGCTCTTGCTGCTTCCTTCGTGTGACACACTAATAATGCCTCTGCCCCTCCACCACCACCAAACACAGCCGTGTCAGATATCTGGAACCTGGACTATCTTACCTCACACGGGAAAGTGGGCCTTGCAGGTGTGATTATGTTAAAGATGCTGAGATGGGAAGATTATCCCACATTGCATGGGCCCAATGTAATCACTAGAGGTCTTTGTAAGAAGGAGGTGGGAGGGTCACGGTGAAAGAGGCACGTGATCATGGAGGAGACTTGGAGAGGCTGGAAGATGCTGTGCCATAGGCTTTGAAGATGCAATCCAGGGCTGTGAGCCCAGGAGTGAGGCCAGCTTCAAGAAGCTGGGAAAGTAAGGGAATGGATTTTTCTCGTAGAGCTTCCACACATAACACAGAGGTAGTCAGGCCTTCATTTGGTCTATAAGACCCATTTTTATACTTTTGGCCTCCAAAACTTAAGATAATAAATTTGTGTTATATATAAACCACTGAGTGTGTGGTCGTTTGTTATAGCAGTGATCAAAAACTAACACACCCTGGAAAACGTCACTAACTGTCAGATGATAAGAGGTGGCTTGAAGGTCGTTGCTGGGCAGGAGACACCATGAGAGCTGGTGATTGTTAGAAGCAGCCCGAAAGACTGGTGTCATTGGCCAGAATGGGTAGCATCACCTGCCATCCTTCTCAGACAATGCCACCCCAACTGGGTTACAACTTCAGCCCTCTGCTGCCCAGCCTTCAGGAACCTCCCAGTGTTGAACTTGGCTCCTTCCGTGACCCTGCCTCTCCTGGTCTGGAGTGAGCCCATTAAAGCTGCTGGACATCCAGCATGGGCCCATCTGCCCCCTCTTTCCCACCTTTGCCAGCTCCCATGTCAGGCCAGGAACACCAGGCTTTGTAGAAAAAAATCCAGCTAAAATAATCACTGCCACAGTCTGTGCAGCACGTGTGACAGCTACAATCACAAACTCAAGACCGGATTTTTCATGTCTCAGCCTTGGTGAGGTCATCCGCAAAGTGAGGGTAGGAGCATATAATACCTCACGGAGCTCTGGTGTGGGGGGCTTAGCTGATTTATGCAAAATGCACTGCACAGTGAGAGATGCCCAGTCAGTTCCCCCAAATGCCCACCATCATTGTTGTGATTATACGTTTTAAACATGAGTTAGGGATATGAGCTCCAGAGTGGTCTCAGGTTTGATGCCTGCGCAGGTATTTGGAGAGCTTGTGACTCCTTCACGCCAGGCATTGCACTGTGATACAGAACTACAGTGCTGGCTTGCTCTGTAACACAGAATTGAAGTTAGATTTTTTTCTACCCACAGCTGGTGGCTTTATCTTTCTTCTCTTCATGTCAATCATTAGAAAGTTAAAATTTTTTGACTAGCTGGGGGTGGTTGTTGTGGTATTTGAAGTCCGTGAAGGGATTTGCGGACAAGAGCACAGATCTGGGAACATCTGGTAAATGGAGAATAAAGAGAGAAAGGACTTCGTGGCGCAGGCATTTGAGCTGCTGCAGGGCTCTAAGTTCGGAAAGGTGAGGTTCTGCCACATGAGGGATACCCCTGTGACCTCAGCTAGTCCAGGTTCCGCAGGGTCCCCTTTCCGAAGCAGTGGGCATAGAGGGCTGATTTGCCCAGACCCATGCAGCTTCCTGGCCCCCACCCTGACTCCGGCTACCTTGCGTAGGAAGCATCCCACCTGCCTCTGTGAGCACCAGGTACACCTCCTGCATCCTGCTGGGTGCCACGAGGACCCTGGGGTGTTTGAGGTCCAGGTTCTCTCCTCTGGAAACTCCAATCTGGTGAGGGGAAAGGCTATAAGAAAGGAACAGAGACACAAAGCATCAAAGGAGACACCGCAAGGCAGAAATTATATTCTCAGCAGCATGTGTCAGGTGCCTACTGCAAGGACTGACATGTATAGGACCTCTGCCACGTGCGGAGCAGTTTGCCCCGGGTCCTGTTTCATTCACATGCTTGCCCTCTGCCCGAGTCTCACACTGAGTAAGTGATGACGTCGGGACCCAGGACCGGGTTATTTGGTTGCAGTCTGTGCTCGAACCACATGCCAGCCCCTGGGATTAAGTATGAATAAATGGAACAGAAAGCGTATGCTCTGAGGTTCGGAGACAGCTTCGACAGGAAGAGGGCAGTGAAGGCCTCATGGAGCACGTGGTGTTTGAACAGAGAGAAGCAGACCCACGCCCTCGCCACCACGGAGCTTACTACGTTCTGGTGGGAGGAAGTCTGCACGCTGCCCTGTCCGTGTCCTGTGGCCCCTTCCTCCATCTGCGGAGCCCGTTGCTCCGGTCTTCGCTCCTGTTGTCACACCGCCTCCTGTCCTGCTTCCCTCCCTCCTGAGAGCACACTTTCTCTGTTCCATTCATTCACACTTGATCCCAGTGGCTGGCAGATGGCGCGAGTACCAGCCACACCGAGTAACCTGGTTCCGGATCCCGTTTGCTTCTCTGCCTCCTTTTTTATAAGGACTCCAGCCCTTACACCCGGCCCACCAGACAGCCCAGGGCTATCCCCACCTCCAAATCCTTAACTGGATCACATCTGCAAAGCCCCGTTGGCGATGGAAGTCAGCAGTCACAGCCTCCTGGGATTAGGATGAGGTGTTGGGGCTCATCATTCAGCTGCTGCAGGAGCAAGGGGCATGCAGAAGGCAGGGTGGGAGGCGCTGGTCAGAACAGAGGTTGTGGATAGAGTCCTTAGAAACAGGGCCTGAGCCACAAGTTTGGGTGCTCAGGGTGTGGTGACTCAGGAGAACTCTGTCAAGGAGGGAGTGAGGCAGGACAGGAAGTGGGCCGCTGAGCGTGGCTGGGGCCACGCACCTTGTCTGGGCTTGACCCGCAGACTGTGACCTCAGGGCATAATCTCTCCACAGACCACAGGTTTGTTCCCTTCAAGGCAAAAGGAACTGCCTCTATTATTGTTAACTTTTTATTTTGAAGTTATTTTAACTTTATGGAAAAGTTGCAAAAGTAGCAGACAACTCCCATGATATCCTTTATTAGGTTCATCAATTTAAAATTTCCTCTACATTTTAGTATTCTCTGTCTTTCCCTAGGTTCTCTCTCTGTTTACAACCGCTACCCCCCATGCACACACAATTTTTCTTAAGGATTTGAAGCAGTTGCCAGAGCACACGCCCTCAGCATTGAAGGGTGTGCTTCCTAAGAACAGACGACATTCTCTTACAAAACCACAGGCAGGTGCCACAGTCAGGGACTTGGCGTCTATGCAATGCTTTCTACAGGTATAGTCCACACACATGACCTAATCACGGACTTCGACAATGTCGGCGGTCCCTATGGTATTATTTACAGCATTTCCCTCCCTCCAGTTCAGGATTCAGTATTACATTTAATTATCATGTCTCTGTAGTTCCTTTTAATAAATAAAACAAATCCCCAGCCCTTCTTTGTCTGTCTTCATATTGACATTCTTAAAGAACAGAGTCCAGTTATTTTATAGAAATTTTTTAGACTTTGTCTAATGTTTTCTCAATATTAGATTTACATGGTATGTACCTCTTAGGTCACTTGTTCTACTGGGTCTCCCTTCTAGAGGTGCACAGTACCCGTCCGCCCCTCACTGGTGAGGTCAGTACCCGTCTGTCCCTCGGTGTAAGGCTAACACTGAGGACCCGGCCACAATGTTGTCCAGTTTCTTTACTGTAAAATCATTATTTCCCCCTAACAACTAATTAGCAATCTGTGGGAGGCACTGTGTAACCGTGTAATTGTTTTGTGTCTCAAAACTTTTCTTCCTATTTTTAGAACCTGTGGATGATTCTTGCTTCAACTGCACTTTGCCACGATGTTTGTAAAACGGTGACTTTTCCCCAACTCCACCCCTCCTTCCCTATTGGTCCTTGGCGTTCCGCTTATATCACAAGAAAGAGCTCTCCTTTCTCCCTGTTTATTACTTACTTGATTGCTCTATTATCTATTTACTAACAGCATGAACTCACAGACTCTTATTTATTCAATAAATTACAAGTTTTTACTGTCCTTAGTTCTTATGATCCTCAAAGTGTCCCAGATTTGGCAGCTTGAGAATGACAATAAATAAAGAGCGTACAGTCTGATGACTCCTGTCTTTTTGGTCTGCCCGTCACTATTATTTTGAGCACTCCATTACTTTCTGGCACAAAAAGATGCTCCAGTCTCTCCTGTGCCCACTGCCCTGTGCCCCCACCCTGCTGTTCTCCCTCCATATACATGGCTTAGAGCTGAGCTACAGATCCAAGGGGATCTTATACTGATTTCTGGTGACTTGCCCGTGATTTGTTATATTTTTTTAAAGAAAAACATGATACCGCATGTTTTTTTTCTTATTTCTTACACAAAACAGCATACTAGCTATACCCTTTTGCCCTTTGCTTTCTCTCAGCTCTACATGTATAGTGTTAGGCCTACTTTGGAGGAAATGGCCCTGCTTTTAAGTCTTCATTTCGTTGGTTGGCAGTTGTTGACCTTGGGCAAATAACCTAGGCTTACTCAGCGAGTTTTCAGTGCTGCATTTGCAAATTAAGGATCATAACAGCATCTAACTGAGAGTGCTGTCGGGCAGTTTACATATTAAATGATATGTTAATAACATTTAATTGCACCATTATGCAATGATCTCTGTCTACATGTATCACTGATTAGCAAATGCTTGGCAACAGTGTGTTCTTTGTAGAGTGTAGCTATTGCTCTTACAGCATCACAACTCAAGTCTGACTCTCCCTGGTGTAATTACTGCCCCATACCCCGAAACACACACAAAGGCCCTGGGCAAGGTCTCGCTTCACTTTGCACCAACATCTGTCCCATCATCTGGCACACGGTGGGCTCTCCATAAATGCTTGCTGAGTGTACTGATGAACACAGGTGAGTGAGTTAGGTGCTGACCACATAATAAAATGACGGAGAGCTTACTCATGGTTGACATCCTTGACCCCCTGGCTGGGGACCTGGCGATGAGGGAACCTCACCAGCTCTCAGAGAACAGGCAGGTGGGACAGTGAGACCTTGTGCTTTTGACAATGTACTCACTGTTTTTCACAGCAAAAGGACCTGCCCGAGTTCTCATCTTCTCTGTTTGCTTGGGTGTCCTCCAAGCAGCCTCAGCCAGCGTGTGGGGTTTGTTTTCTCCCAATGAGACACATTGTCTCATTGTGTGGCCTCCGTTTGCTAGCTTCAGTTCTAGACAGTCTGCAAAGTCAAAAGTACAACCCCAGCTGTATTCCTTCTAGGGACTCTCTGGGTCCCTGCCATGGTACTTGAAGGCTATTGTTTCTCAACTATACATTTGACCACTTCTTGCTTTTCACTGTACATTAAATCCCCAGAGGTCTGACATAGCTGGGTTAGAACACTCTTTTGTCCCCCTCTCCCCTGGCTGTGTGAACTTGGGTGAGTTACTTCAGTGCTCTGAGCCTCTGTCCCCTCATCTGGAAATGAGGTTGTCAGGATTAAATGATATGTATATGAAGCACTTAGAACAATGCCTGGCTGTTCAGCCAGGGTTCTCCAGAGACACAGAGCCAATAGGGTATGGAAAGAAAGATATGTTATGGGGGACTGACTCTTGTGATATGGTGTCTAAGATGTCCCATGACCTGCTGTCTACATGCTGGAGGCCCAGAGAAGCCAGTGGTGTAGCTCCAGTCCACATCCAAAGTCTGGTGTCTGAGGGCAGGAGACGGTAAATGTCCCAGCTGCCTTTTTGTTCTACAAAGTCCTTCAATGGATTGGCTGATGCCCACACACTTTGGTGGGGGAGATCTTTGCTCAGTCCACCAATTCAAATGCTAATCTCTTCTAGAAATACCCTCATAGACACACCCAGAAACAATGTCTGCAAGCTGTCTGGGTGTCCTTAGCCTAGTCAGGTGGACACATAAAATGAACTGTTATATTGGCCATAGGTGATCTTAAAGGTTAGTTGCCTTATGTCGCACTCCTTTAAGCAGGGTGAGTCAACAAGGATTTTTCAATTTAAATGATGGCTCTGGTTGGGTAGGTAGCTCAGTTGGTTAGAGCATCACCCCAATAACACCTAGGTTGCAGATTTGATCCTCAGTCACATATGAGAATCAACCAATGAATGTGGAAATAAATGGAACAACAAATTGATGTCTCTGTCTTTCTTCCCCCCTTCCTTCTTCTTTTCTTTCTCTCTCTAAAAATAAAAAATGATAACTTTGAGATTGCTGTTTCTTTACAGAGTATGCCACCTAAGATGGCCTGTTCTGTCTCTCCCAGAAAAGTTCCTGCCACTGACAAACCCTGCCTTGTTAGGGCCAAATGAATACCTACTTTTACAGCCCTGAATGCTGAATTTTTGGCCACCACTCCTCAAATTCTGGAACATCCCCACGCACTCTCCTCATCCACAAGTTATATTATGATAGGAATTAGGACTTGCCGAGTCTGCTTTCTGGCAGTTGTGGAGACAGGAGGCTCTGGGGAGACTCCTCGGACACAAAGAGGTATTCACCATGTCCTCAGCCTCCAGCAAGAGGGTGTCCACATTCCCACAAGAACCATCATTATCATCATTAGTGTTATTATCACTATAGGAACAAACAGGTCCAGTCGCCCCCTTCATAGTTCAGAGCACTTTCCGGGGAAACAAGGACACAGTATTCTCCATCAAAATAAGGAAACTCACATTGCTGCAATATTATAAATTATAGCCAGGGGCGTCCGACCTCTGGCGTCTCTGGGTCACACTGGAAGAAGAAGACTTTTCTTGGGCCACACATTAAATGCACAAACACTTATGAAAACTGATGAGCAAAGAAAAAAGGCTTTAAATACATTTACGGTTTTGCGTTGGGCCACATTCGCAGCCACCCTAGCCACCCTGGGCTGCAGGAGGCCCTTGGGCAGCAGGTTGGACCCCCACTGATGGTCACCGATGGCCCTGATAACGTCCATTACGACTACCCCGCCGCTCCCTCTGCGCTGAGGAGCCGATCCAGGGCTTGGTGTGGCATTTAGTCGTTACTTCTCTTGTCTCCTTTAGTCTCCAGGTTGCACCGAGTCCACGCCCAGTCCCGGCTGCCCTGCTGTCAGCCAGGGAGAAAGAACTCGGAACGCAAATCCCTGCGCTGCACTCTCCCGGCTGCTGGGTGGGGCTGCTGTTCAGTTGCGGGGTTACCCGCCAGTGCTTCGGGTGTCTGAGTGCCAAGGGCGTCCTGCGCTGGAGCTAAGAACAGTCAATTTTGTACTTGCCTTACCTGAGAACGAAGCCATATTTTAGCAGCTCATTTCTTTCCATTTGGCAGAGATACAAACGGCCACGGAGGGCAGCAGCCGTGTCCAAGCCAAACTTTTCAAAACAGCTGGCACTCCCTCTCTCTCCCCTTCTCGCCAGCCCTTCTTCCCTCCCTCCTTTCTGCTTTCTGGGCTCAAAGACCATCCTCTAAATATCTGTCCTGAACGGAGAGACCCAGGGGTTCTCTGAAGCCCACAGTGCAGAGCCGGACACTTCTCCGTCGGCAGCTGGTGTCAGCCGCGTCTAAATGCACATAGAACTCCTGAAGTTCTGTGAAGGTCTTCTTATAATCGTGCTTTGGAAATTATTTGGTCGTGTTACTTATTTACTCTGGGACTGCTTGTGACATCGGGAAGGCCTTGTGCATCTCTGGCAATTCTGTGACGTGAGAAATTCTAACCTTAAACGGTCTTCAAATGTAGCGAAAATTTCAGCAAATAATAAAGAAAAAAGTTAATAAATCGGAGTTAAGAAAGTCGATATTTTACCTCTTAGAGATAGGTAGACTTTTAATCTTTTTTGTTTTGCAAATTCCAGGTGGTGTTTCGGAGCCAGTGCCTTCATGTCTGTCGTTTCACAGAGTTCAAGTCTGTCTAGCGCTGAAAAGGGTTGGTCTGGGCTGCTGGGCGGGGCGGGGGGGGGCGGGGAGGGGGTCGGGCGCGCCCCTCCCTTCCGCCCTCCGGCCTGACCCAGAGAACGGCCCCGCCCCCTCTGAGTTCCAGCTCCGTGATTACGAAGCTGCAGGTCCCTGGATGAGTCATTCGCATTTCTGTTTCAATGTTTTCATCTAAAATTGGGATAAAAAATACCACAAAAATGGTTTACCTGAGCTAATGTGTGTATGGGCCCTATCTGGCTCTGTGCCAGGCAAATATTGGGCACTTAGTACAGAGCAGCTATTATTAATAATCACAAAAGATGCTGACGACATGGGGGCATGGTGTGCCTTGCACGAGGTCAGTTACGTGGAAATGTGAAAGTACGCTGTGCAGGGGAAAACTCACGTTTGGGGGTGTTATTATCCACACACAGATGGGACTGTGCTACTTCCCGGATCAAACCGCGGCAACGACTCCCTGCTTCCTACACAAGGAAGCCTACATGGGCCTAACTTGGAATTCTGGTCCTTCACGCTGCACCTCACGCTCTGTAGTCCTCCCTGCACTTACACTTGAGCACCGCACGCTCTTGCCCTGAAACCCCCTGACATTTGCTCCTTCTGTGCCTTTGCTCCTGCCGCCCCTTCAGCCCCAGGCACCATGTTCCCCCTCCCATTTCCCAGCCTCTCGTTCCAAAGCCCCTGCTTTTATAAAAAGACAAGTTGTGATTGATCCAATGCTTTCTGGCCTCCAGTCTTGTCCCTCTCCTATCAGTGCTCTTCAGTGACACTCCCAAAACACAAACAGGATCAACTCACACCTCTGCTTAAGGCCTTCCGTGCATTGCCCTGGTGCTCACCAAGGTCCACAAGGTCCTGCTGACCTGGCCCTGCCTGTCCCCGGCCCCACCTGACCTCATGGTCCACCCACCTGCTGTTCTGTACTTACTGCCTTAAAATTCTCTAAGTTCCCTAAATACGTGACACTTTCCTCACCTCTGGGGCTTTGTGGTGGCTATTTAGGCTGTTTGCTCTGCATGGAACCCTCCCTGCTGGCCCTGCCACCTCCTTCCTCTGGGCATGTCCTACTCAGCCTTAAGGTCTCTGCCCTGACCCCTCCACCAGAACAAAGCTAACACTTAACATTATTACCCTCATCAGACTGCGTGGGGGTGGTGTGTCTCCTCACTGGACCACCAGTGATATGGAACTGGCACCTGCCTATTTTGTTCAATGTTGTATCATTAGGACGCAGAATGGAGCCAGCCCTATACCCATCCATCCACCCACCCAGAAATCCACCCAACAAAGTACTTACTGGGCACCTACTGTATAGTGCTACATAGTGGCTAATGATGCTAAATCCATGCTGGAGATTGCATATTGGGGATGTATTTTGCACCATAAAATGTTCATTTAGCATCAAAATATGTGATTTTCTCTGAATACATTCTGCCTTATAAATCACATGATTTGTTTAAACTTTTAAAAAGTTTTGTGGAAGAAGAACCCATGCCCTGAAGAAGGTCTGTCATGGCCCCAGTGTTGGACGTTGGTGCAGGGTGCGGGCTGAAGCTCAGAAGGGTGGGAGGGCTGGGTCCCGTTCCAGGTCCCACCACGGAGCTTAGCAGCCCGGAGCAAATAATTTAACTTCTTTAGCCCCCAGTTTTTTCCCTGGTAAAATGTGTATAATAGCAAGTGCTTTATTGGCCTCATGGGGCTTTTGAGGGATTCATGAGATCATGAATATGTGTTTTATGAACTGTGAAGAGCAATATATGGTTGTAAGAAAATACGATTATGAAGGTGATGACCAGGGCCATTATGCGAGGGGAGCAAAAGGGGTGTCAAATTGTAAAGTATTCTATAAAGTCCAGATACCACGTTAAGAAAAGTGACGAACAGACAGGGACACGTTAGGGAATGAAGAGAGACAGAGACAGCATCCTCCTCCGTTTCAGTAAACACACAGAGTGACCCCTACGTGACAGCGCAGAACCGGGGCATCATTTATGACCAAACAACCTTCCTATAACCTTCTAAAGCAAATATTTAGATTTCAGGTTTGATGACGCCACGGAGCTGTGACTCCCTTGAGGAATCTGGGCCACCATCCATGGAGGCTGAAGAGACGCTTGCACTTTCTCCTGTTTTGAAAACTTGTGGGTCCTGCCAGTCTATGTGCAGAGCTGTGCTGTTCACGCAGATATTTAACTGTAGCCTCGGTCCCATTTGCTCACATCCACAGAGAGGAAGGATGGCCCACTCCGCAAAGGCTCAGCGAGATGGGCGCGTTGGGTTAGCAGCACTTTGTAGCACAGGCAAGGTCAAAGAGCCACATCCAATCAAATCAACACCCTGGCAGGACTGGTAAGCATCTCTGTCTCCATTCACTGCTCATACTGAGCACCTGCTCAGATTCAATGCAGGAGATGACAGGACAGACATGTAGAAAAAGGTGAGATTGAAATCACAATGAAGTGAATAATTTAGGCACTTCTACACTAGGGTCAGGGAGTCACACATGGCCCTTTGCCATTGTTCATTGGGTATTGTGGGCTTAGGAACTCCAGAGAAAAGAGTGGGTTTCTTCCCAGTTTCAGAACTCAAGGGCTCTGCCCCACTGTTCTCAATCCCCTGCCCTTGTCCTAAGCAGGACCCTCTATTAGCTTCAACCTGTTGCCAGAAAACCCTTGCTCTGAATTCTCCATGAAATCTTCCTGAGCAAGCTGTGCTCCAGTAAAATGAATCACAGAGTGTGGAAGCATGAACAGACATAAGCATCACTAAGCACACTCTTTTGCAATGATCTATTTATGACCTCCTTTACTTTCCCATGAGGGCATGCCACCACCTTCTCCGTCCCGGTCCCTTTGCTTCTAGAAGCCAGGTCTTGGAGCCTAGTAAGTACTCACAAGGTGACTGCAGAATTAAATCAGAAATTGTTAACCCCACTCCTCTCTCTGAAGCGCAGAAAGTGAGGTCCAGGGCAGGAGTGGAGCCCAGATCTCCTGCCTCAGCCCAGTGCTCATTCCCCTTACTCGGGGGGGGGGGGGGGGGGGGGCATTGTGAAGGAGAGCAAGAGCAGGGCAGCAAGTTCAAGTTCTGCCTTCACAACTCATTAGCTATGAAGTTAACTACTCAGAGCTTCAGTTCTGTAAAATGGGATTAACTATACCTATTTTTTCAGGATGTTTTTACAGGTTAGAATTGTTAGAGTAAGAGGAATAGGCACTGAATTAATTGTAGGTATAATCATTATTATTACCTTGTCCCTCTATGTTTGTGTCCGGTTGCTGGACATACCATCCTGACTCCTTTAGAACAGTCGTTTGTCCCTATCTCGGGACAGGGTCCCACCACCATTGGTCTGGTCAGATCCAGACCCAAGGTGACCCAGTCCAGGGCACTTGGCTCCTGGAGGCAGAAGATGGCAGGAACCTGTGGCCAGCACAGACCCTGCACTTACACTCCCTGACTCACCTTTTTGGTCTCAGCCTGGTCTGGCCAATGATCTTGGCTTTCCTTCTGAGTCCCAGCATCTTGGAACTAAGAGGTAGAAGGAAATACGGATTTCATGTGTTCCCACCTTGCCCACACTGCTGAGGTCCCTCACACTAGGTCCTACATTTCCTACAAAATACTTCTACCAACAGAACACCCCCAACCCCCCAACCCTGCTTCCCTGGAAGCCTTCCAGGGGCAGCCTGATCCCAGTCCTGGTCAGTGCTGATTAAAACCAGGCTCTTCCTTTCACTGAGTAAAGACATGCACCCTTGAAAGTCCATCCGCTGGTCCTGGTTCTGCTTTCTACAACCTCATAGAACATGACAGTCCCTCCCCAGCATGACCCCAACAGTCCCTAACATGGTGGTCATCTTTTCCCTAAGTTATCTGTTTGGGATGCAGGATGAGATGTTGCCATGTAAGCTTTACAAGGGAACACACCTTCTCAGTTTTACCTAAGTGAGTGCCTTGCACGTCGCAGGTGCTCAAATAATATGTTCTGAATGGTGGGACCCCTGTAATATGCTGGATGGGTCACTAGTCACTCTACCCATTATTTCTAATTCTCATAGCAACCATGCTGGAAAGAAATTACTCATCTCATTTCTTAGACTTTTTTGCATATAAATAAGGATCTTCTTTTCTTCACTCATCTTTATTTCATCTATGGTATAAATCCTTTTAAAATTTAGATAAAAGCAAATGTTCTTTTCTTTAAAATCTTTTCATAAAACCATTTAACTTAAAAAATGTTATTGCTACTTTTAATTTTTGAATCCATCCAAGTATTGGCCTTGTGCTCATTGAAGAACGCTATTTGGAGTAATGACCTGTGTTGCGGGGAGTTTCCCGGTTCCGGTCTCATTGGTGCAGGGAGCTGGGACCCCTTGCTGCGGGCAGCCAGGTCCATGACTCGGGCTGGGCCTCCCCATGGCTTCCTGCTGAACCTCAACATTTCTTATGCTATTTCTTATGCTCAAGTGGCTGGGCCAGCGA
Source organism: Phyllostomus discolor (assembly GCF_004126475.2). Lineage (NCBI taxonomy): Eukaryota > Metazoa > Chordata > Mammalia > Chiroptera > Phyllostomidae > Phyllostomus > Phyllostomus discolor. The sequence goes on from NC_040908.2 coordinate 109,358,126, forward strand.
GTCACAGCCCCAGCTGCCCAGGAGGAGCCCAGACGTCTGGGGCTGACTGAGGCCTTAGAGTGAGGACTTGTTTATGTGGCTGAGAATAAGGGGCCCCTGCACAGCCGCATTCAACAGGCCCGTGGCATTTTCAGGGCTCAGCAGTGCCTGTAAGTCATCGTCATGTCCCTAGATTACCTGGCACCACTCCAGTGGGATATTGACACAGGGAAGAGAGTGAGAGGCGGACAAGCAAAAACGTGGTGCCATAGAGCAAAGGAAAAAAGCAGTCACACAAACTTGAAGGATTTCATGACCACCAAGAGCATACCTTGACCACCACCAAATGTCCTGGCCAGTTTTCACATTGTTTAGTTTTCACTTGAAGATGTTGTATTTGAAGCTCTCTCTGTACAAATGGAAGAAGGTGTGGAAGGGACAAAACTAAAAACAAACATCCAGAGCAACCAGGACTCACCCATCAGTATCCTAGAAATAGTCATAACTGAAATAAACCACCAGGGGGCGATCCAAGAATGTGCAAACAGCATAGTTGGTAAAGCTAAGTTCACTTGGGGAGAGATTTTTTCACAGTATATTTTTCAAAGCTTGAAGAAATCTGAGATCATTTAGTCTGAATCTGCAGTCCAAGGTGGTATTTCAAACTGTCATTTAATTTGGGGAGTTAGTTTTTGACTTAGAGAGGAGAGGTCTCCCTAAATGGTCAAAAACACTCATGAATTAGAATTTGTTCGGAATCATGTTATCATGACAAACACCAACATTAGAACAGCGTATGTTATACAGTTAGAGCCCTTCTCCAAGGCATTTGAGAAACTTCTGAATGTCAGCCACCTTAAAGAGATTTTAATTGACAATATACATACGATGTGAAAGAGTGTAAAGAAAATCTGAGTGTTCATTAGCATATAAATGAATAGAATCATGCATGATTTGTATTATACTTGTACTGAACTTACAAGTTCTTAGGTAATGCAACTTTGCAGATATTTGCACGGATTTTTTGTAGTGCGTTGTCTTTCCAGATGACTCAGTATATGCTAACCAGTTGCTCACAGGGATTAAACAAAATCTTCATCAAGGATCAAACATCTCTTGCTCTGTGCTGCATACCCTGATGTCCCCTCCCCCAACCAGGACATATGGTTAGTTGCTGCATTCTCAGTAGTCTCATGGCACCTTACTGTAAGTAGAACAAGAGCATGCACTCTGGAGGGCTGTGAATCCTAATTTAGCTGTGTGTTTTTGTCAAGTTACTTAACTTCCATGTGCCTCAATTTCCCCATCTCTGAGATGAAGAAAAAATTGATGCCTACTTCATAGGTTTGTAGTGAGAAGTAAAGGAATAATATATGTAAAGCACTTAGAAAAGTGTCTGGCATATCAGGCACTCAACAAATACTTGTTGATTTCATAAATGATGACCTGACACTCACCTCACCCAATGTAAATTCTTTATAAGAACAAACTCATGAGGAAATGGCAGAATCCTTAGATGGGTTTTTCTGGCTATAAGAAGTCAGTGGGCCAGTGGCAAACAGGAGAGTTGAACAGTTACCCTCTACAAAAGAAACTCTGACTGGTGTTCAGATCCATCAGACAAGCTTCTTTGTCTCTCCTCCAGAATACGGTGACAATCAGTGAGCCAGAAATATAAGCACTTTAATAAAAACACAGAGTTGTGTCTCAAATTGCCAGCCCCTTAGAAAAACAGTATCTGCAGTCACAGAATTTCCTGCTTTGATGTTCATCTTTTCCATTGTAACTACTTAATGAGCTTGAAAATAGCCAAATAACTAACTCAACTCTCTAGACAAATTGATAACATTTCAAAAGAAAATATTTTTTTAAATGGTACCTAAAAGAAATACTAAATAAAGGACTTACAGAACCCCAGAGTTAAGAAAAACATGATCCAATGTAAATTAGAAATGAAATAGGAAATATCTAGGGAAACAGAGACTCCCAGTAAGAAGGCAATTTAAAAAATCAAATCAAAGGCTCTTTCTCCCTCCAAAGAACTATATTTTTAAGAAAAAAAATGGGCTGTTTGAAAAACTATGGATCACCCTGGCTGGTGTGGCTCAGTGGATTGAGTGCTGGCCTGTGAACTGAAAGGTCACTGGTTTGATTCCCAGTCAGGGCACAGGCCTGGGTTGTGGGCCAGGTCCCCAGCATGTGAGAGACAACTGATGCATATTTCTCCCCCTCTCTTTCTCCTTCCCTTCCCTTTTCTCTAAAAAATAAGTATATAAATAAAATCTGAAAAAAAAATTTTTAAGAAAAATATGGACTGAATAGAAATCTGATCGTAAGTGTTAATATACAGATTTATAGATTCAAATGTGATCGTTACATATTTTATCATTTGACACAGTGGGTATTGTAAATAATTAGATTTTTAAAATAATTTTTTAAATTTATTTTTATATAGAGGGGAAGGGAAGGAGAAAGAGAAGAAGAGAAACATCAATGTGTGGTTGCCTCTCACGCGCCCCCTACTGGGGACCTGTCCTGCAACCTAGGCATGTACCCTGACTAGGAATCAAACCAGCGACCCTTTGGTTGGCAGGCTGGAGCTCAATCCACTGAGCTACACCAGCCAAGGCAATAGTTAGATTTTTAAGTCAAACATATTTTCCAGATGAATGCCCATAGCATTTTCTCATTTTTGAAATCTCCAATGAGTAGAAATGAAGAGAACATGGGCCATTAAGCAGCTTGAAAAACTTAATGTGCACCTGATCAATAAAAATATAATGAAGGAACTGAACGCATTCTTTCTGATATGTTATAGTTGATCCACTATACATTTTTCCCCACAAGAATAGAAAACTAGTGGTATTTTTGTGGGACCATCTAACTCTGTGCCTGGCTGGTCTGGCAGTTACCCTGGAGCGGTTAAATGTGTCACTTCTAAAGAACAATGTCCTATGCCTCAGAACAGCTTATCCATGGAGGATATTAGTCATGTTTCAGTTACATTTGCTTACCAAACATGGCAATTTCCATGAGGGAACTGGATGTAGAGCAAGCATTACTAAATCCCAGAAAAGAAAGGTACTAACCAGGCAGGACAACCTAACTCAAAGATTTATTAAAGTATGAGGGCAACATTCAATTAGTTCAGTTTACAAAGTGGCAATTTCACTTCATTGACACCAAAATAGTTCTGTAGCAAGGGTAGTTACTGAGCCTTACCACCCTGGGAGGCAGAGTAAAAGTCCTGACCACAGGGACCTCAAGGGAGAAGACCAGGGACATCTCCAGCCCAGGGATGTGTCTCATTTGTTTCCGCAGCTCCAGTGTGAGCGCAGTGACTAGCACCATGGATGTGTCACTGAATGAAGAACTGAATGACTGAGTAATTGAAGAGATGGGGGAAAGGCAACCTAGGCAGAGGACAGAGCATGGGTAGTAGGAGGGGCTTGGAAACACAGATGCAATCAGAACAACTTGCTGGAGACCAGGTTACATGACTGGGGAACAGTGGAGGACAAACCTAACCATTGTCTGGATGGGTGGTGGATCTGAGGCTAAAAATACTAAGCTTTATCCTCTAGTGGCCGGAGTCTAGTCAACAGGGTGCAGTAGAGAGTGACCTGCTCGGGGCTTTGCTTTAGCACATTTCTGGGGCAGCTGGGGGTGAGCTAGGAGGCTCAGGATTTAGTTTGGATTCTGCTCTGATCATTTATAGGAGACAGGAAAAGGGCCAGGAAAAGGCCAGGGGCAGAGGAACAGGAAAGGAGCTGGATGGCACAGGTGTCTAAGGGGCATGTTGCCTGATTACATGTGAGATGTGGGAGAGGAAAGCGTCTTTGGGTCACAGGCTAAATTAAAACAGACATCCATTCATTTTTCTCACCAAACACTTCCTGTGTTCGACCGTGGGCCTGATAATGGAGATGCAGGGGGAGCAGGGTTCAGTCCCTGCTCTTACAAGGCACAGAATGTAGAGAGAGAGACAGACACATATACAACAACAGGAATGTGACCCATGCTAGAACAGAATAGAGTAGAATAGAATAGAACGGAACAGAATAGGTACAAGACAAAATAAGAGTTTTATTCTGGAATATGTTTGGACAGAAGAAATATCCAAGCCCAAGAAATGTTATAGGTGTTATAGTTTGTACAAAGCTACTAGGGTCATTTGCTCAAATACTCATTGAAAAAACATTGTGTATTGAGAACCTATGAGCCAGACACTGGTCTAAGGGTGGGGAGACGGCAGACAAAAATCCCTGCCTACTTGAAATTACATTCTAGTGGCGGAGAGGGACAATCGAGAGAAATCAATATAATATGGAATATGTGAGATCATGACTAAGTGCTAAGCAGAGACAACAAAGCACGGAAGCGAGAGCACTCCCAGGCAGGGGCTGGGAAGGCTGGAAGTTAGAGCAGACGGCCGAGGAGGCCTTCCAGGGCAGAGAGCGCCTTGGGCCGCAAGGCTGACCCACTGTTCCCACGGCTGCTTCTCCAGTTCCAGCCGCTGGCTCCGTTTACTTCATTTTCTGAGATTCTCCTCATTCCCTCCCGCGCAAACACTTCAGTCTTGATTCATTGGATTGGAACTCCACACTCCTCAAAACTGTCCTGGCTCTTTGCAGAAGAGAGAGCCTTAGTCCATTCCGAGTCTGAAGCCAAAGGGCAGTGATAAATCAAGACAAAGAAGCGCTCGGTGTTTCACACACTTGACGCACACACACATACCACGCTGAAGAGTCATGTTGCTCTTTCTGCCCTCAGAAAACCTCAGGCCGGACAGGAGGGGTCGGCCATGTGCCTCCCTGAGCCCACGGTGTCAGGGACCTGAGAACCCTGGGCGGCCCCGGGGAGGCAGAGGCCCTGGAGCCCCGCACATGCTGCTGGCAGAACTGTCCCAAGGCTCGACGGGGGCTGTAGTTCATGCGCCGGCCAGCCGGGCAGGCACTGACCGACACAGCCTGTGCTCTGCAGGGGGAGCACAGAGGCGCAGGTGAGGTTCTGCTTGGAGGACTAGGCGACCCCTTCTGGTCTCCTGACCTCCATCCACATTGCCCAGGGCACCCACGGGGACCTTCTCAACACACCCAGCTCTTGTCCTGCCCTTTGCCCTCCCCCGCCCTCACTTGGTTTCAGACTTTCTTCTCCAGGCTTCTGTGAAGCCAACATTCCTGGCTTTCCTCTGACCTCCTTGGCTACTGCTTCTCAGCCTCTTTGCTGCCTCCTCCTCCTCTTCTTCCTCTGTGAACCCCACCTCTAAAGCCGGAGAACAACAGGATGGTGTACTCAGCCTTCTTCTCTCCTCAAGCCTCATTGTCCTCGTTCCCTCCCAAGTGACATTATCTCATTCTGCGGCTTTACGCGCCATCTACCTGCTGACCTGAGGTCTCCCCACTGAGCCTCACAATCGGAGATCCCGCCTGTCAACTCTGTGTCTCCACTGAGCTGTTTACTAGGCATTTCAAACCTTATGTGATCAACGCAAAAAGTCTTGATTTCTCATTCTCCCCAATCTTCTTTCCCGTCTCAGCAGCCGGCCCCTGGAATCTATCTGGATGCTCAGACCAAAACCTGGGTGTACTCTTTTTCTCTTATTAAAAAAAAATTGAGATATAATTGACATATATGAGGGGACCCCCCCCCAAAAGCCAGGAATATCTTGTCCACTCCCCTTGTAGTACAGGCTTTCTCTGGTAGGTGAGTGTTCTTGGAGCCCATCTGTGTCAGTGGACCAGCTGGTGTTGTTGTGAGAGGATGTGTTCAGCTTCAGTGAATTTTTTTTTGAAGACTCTTTCAATGCATTTGCCCATTTCATGATGGGTGATTTATGAGCATACCTGCCTACACTGTGCTGAGTGTTCAACAGTTTTTGACCAAAAAACGACATGAGCCCGGTGCCCCACCCTCCCTATTCACCCAATCTCATCCTAAGTGACTTTTTCTTTCTTTCCCTGGTTGAAAAATGTCCTCAAAGGGAAACATTTTGAGATGGAACAAAAAATGGCAGAAGCACTAAAAGGCATCAAAATCGACAAGTTCAAAAACAGTTTTGAGCAGTGGCAAAACATCTCAATAAATGTGTTGCATCAAATGAAGAGTACTTTGAAGGTGAATGAAGTTTAGACATATAGGAGTAATACACAATTTTTTTGTAAATAAATTCCATTTTGGGGGGTCCTCCCTCACAATTTTAGTTTCAGGCACACACCATGATCAGATATTTGCATACATTGCAAAATACCCACACAAGTCTCATTAACACCTATCACCACATGGTTACAAATATTTTCTTGTGATGAGAACTTTAAAGATTTTAGCAACTTCTAAACATACCATACAGTATTATTAACTACAGTCACCATGCTCTGCATTACATCCCATGACTTATTCTATATATTCATAGCTTTCTAACCCCTTCATTCATTGGATCTCTTGAACAGACCAAATTTGATCCTGCCAGGGGCCCTTGCACTCCAATCCCTCTGCCTGGAGCATCTCCCCACCCCCCACACACCAAATCTTCGACAGGTGGCTCTCAGTTAGGGGGAGCAAGCCTGTGAGTTTCTAGTGGGAAATGCCAACATGGGAGAGGATGGCTGGATTTGGGACATTTTGCTGGTTCACCACTCCAGGGGGCTGTCGGCCAGGTAAGGGTGCCCAACAGCAGGAGGCAGAGGGTTACATCACCAGAGGTAAGAGCTAAGGAGGATAGATGAGCTAGTGCTACTTGTGAGGTGGTAACCACTGAGGAGAGGACACGATGTTGGCAATTCTCTCCTCTTCTGCTCCACCCCAGTTGATTGGAGGAGCTGGAACCCAGAAAAGAGAGGACCTTTGAATGAAACAGGAGGGTTTACAGTTTTAAATTAATGGACATTGAGATTTATTCACCGAAAGGAAACACAGCTATGGAAGGAATCTGCCCAACTCCGCGGCCATCATCTTCTCACACCGGTCTGCTGCCCCACCTCCCAGCTGCGTTTACTCCTGTCCTGGAAGCTGGTCTGTTTCCTTCTCTGGCAACCAGTGGACTAAGTACAGGAGTACCATGCTTCTGCCAGAAATGGTTGTGTTTTCCACCTTTGTACTCTAGACCCCATCTCACAAAGTGGAATTTTTAAATTCCCTTCCCCTGTTGGAGGCCCTCAGAGTGCTGGTCCAGGCAAAGAAGACAAGCAGGAAGAACCACACTGAGAAACTCACAGAGAAAGAACCATTGGCTGCAGCCCTGCTGTTGCTGCTGGGTTCACAAGGACAGCTGTCAGCCTGCACGCCATACCATGCTCTGAGGGGTTTACCAATGAAGGAGACCAGACCCACTGGATTTCCCAGGGCATACCTGGTGCACGCCTGCAGTCCTAGCCTCTTTGGCAATAGAATTCCCTTTCTGTCAGTCTCAGAAGAATCCCATTCTAGATAATACATTAAATGGCCACTCTACCAAGTATCCATAGAACTCAGTTGATGGAGGCAACTTCAAGGCATGCTTGAGCTGGTTTATGATGAGGCCTAGGAAAAGGGCAGACCTGGGCAGTGAAACTCAGACAAAGCAAGAAGGGAAGTGCAGGGACCGTGCTCTGGGCTCTCTGGCCTGGAGCTGTGGCAGCGCTCGGAGAGGAAGTTCTGAGGACTGCTGTCAGAATTCCTGTGGACACCCTGGGTGGCTGTCATTTACCCTTCAGTTAGCACATGGTGGTCAGACTAGACAGTCATTGTTCTAGTGCAGGCTTGTCATCCTCAAGAGCTCTGAACCGAAGGCGCCTGGAGGTGTTAGAGAGAGCCCACCCACCGCCTGACACACGGACCCAGCGGTCACTGGGGCATGGCCTCCCGCAGGGCCAGTAGGTGAGTCACACACAGTGGTGGGCTTGGTCTCTGTGTCTCCACTTCCTCCTCTCCTCTCCAGGTTTTTAAAAATCTACCCTGGTCCAAAAAAATGAATGAAAGAATATACGTACAACTCTGCCACTGACAGACTCATATTTCTTTACCTCTTTAACCCCCTTTTGCCCATTTTAGGGGGCAACTAGCTCCTTTACAACATTCAAAATTCCAAATAAAGTCAATGGGAAAAGTGTGTCCCACATTCTGCCACAACCTCCTGGTGTGACCCAGCAACCAACGATTTTCAAGTTTCTTCTCTGCCGTTTTGTCTGAGCATTTCCACCTCTGGACCAGGGTTCCGGTTAAACCCCAAGGGCACCGACACCTCACAGTACTTGGGGTTCATCAGACACTGTGCATCATCGCCTGGACCCAAAGGCTGCTACAGCGATCCCCAAAATGTATTTCTTAGAACACTAAATTGCTCGTAAGTACTGTTGGAGAAAACAAGGGTTCAGTGATCAAAAGTGTTTATTAAAATGCAGATTTTAAAATAGTAACATGTCTCTTAGTACATGACTTCTTGGAGCATTTAATGTGCAAACAAGCATGTGAATCCCTGACAAAGAGGGAACAGCGAAGGGCATCTCCTTCCTCCTTGGTGATGGTGCCCTTTTTATTTTTGGTAGAAAATCTGGAGGGATGAGTGTTTAAGGCATGTACTTTGGGAAACGTTCTGCTCATCTTACTGGGAATATATCCTTACAATGCAGAACCAATACATGTAAGGCACTAATTATATTAATAATATCATGAGCCCTTCCTCCTTTTTATTCCAAATTCCACAATAGTTTAATACCACACTTCCTCTTACTCCCGCTGAAAAGACGGACCTGTCGAATGACTTTATAGTCCTGAGTCATGTTACATAGAGTGTGTGGTTACAATTCTTTGGTAAAGTACATCTAAACATGGACATTATTTTGACTTTGTGTCATTACCTACTCATGGTGAGGGAAGTTTAAACTTTGCAAAACTGAAAATGAAGATATCGAGGTGTATTTACTTTAAAAAAATCAGTTCTATTCCAGGTGTTCAGTGGACATCTTTTTGCAGCAAGCAAAAGCAAAATCAAACAGAACCCTCACATACCAGACAGAGAGATGGAGACCGCTCTTCTTCCTCAGGCTGGATTCTTGCTAGATTCCAAAGCAACTGCACTGGAACTTAGGAGATTCCTGGCGGCCCTGAGTCTCGTTGCTATGCCACAGTATTTCTTATGAGACTTGAAGAAAGCACTGCGGGTTGTACTCTTGAGCACCTTATCAGGATTACCCGTCTAGAAAGCTCAAGAGACACCCAAGCCAAAGCCCCCTGGAGGAGGGGTGGGCGTCAGTGCTGCTCGTAAATGTCCTCTCAGATAGTCACAAGGCCGGCCGAAATTCCCCGGGGTGCGGGGACAGCAAACCCCTGCCTAGTAACCCGTTTGTAATACAGTTAAAAAGAAGTGTTCAGGCTGAGAGGCAAAAAGTGAAAACATAAGTCAGACTCTTTCCTTCACGTACAGTGATTGCCACGTTGATGAACGTTCATAAAGGCACTTATTGGAGTGGTGATTCTGATCCCTTCGCATTCTCCCGCTTGTCCCTGTTGCCACCATACTTCATTACATGTGCCTGTAGCTTAGCATATTCCTGTAAAACAGGCCCCTTTGTAGCTAGTAAAAAAAAGCCGTGTTTTTTTTTCTTAAAGCACCTTCCAAACATTTTTATTCTAAAGTAAGTAAAGCACGAGAGAAAAGTCTCCCAACTGCACCAGCGCGCAGCTCCCAAAGCGCACCAAAAGCCGTGCAGAACGACTTTGATTAGACTGTGTGACTGTGCCAGGCTCCGAACAAGCGGTTCTTCTGTCGTGACATCTGCCAAGCAATGCATCCATTGTTCTCTGGAATTCAATTCATTTTCAATTACTCCGTCCAAATGATAAAACACGAGATGTGCTACCCTCCGGGGGTAAAATGCAATGATTGTTTTTAGTGTGACCGCACTGTTAGCTGGGAAGCACCACAGCCTGTTCTAATTAGGCCCTGATTACTGTCTCCTGGAAAACAGCTAGTTCAAGAAATGTGAGTGAAATCCCATGAAATGGAAGGGCTGGCATAAACAATCTTGCCGACACTGGTGTGACTGCAAAGCTGGCAGAACCATATGCAAAGTCTTCCCCAGAAGGAGAGCAACCGTCTTTGGAAGGGAAACTGTTTCAAAACTAAAAACAGCTTTGGGACCAACTGACTGACTGTAAAATATAGTTTAATATGTGTACCAGAATAGTCAACAAATTATTTTGCTGATCAAGGACTACTGTGTAAATGCCTCAAATTTGAAACACTGTAACTGCCTGTCTCTGAAGTATTGTGGAAGTCCCGAACAGTTCTTTGTGCTTGGGAACACTGCAACCTGAAAACATTAGTGATTAGGCCTTTAAAAAAAATAAGAGGGCTCTCAGGGGAAAATACACACATATACACACAGGAGAATTTATCTCTCCTATATGCCGCATATTTAATATAAACCTTTGAAACAACTTCAGATGAAATAAAAATCAAAGTTCTCAAAAAGTAAAAGGTTAACTTAATGGCTACTGAGTCCCTATTGCCCCAAACATTGGTATGCTTTTTTTTTCTATGCAAAAGGATGTCTTCAGACTGCTTAAATGATATGATACACAAACCCATTTTCAAATAATAAAGCCAGTCATCTTGCAATTTAAAAAATTAGGTAAAAGACATTATGACACATCACACACACACACACACACACACCCCAATGACACAATTTGGCCTCTGCTAAAATAAGGCCATGAAGACCTTTAAGTGCAGCAGGAAGGGCTCCTGTGTCACCCCTCCCTACAATCCATGTAGTTTCCTTTAATCCAATAGCAAATCTGGGCATATTTGAGAGGAGTGATTCTAACAGCGACATTGAAATCCTGTGGAGAACCATTCATGTCCACCCACTGGTGCCCTGAAAAGATGCCTATAATTTTTCGCTCCCACTTCTGCTGTTGTCTCTTCCACATCCTCACGTAGACCCCTGACCCGCTGGCCCCGGGCTGAGCATCACACTGCTGGTACAGCAGGTCATAGGTCTCATCTTTGACATCACAGAAACGGTACACCAAATTGCCGGGTCGATCATTGTCATAACCAGAGAAGTGGATTCTGCCCCCTGGCAGCTGCTTGGCGGGAGGGCTCACCCCAATCTTCATGAACTTCCTCTTGTGAAGTTTTTTGAGTTCCAGGAGGGCATAGTCATAATCCATGCCAATGTCGTTGGCATTGCCCTTGATCCAACCTTTGGGCACATGGGTGCGTTTCACTCGGATCCACTGAAATTTCATCTTCTCAGGCACCGCGGAGCTGGAGCTGTTGGCCCCTCGACTGCCATCTTTATGCTTGGGCTTCAGGAAGCCCACTCGAAGTTTCTGGGTTCCTTTCACGTAGGTTTTCCCGTCGTGTATGCAGTGGGCAGCCGTGAGGACGTGCTTCTCGGACACCAGGGTGCCTGTGCAGCCTGTCGATAACTTCACCGACGTTGAGAAGGGGTAGTTGAGCAGGAAGTCCTTCCCAAAAATGCTGAACCTGCTGTCGTAGCCATAAATCTGCCGCTTCCTCCGAGACTTTCCCGAAGACTCGGCCCCACCGCCGCTGACGACATAAATGCCCACCTGCGTCTCTGTGCGGCTGCCGTTGGCATAGAGCGTTTCATAAGACAGGTACTGCTTGACCTCTTCGTAAGTGGGCAGTGGAGTTCCCTTATGACACTGGGGTCCACATGAGGAAGACACTTCCAATTTGGCTTTGGCCCCGAAGTCTGGCTTAGGTAAGTGGAGGGTGGACTGGGGCAAGATAACAGGGAGGCGGTAAGCAGGCCACGTGGGTTTCCAGTGGGCACCGGAGGGGCTTGCCTGCCCAACAACACCAAGGAGGAGAAGGAGGAGGAGGAGGAGGAGGAAGAGGAGCCCTGGGATCCCCGCCATGCTGAGCACCACTCTGTGGGAACAAAGACAAGAAGGTCAGAGGGAGCAAGGGGCTGGCCGCTGGCCTCAGCACTCTTTTTACCGCAGAAGCAGTCAGCGGCATGCCTGTCATTGTTTCTAAGTCTGTGAACCCTCCTCAGGAATCAGGGTGTGGAGAGGAATCCCCAGATAATGGTCTCACTTACAATGCAAGGGCTTGACCTTGGAACATTCCGGTGGCTAGGTGCCCAAAATGAAATCAGGTGTTCATTCCTTTCTATGTTTAAGGTGCCCCAAATGACAGCCCACTGCAGGGCAGCATGCATGGGGCACTAATCCCCAGGTGAACTGTTGGATCATCCCCAATTTCCCTGTAATTTTGAGCCTTTTTTGTGCTTCGTACTAAACCTTCATCTTTTCCTACCTCTCTCATGCCCCTGCCTTCCTCTCTTTCTTTCCTCTCATTCTCATCATAGCATGAACTTGGAGCATCTACAGAGCAACCTGCCCATGTAGAGGACAAATTTAAATTCCTTAGCTTACTGAGTGACAAGGCATCATGGAGGGATAGCTCCACAGTGTCACACGTGCTGGGACTCCATTGTCTGTAAATAGTGGGTGCATTTAGAAGGGTCTAAGACTTTTTATTTTGCTTTCAATTTAGAATACCCTTAACTGTTATAAATTTAGTGTCAGAGTAGTCAGGCCTCTAACAAAACATTTCTTCCTCCTTTGGGTTTTGTCTTACACTACCAGGACCTTTGTCAAGGGTGAGTCCCATTATGACTGTTACTGTTGGTGACCTTTTCAGGTCTTTGCATCTGTTGTCCCAGCTAATCTAAATGCCTTGAATTTGGAACTAGGCTAGCACTCGACACAGATTTGTTGAATGAATGACTGTATTAGTGGAAGAATGAGTGAGGGATTGCGGCGGCTCAGAAAGTACTTTTGTTCAGTGATGCACGCAGAGATGAATGAGGATGACATGGTAGCCACAGAAAGGGCATGAAGTCAGCTGTAAGGATAAGAAGAGGAGGCATTGCAGGGGAGATGTTGCTTGAAGTGGGTGTTGAAGCTGAACAGAAGTTAGATAACATAAGACAGAGTGAGCTCAGGGAGACCTGCAACAGTGCGAGTCATTTCAGGAATCATGCTTAGCTTAGCCAGGGTGGAACGGAGGAAGGCAAGGGCTGGGTTATGAAGCGCTACATGAATGAAATGAAGGAGTTTGGATTTTATCCTGAAAGGTATGTTTACAGAGAGATCCATCACCCCAGAAGAAAAACAACAAAAAAGAAGTAGCAGAAGTAGAAAGTAGAAGTAGTAGTAGAAGTAGAAAAAGAAATGGGAAGTAGCACTTTCACGAATGTTCAAGCATCAGTCAGCTCTGACCAGCTCTGAACCTTCTGCTCAAGAGAAATTGTCCTAGCAGTGTAATTCATTCATAATCAAACATCCCAAAACCAGGGCAAGGAGGGGTTAGGTCTCAGGAGGCTAGTGGAATGTAGCAGGAGTCAGGAAAAACAGTTTCATTATTCTGACCCTCTCCCTCTTCGCCAGTACAGACCCATTGGCAACTCTGGGTGCCTTTTGCTTTCTTTTACAGAAGACTGGAAACTCCCATTGAGCTGATCTAGTCCAGCTGAGTATGCCAATCTAGATCCCCAATATCCACCCACTGTATTTCTCAAATATGTGGGTGCCCCACCCACCTCTTGGATCCTTCTGCTCGTCTCTTTCTCTTTGATTCTACTTCCATCAGGGAGAATAGGGATGGGAAAGCAGAGGAATGAGGTCCTGGAAAAGCCTATTCCTCGGGACTTCCTGATTCTTTGAAATTGCTTCTCCACATTTTCCCCAACAGGAAGGATCCCTGGGCCCTTTTGGAGGGAGGAAATACATCTAGTTATTTCTCTAAAGCCTTGAAATCATGGGGTGCATGTGCATACACCTCGAGGGTACTACCAAGACTGAAGTTCTAAGTAAATGTGGGAGGGGTCGCTAAGGCTAACAGAGGCCTCCCCCCCACTATGGGAACTTTATGGGTGGGGTGGGTGCGGTGAGGACGACCCTTTAGGGAATTATGAGGGATGGCTCTGTATCTGATTACTCCCACGTCCTGGGTGCGGACCCAGCTCCTGGACACATCTAGAGCTTGGACAGCTTTTCTGCTATGTAAGTTGCTGTCCAGGTGACTCAATGACCCCGCACCAGAATCCCTGCCAAACCTGATATGCACTAGGAAGAATCACCCTTCGGGAAGTCTCCCACAGGGCTGTACCTTGGAGCCCTGGACACTCCCCCTTCTTCCTGTGACTGACATGGACGATGTTAATGCCTGCTCTTAGGGAACGGCAGATGTTGTAGGCCAAGTTTTACTTCAGCTTATCTTAAGACAGAAAACACAGAATCCAGACAGAGGTGCAAGCTGCCAAGTATTCCTGTTTTCAAAATATGACTCTTAAGAGAAAGAGAGGAGGAGATGAAACAATACTATACTATGTATTATCATAAGTTGTAGATAGCATTTTTGATGTGCATGACGGACATGACAGTTAAAATATGCCCAAATTTATTATCCAGATCATGCATCTTTAAATCCCAAACCTGAAAGTTGTATGTTAACTGGATTCTGGGAATATAGAGCGTGGATTATCTACTGTGGCAGAATCGCTTCAGTGGCATCTGTCTTTAGCTTCATCCATTTGTCCAAACACTAAAATAGTCCACTGGCAAGAGTGTCACAGAAGAGAATGGCAGGAAAGAGTCTGAGACTAGGATCCACCTGGGAATATTGTATTAATGGATTAACCCCCTCTCAGGCAAAATTAACTCTAATTTCATTTTTCCAAGTGCTTTTGCCTGTAGTAAATCCCTGTTTAAAAAACACTTCCCAAGGCCTTGAAGCATGCCTCATTTCACAAGTGTGACCACACCACACACCTCTTTCAGTTGTTTGTTTTTCAATGTCTGTCTCTCAAAAAGAAACAATGTTCCTAGAAACCAGTCCATGAGAGTCCGTGGGTATGGAGAAGTGAGAACAAGTCTGTTCCTGGGTGTGAGCGCTGGGCAGCCATCGAGGCTCACTACTAGGCACAGCTTCACTCCAGCTCCCAACACAGAGGCTCAAATTTGTTCTTCAGCAGAACAAGGGACGCCTAAGTCAGGCACCTCTGGGACCCTTACACACCACACAATCTACTAGAGCTGCTGCAGAGTCCACCACAGAACATTACTGTTCTAGACAGAATATTACCTAATGGGTATCAGATAATGTTACCAACTCAGAGTCTTACAACTTAAATCCTGGTTGTTTAGCCAGTTAAGATGTCAACCATCTATAAAAAAAGAACTGCTAAACCAGAGGGCAAGGTGAAGTTCTAATCCCTTAAAAACAAGCTTTTCAAATACCCCCAAACAGCAATTCTATTCATTTGAGACATTGCTTGCAAGTTCCTTCTATTACTACTTAAGTCTATTCATTAACTTGTGGGGTACAACCTTGTCCTGCCAACATTTTCTATCTTGATTCAAGTTTATCTGTAACTCTAAAAGCTGCAAAAGTGGATTTTAAAACCACTTTAGTTCACATTTAGAAATTAATGATTAATGCACATCAAATTATTCCAAGCTGTTTTGTTTTTTAAAAATACCTCACCAGAAATTGGGAAATAAGGTTGTGTGTTCTCAGGTCCCCAGATGGGTTTCAACTGACATCGTATTAAAGTTACAGCTTCATAAATTGCTCACTCCTTTACCAACTGTGTTTAGGGTGGTTTAAAAATTGCTATGAGTACCAGGTGTTCTCTTTAGTTTTTTCAGTTCTAGTCTTTCCAGGTCCAGGATTCTCTAATTTTACAATTGTCTGGGGTCACAAAAATCCAGGTTAAACACTGTGTTGTTTACTGACAACTGTCCTTTACTGCTAAGGCAGGAGCTTTTACTAGTGAAATTATGGAGGGTGGAAGCATTGGATAAAAGAAAAAGGAAATTTTATCATGTTTATCGCTTTCTTATCTGGGGGACAAGATTTCCGTGATCAGTCATCCAGGGAACACAGGCCTCCAGCAGAGGGCAGCTTTCAGGAGTGGAGTGGAGGATGGCTGGGTGTGAACGCTCTCAGGAAAGCCTGAGAGGGAACTGACCCCAATGCTTGCTCCCCAAGGGCCTTTCCTGAGGCGCTCACACCTCCCCCTGACCCCTTCCCCATCGATAATACACCAAGGGTAACTGAGATGCTTTAAAATTAGGCAGGTGGCTTTGCAATGAATTTCTCGGCTCACCTGATTATAGAAGGAATTCCCCAGAAGATAAATAATTATTGTTTCCATTTTTATGAACTGTAGGTAAGCCTGTGCTATGCCCACTGAGTATTTAAGTATAAATACTCCAGAATGTAATAAAAACATTCATAAGCTCGCAACTGGAAAGGTAACTAAATGGGTTATATAATTTTAAATTCTCGCTCTTTACAAATGAATCACCTTATCCTTAATAGAGCTGTCTGGAAAACTCATACCTTAAGAAAAGGAAAGAAGATTTCCAAGCCTTATTTCGTTATATATAAATCTAGATGAAGAAAATTCAGGTTTACAACATTTAATTTTTAGGAATAAGCCTTTACAGGATATGAATTCCTCATATACATATTTATCTTTTAAAGTTCTCAACTGACAATTTTCATGCATTATTTCACCTAAATGCAAAGCAGAATGGAAAACTAAGGTAGGCAAATATTTTTCCCCATGCTTAGTAATATGGAAACTATATTCCTTTTGCACCTCTGTGTATCTGACTCACAAAAGGATTATACATTCCATGCTCCATCACCCAGTGTGAGCCACTGTCCTGCTGTCCACTGTCTAAAGTTATGTATACCTTATGAGGATGCTGCCACTTCACAAGCCCACTGCTGACCTCACGGTGAGATACGATGCACATTATCCGATGTGCAAACAACACTCAATCTGCTTGGAGACTGGGCACCAAGAACGCTCCCTTCTAGTTCTGCAACATGGTCTTCAAAACTGCAACAACACAGGTTTCCTCAAGAGGGCAAATGTTTGGGAGAATGAAAACCTCCCATAGCAAGTAAGTGCTGGGAGGGAAAATCTAATGCGTAGGACAACGTATAAACTATTGCACAACCTATGAACTTCTGTGACCACTATAAACAGTAATGACAGAAAGAAACAGTGGGAAAGTTTGTGAAGATAAAGTTTTGAACACTAGTTGGAAGAATGACAAAGGGTGTTCCAAGGAATCTGTGGCCAGGGATAGTGAACAGTGAAAGCATACAGTGAATTCCTAAAGCAAATACCTAAAAATGGACAAAGCTCTGTAGACAGGCTTGCTCTCATTTTCTGAAGTTACAGAATCTGTTAAAGGAAAACAGACCTAATCACATAATGGTTTAAGAATTATAGTCTTGTACAGGAAAGAAATGAAGGGCATTTACAAGTCCAGCCACCCTACACATAATCTTGTGGTCAAACGAAGCTTAACTTCTTCTCTATCAGATTTTAGGCAAAATGAACTACTCCAGTGACCTGGAACAAACCTGGCAGGCGAACAAGAACAGAGTGTATAAAACTGTCAATGGTGAATCCATGAGAAACAAATTCCCTGGAGTCAGTAGGAGTTATGCATGAATAATGCCTGATGAATTGAATCCTGGGGGATGTATGAGAGTCAGTGTGCTGGAGAACCTGAGACTCTTAAATGCTGCAGAGCGGGGCCAACAGTGTTCTCAGGTCCACTAATGGGCACTTTGGCATTTATGCTACAGACAGAAAAATGTACCCACCATTCATCATCTACCTGAATGAGCTGTCGGTGTTACAAAATGAGGTCCATATTAGTTACCTTGGAAAAATGCTTCCTTTCCAGTTCAGGCACAAGAAAGCATGACAGATTATCTCTTCACTTTATGTAAGTGGGACAAAAACAAATGAAACCATTTATTCAAATGCAGATAGTGTGCATATGATCACAAACACTTTCACAAGTAAATATAATGGCTTTGTGTGGCATCTCCAAAGTTTCTTCTCCCCAAACTCCACCTCCAACCCACTCCTAAGAGACTTCTTGAGAGACACAGTGATAAGGTCTATTTTAAATGCTCTTATGCACAAATAAGATCCTGAAACAAGTGCACTAAATATCTTGATATTAATTTGCCATTTGCTTTTGGCCACAGCTGACTTCAAACTATAAATTTAACTCTTTCCCACACCATCACGCAAAAAGTGATTGTCACATTGGCCTATCTGATCCTCAAAAGTGCTTGGGACCCCTCAAGTTCAATTTCAGGAGCTGGGAGAAGTCAGTCCCATGCCAACACTAACTGGGAGCTTTCCACCCACTAGGGGCTGTTTTTGCAGTCTCTTGGGTGTCGCCCAAAAGGCAGTAAAACAAACTGGATTTTTATCAGCTGTTTTCTCCTCATGCAAACCAGATTTGCTCCCCGAAGGGCAGTGGCAATTTTCCTTCACCTAAACAATTCTTCTCTTTCCTCTTTTAAACATTTTCAATTTTTTCAAACTTTTATTTGTAAGTTAACCCATGATGAGTGTCCACAGGCTGAAGAAGTATTTGCTTTCAACAACCGTTGTTCACAGACACTAGTTTCTTAGGGAAGCACACGGTCATCAACTTAGGACTCCACAGAACATATCATATTCCCCAAACTGGGTTTCCTGCACTTTTTTGCTTGCTAAGGTGTGCTCACAATCACGTGCCCAGGATTAAAAATTAATGTTCAGGTCTTGTTGTTGGCACACATATACTCAAAACTCAAGGAAAACAAGTGGTGGTGATGGCGGTGGCGTTGTGTGCGCACCCGCAGGAGGTGGGGGTGTTGCCACCGTCTTGCCAGAGAAGAGCTAGCCCAGAGCCAGCTTTCTCCACTCCCACCCGGCATCCAAGATAGCAGGAATCCCCATCCGCTTCACGGGTGACAGTACATGAATCCAAGTGCCCAGCAACGCCTGAGTCTCCGCACCGCTCCTTCAGGCCGCAAGTCCCAGGTCTCGAGCCCTGAGGGAGGCCCGGGCCACGTCTCCCGTGCCCCACGCAGTCACCCCACCCGGTGCGCACCCGCCCTTTGTCCCGCTCCTCCCCTCGCCGCGCTCCCAGAGTCCGGGAGTGCGCTCCGGCCGCACCCGCACTCACCCGCGCCGAGCTGCCCGCCGGGGCAGGGTTTCTTTGCGAGGCTCAGACAGGTGTGGACGCCGGGAGGGCGCGCTGGGCTCCCATGCCTGCCCCGCGGCGCGACCAAGTGCTAGCGGGCAGGCAAGTCCTGCAGACAGCGGGCGGGTCCGCCCCCCCCCCCCCCCCCCAGCGTCGCGAGGCCCGCCCGCCCCGCCTCCGCCCTCGCCCTCGTTGAAGCCGCGCGCTCGCCACCCGCCCCCGCGGCCGCACCCCCGCCCCTAGCAGCCCGCTGCAACCGGGAGCGGGGCAGCGCGGCCCAGCTCAGGTGGGTTCCTGCAGCGCAGCAGCACTCGCCCGTCCCGGCCTCTCGGCGCCAGTCAGCGCCAGTTCTCGCGGAGGGCTCGCTCTGCCCAGGACCCAAGCGCCTCCACCCTTCCAACACCGCGCACACTGGGACTGGAGTCCGCTTTCTGCTCACAAAGACAGATACCCTCCAAATCGCTGCCTGCTCGCAGAGAGAGATACCTCTCCCCCTTCCCCCAATCGACCGAGCTGGAGACGTGGGCCACACTTGGTGCACAGGGAAGCCCCTCTGCCTGGTGAAAATGCTCTGCGCCCCCCACCCCACAAACCCTCGGAGAGACGACCGAGTTCCTTTTCGATTCACCCGGTTTCTCAGGTGCCTCCAAGGAACGGAATCCCGTATTCTGGTGACACGACCACCAAAGCTTTGCCTCTCCTGCATTGCGTGGGGGCCGGAGCAGGACGGGGACAGGCAGTACCGGGTGTTGGCTGGAGAGCCCATGGGCTTCGGCTCTCTGTAGAGACACCAGCTGGTGGAGCCACCTCCTCGTCCAGTGGGCCTGCTTCCCAAAGTCACTCCAAGGGGTCCACAATTCGGGGTCTTCCCTTCGACCAGGAGGGTGACTGTGCCATTCAAGAACGTAGTGGTAGAGCCTTCCTATTCTCTCCTAAATACATCAGTATTTTATTTAAATGACCATTGACTGAACACTTTGAGCACCTCCTGAGAACCAGCTTCACACTTAACGCCCTTGTGGTGAAGGAGGCGCAGGTTACCAGTATTTTACAGATAAGGAACCCAGGGGGTTACAGAGGTTTAACAAATTGCCGCAAAGCACTGAAGTCACAATTTTTCTATCAAGTCTTTTAGCCTTTCTCCCATCAAAGCCTGCTCTCAGAAAGGGAGGGTCTCATATACTATTTCAACCAAAGTGTTAAAGACATCTAATATGTTTGTGTTTGCAATCTGTTTTAAACAGCAAAGCCTCAAATGCATGTTATATAGGGTTTCTCAGATGTGGGGGAAACCGATATTCTGCACTATTTTAAGGGCAAAACTTTTTATGCTGCCTCAGTATTGGCTTAAATTATTTTCTTTTAAAATGTTGCATATATACATATAATAAAGCCAGCCATAACCTTAGGATATTGCTTTTAAACAACTCTGCAATAAAACTAAAGCAAATGTATAAATTAAGTATAAAAATCTCCTCCCAGAACTATAAAATGTAAATTGGTCATGTTTACTCAGCTACCAGCATTGTGCAGTACAGGTTGTGTAGGTCGGGTACATTTGAGTTCTATGCGAGTCTGCCATTGTCATGGTGTGTGAGGTATCCTGAATTGACCCAATTTTTTCACCTCTTTCCTGTTCCAGCTATCACACCTCCTTTCCCCACACCCTGTGCCACTGTAATAACAGCACCAGAGTCTAATACATCATTTTTAGAGATGAACTTTGCGCTGTTCCTTTGCTATTACCGTGAATACTGAAGTGGTAACTGCTGGCGGCTCGGCATAGCACTCACAGGCACTGAAGTCCAAAGCAGCGCTTGGTATCAGACACTTATCCCATTGGTCCAAACTGTGTTCACATTCTTTTTAAAATCATAAATAGGAAAAAAATGACTCCTTAAGGGTCTGTAGTTCCCAACCGGAGACACACCATTGAAAGTCAAATACTTTACTTAATAGGGGAGCTGAGGGTGGAATTGGAAGGAGGAGAAGGGAGAGATTTCCAAAACTATGCTCCAGTTTTATTAGTTTTACTCCAATTCAGCTGATGTTATTTAGCACGTATTACATGTAAAGTATTGTTCCAGGCTCCAAATTAAAGAGACACCCACAGGAAGACAGACCAGTACATGATTAAGAGCGTGCCAGGGCATTCAGCTATGGGAGCACTACTCTGGGCTCTGCCTTTCTGTGCCTCAGTTTCCTCCTGTAAAATGAAGACTACCTCATAGGGTTGTTTTAAAAACTGAGTGAATTATTTCACATAAAATGGTAAACACACTGCCTGGCACACAGAAAGCCCTTAACAAGTGCTGTCATTTTATCTGCTGTGTAATGAAAATGTGCCTTAGCTCTGCTTTGGAGCCCCGTTTCTGAGCACACCTCAACTCACTCTTACAGTCATTGTTTGTTTGTCCTGGCAGTTTTAAAAATAACGTTGTATCCAATTTGGGGAGGTAGAATCACGGAGGACAAGATAGTTGCTGCCATCATTCGGAGTGAGAAACCAAGACACAAAAGGACCCGAGAGCACATCCTTTCCCTGTGGCCGTTCCCACAGCCAGTCTCAAGTCTGGTAGGAGCAGTAGCTCCTACCCAGACAGGAGCCCCCACTACAGGTGATCAAACGAGCTCGGGGCTTGAACAAGCACCGTAGCCTCTATTGTTTGTTTCCTGGAGCTGTGGGTAGTACATGAGAGGATGCCACCTGGCTCTAAGGTTGTCACTGTGATTGCCCCAAGGACAACGTTGAGGGCAGATGTACAGAGTACTTTGACCTCCAACAGAAATGCC
Source organism: Phyllostomus discolor (assembly GCF_004126475.2). Lineage (NCBI taxonomy): Eukaryota > Metazoa > Chordata > Mammalia > Chiroptera > Phyllostomidae > Phyllostomus > Phyllostomus discolor. The sequence continues at coordinate 109,379,939 of NC_040908.2, forward strand.
TTGTGTGAATGGCAGGTATCCTCAGGCTGAGCCTAGATATTTGCTTTTCTTTTTGTATTTGCCCACTCCCCTCCCTAAGAAACAAACAAATAAAAAAACCCAACATCCTCACTGCTTATTAAGAATTCAGTTCAACTTCATAATCATAATTCTCAAATACTTTTCATGTGTATAGCAGCTGAATTGTTAAAAATGTGTGCAGATCAAGGTCCACACATTCACCAAGTACCGGCTCTGCATAAAGTGACTAACTGTACAGGAGCAAATCTTACCTTTAGGAATTTATGCTATGCATATAAACAAAGCAACACCAAAGATGGGAGAAAATGAGATAAAAGCTAATCAGGCCACAGCTAGAAAGCATGGAAAAGGGAATTAATAATTCTCACTCTGGCAGGAGTTGATGGCTTCCATAAGGTGGTACAATTCAAGCTCAAAGTCAAAGGATGAAGGTCTGAGCAAAGCATTAACAAACATCCTCCTCTGTAGAAATGAGAACATTAGTGAGTGCATGAAAGGGGTAGAACTAGGATTGGACTGTAATATTGTAATTATAGCTATGTTTATTGAATGCATGCTTTGTGCCATGTGGTGTGCAATATACTTTATTACAAGTAATCTTCAAGGCAAAAAGAAAACTAGGGACTATGATTATCCATTTTGCAGAAGAGGAAACTGAGGTTCAAAGTGGTTAATAGGACACTCAGTGCTATACTATTGTGTCTTCTGCTCAATCTCGTCCATTCTGTTACCAGGCTCCATTTTGTGTTATATTGCTTCCCAGACCTGCCCTTTTTTTGGCTTACAGTAAGGAGGTTGAATCAGTAGCTGTTGTCACTGCAGCTCTAAACATTCTTTTGATCCTACCTTGCTTCTATTCCCTTGTACAATCCCTCGGTAATGGCCTGTTAAGTGGCCTCAGAGCCTGAGACAAGATGGGACTGAAAGATAACTGGAAACTTGGGGAGGCAGGGAGGTGAGAGACCCAGTGCCAATTCTGAGCTGTAAACTCAGTTTTAGTGCTTAGTTTTCATGAGGCCAAGATCCCTATGCAGCTTCACAATTTGTCTGTTTGAAAGTTATCAACCAGTGAGGATTATTTCTACGGAGATAAAATTACGTATTTAAAGATCATTTCCATATGGTTTCTTATTTCCACAATAATATAGATCCAGTGGTTTACTTAGTTAGTAAGGGGGTTTTCAGAGTCACGTAGCGAGTGAAAACAGAAATAGACCAAGTGACAACACAGAGGGTTGGGAGGGGACAGTTTATACCTGTCTCTGTGATGCTGGGTAAAACACCTCCCTGGCCTGGCCTTGAGGCCGTGTCTGTAAAAAAAAGAGCCTGGATGACCTATTACGGTCTTTCGGTTTATGACATTGTAATATTTACACAGGATAATCCACATACCTTTGGGCATCCTTACCACGGGAACCCGGGGTAGCAAAGAATGTGAATCCAGTTTAGAATTCATACTGACTTAGATTCAATTTAGAATTCAGGCAGTTGCTGCGTGACCATGGGCAAGTTTTGCAACTTTCTGCACCTTGCTTTTCTCATCTGTGCAGTGGAGCTCACTGAGGGGGGCCATTGTAAGGACTGTGTGAGTGAATCAGTACGAAGCACACAGCACAGGGCTCAGCACAAAGTAAGTTCCAAGTGGGCATCACTGCTTGTTGGTAAGTATCACTACTACTACTACTACTACTACTACTATTGTGAATGCTCAAGAAATGTTTTAAAATTTGCTGAATGAATGAGTAAATGAATGAATCAAATTGTTATAGCATCAATGGCAAAAAGTTTAAGCTAGATTTTCTAAGAAAAATTTATCTCAGGATTCCTGTTCAACCCAGAATCTTCTTGTCATAGGTCTGGTCTGTGGGCAACAAACAGTTTCTTAGTATTAAATTCAGGAAAAATTATGGATCAAATGAGAGCCAGGGTTGTATTTCTGTCTTCTAATCTCCACCTGTGGTGCCATCGGTTGTTTTTTTATTCAATAAACATCTATTGAACCATTTATATTGTCACAACTATATGTTTATCAGTATTTTAAGGGAAAATCATAGTTTTTTCTCATAATTATAGCTTTAAAATATTACATGGTAAAAAAAATAAAATCACAGCAAGCCCCCATAATCTTTTTTAAAAAGTTGATGAAAAGAGCCACGAGAAAAGCCTTTACAGCACTTAATTTTTTAAAAATGTGTTTGTATTACATTTAAGACTTTTTAAAAATTTTGTTTTTGTTAAGTATAGATTACTTATTTTAAATGTTTGGAAATAAAAGTAGTCAGTACACTTCGCATATAAATATGTGAGGGTATAATACATAAAAGCAATCTATAAACTAGTTGTATAGTTAAATTGTCACATATGGTGCCTTAAAAAAACCCGCACAGCCAAGAAAGCTTTACTCCAATCCTACTTAAAACAATATGGCATCTAAAATTATTAGAAAGAAAAACAAGCTTTGGCACCAGAGATTTTCTGTGTACTGTGGGCATCATTTCAAATGGAAAAACTAGAACATTTTGAAATAACTGTGTTCTCGTTTTCTCCGGGCAAAATCAGAAAGTCTCTGAAGGTTGGCACCGGAGCTCTCTGAAGTACTCTAAGTTGTGTACTGTGTCTCGTGATCAAGAGCAAAAGGGAAAATAAAGACGTTTCTTTCTCCCTTTAACTTAGGGAGAAGCAGCAGAGCTGCTGGCCTCAAAACAGACTTTACTAACCTTTGATATGTTCTTTACATTTACATTATAAAATTTTCTACCACATCTTTATAACTTTAAAAGGCATCTTTGGAATATCCTTTTGTTTTTAATTTATGTTTACATTCATTCATAAATATTGGATTCTCTTTTCTGTACTATGGGGAGTAAGCTTTCATGTGGTTAAATGTGGGGTCTGGGTATTCAAATTTAGCGTCTTTCCTGAGGTCTCTCATTTTTTCACTGGCAAACTCCCCTCCCCCCTCACACTTTCTAAAACCCTTCAGTGCGAGAAGTGAAGTCCGGTCCCTGTGTTTTCACAGAGTTGTGTTGAAGTCACACCTTACATTGTAGTTATATATGTAACCATTCAACCTCAAGTTGTCCAGAGTTCCTTACAGTGCTCTCCAACCTTTTTGGCACCAGAACCGGTTTTGTGGACGACAGTTTTTCCACAGACCGGGGTGATGGTTCCAGGGTGATTCAAATGCATCACATCCAAGCTCACCTCCTGCTGTGGCCCAGTGCCTCAGGCCACCACCAGTCTAAGTAGGATCTCTGTCTTGCTCTTCTTTCTAATCTTTGTGGTTTTTTAGTCTTTAGAGGTTTTTAAATATTTATAGTTACTGTCTGATCTTATAATCTAGCAGAGAGCCTGGCTCATTTTAATCAGCTTACACTATCAGATGTGAAATAATTTTCCTTGCCAGCCACTAGGGACAGGGCACATTGTATATGAAATTTCACCACTGAGGCTCCAGTATTTTCTAAGATATAAACCTCAGTTGCTGTTTGATACCCATTCACCACTGTTTCCGTGTGGGTCATGTCAACATGACCAATCTGATTTTCCCTCGGCCTGTTAACTGCACTTCACTGTGCGTGCTGTGGCTGCATGATGGTGTGCTAGGCGTCACTTGCCCACGACTTGTGACATTCCCATGGACTCTCTGCAGAACAACTGGAACGTTCTCTGAATGACAGCTGCCACAGTGTGCTCTGAGTCACATTGCCAAGATTCCCCAAATTGCGGAGGCCTAGTGGACTATACATGTCTCCCAAACTGTTTCCTCTCACACTCTGGAGGAGGCTAACAGACCATGTGTGAAAGAAGGTTAGTCAAGTATGCATGTTAGCCTTTCAGATGCTCTGAGAAGTCCTGAGCAGAGAAACCTGCTGAAGTTCGTTGATCTCAAAGATATCTGATCAATCTTATTTGACTGTGGACTCCTTTTTTTTCCTTCAATGTGGTAGTAACATTTCACAGAACAGCAGAGTTCTTTAGCACGCAGTTTGAGAAACACCATCCGTAAGCATATTCCACATCTGGATCTGAACCACTTCTGTTCCCAAATATGGTTTGTGTTTTTACTGCTTCAGTGCTTTTGCTCATATTTGAAACTCTTTCCTTCATACCCACTTGTCTCAATTCTACTCATTTTTAGAAGGCCCAATGATGTCACATCCTCCACGAAGTATTTTCATTGGCCTTTGATTTCTCACAACGCTTCCTACAACTTTCTCATGGCTCTTACACTTTTACTTACTTTATTATCAGTTTACTTTTCCTCTCTCCTACTGCTGAACATTATGGATTTGAATCTCTGATCTGCATCTGTTTGGTAGATGTATCAATCGGGGTCTTCACAGGAACACAGTTTGCCCTTGATGGGTTCAAATGAAGAGATTTTAATGAAGTGGCTACTTATAGAGGTGAGGACAGACAGTCCTGAGGGCACAAACAAGGACAGAGAGCACCTGCGGTCTGGCAACATGGGGAAGCCATCGCTGCTGTGAGGGCAGGAGGTGGAAGGGAAGAAGGAAAGGGATACAGAAGAGGCCGGTGGCCAAGAGCTGTGCAGTCCAGGCACCAATGCAGCTACTGCTGGAAATCGGTGCCGAGGAGGGAGGGAGGGGGAAAGAAACATCCTGACCCTTTCTTCCACCCTCTGATTCTCTGGAGCCTGCCAAAATCAGTTCAAAGGGAACCAGGATGGCCGTCTGCAAGGCTCAGCCTCTCGTGCGCAGAGCAGGGCAGTGAAGGGTGGGGAACTGCAGATGGAGAACAGCTAGCACACTGGGAAAGCCTGTTTCCTCTTTGCAAAATAAAATAGTGGCAATACCCTCCTTATAGGGTTACAGTGAGGATAAAATTAAGAAGTGCATCAAAATATTAACATGTCCTGTGGTGCCTGATTCTCTAATTGTTAGCCACACAATATAATTGTTATTTTTTATTTTTACTGTAGCCACTTTAGGGATAGCTACCAGTGTAAAAGCTAATTGAGGAGGGTCTCATGTGTTGGCTATTTTGTAACCCTTACACATCCAGCACAAAAACCCATTCATCACGGCAAGGCCCCAGATTTTGTAGGCACACGGGAGCCCTTTTAGACAGAGGTAATAGGGCAGCAGGGTTGGCCGTTTTGACTGACACCTTCAGCCAATCCGACCTTGAAAACAGACAACAATGAGCTAAATTTGAGACCTATTTTTAGTTTTCTGCAGATTGTTTGGGCACTTGTTAGACATAGCTGGAAGCCTCTAGCTCTCCTTCACCTTGAAAGAAGGCACAGTTACTCAAAAACAAGCCAGCTCCCCATGACTAGCACTGCACAACCATCCCTGGAAGGGCATTGATTTCTCAGATTTGAAAACAAAGCAAGGACAGCCAGCCCAAGGGTAAAGCAGGAAGGTTTGTATCTACAGGAGCAATGTACGTCCTGCTCTTTCAGACCAGTCACCTGTTTTATTTCAGACACAGGATCCCCTGGCTCCTGCTGCCCTGGATACACAGATTAGGGGAACCACAGGAATAATCGTCCATGTTCTGTTCACTTCAAACCCGCAGAAGGGCCGGATGAGAGAAAGCCCTTTCACAGGGGCTGTGGGGATGAGGTGGGACTTACCCACATGAAGGCAGGTGGATGTCACTGCTGGTGGCCACACGGGCCCTCCACTGCAGCTTGTGCCCTTAGAGGAAGGCCAGGTTCGGAGGGTGACAGCTCTGGGGAGCCTGTCACCCTGACAGAGCAACGAAGCTCACACTGGGAGGAGATTCCAGTACTGACACCAGCAGCTGCAGGTGGGGACGTCCTTCAAGGAGGAGTGACATTTTATCCGGGTTTGTCAGTGACAAGAACACTAGGTCCTGTGGTATCTGTAAGTAGTTGTTCACATTATTGCCTTGTCCTGGGAAGTCAAGGCATAAGCCAACACTGTAAATAAGTGGCTCTGAAGTCACTGTGTCCATAAGCCTCACACTCTCCATGGGCCCGGCTTTGGTTGGAGCACGCAGAGAGAGCAGAGCTCTCTCTGCCCAAGGCTGGCCGAGGCCCTCCTGGGAGGGCAGGCAGCGTGCAGCCGGAGTGCGGGCATCTTTTCCAAGTACACAGTGGGTCCACCTCCCCAACAGATGGAGAACAGGTAACAAAGCAGTTTGGGAATTACACTGTCAATGAAAATTAACTCCTCCTAGCAATGTGACAGCATTCCGAAAGGACAGGATTTTTTTTCTTTAATGTTGAGATAAAAAAGGCATTTGGCTCTAACCCAGGAAGATCCAGGAAGGCCTCTCCCAGCCCTAAACCACTATGACCTCACCGTTGTATAAATAGCATATTGGTAAAGTGAGATTATCCCAGTTATCTGCTCTTTCAGGACAGGAGATGGCAATCTCTCTCTCTCTCTCTCTTTTTAACAGTGCAATAAAATGGAACTATTAAATCTTTATGACCCTTTCTGCAGAAAAATTAAAAACAAATAAATGATAAGTCTACCCTTTGAAGGGTTGATTGCTGACTTCAAGGCAAATTCCGGTCTTGGTAGGAGCCTCCACATTTCACCTTCAATCGTAATTTTATTACCAACTCTTTTCATCCCCTGCCCATAGTCTCAAAGCTTCAGGAAGAAGTTCACTCAGAGGCTGGGTACTCTTGATCTAAGCTTGACAGGACTCATCCTTTGTATACACACTACTACCTGCCTGGCTAGAGGAGAAAGGATGTGTGGGCCAATTACATTGTTCTGTATTAAGTTATACTTTTAAAAGCATGTTTTCTTATAAACATACTTGTAATATTGATATAGTTAAGAGTTCATCTTAACAACAGCTACTCATTATCTACCACGTACCAGACACTCCCCACCACGTATTACATCTGACCGAATAGCCCTGAGCAGTAATCCCTCTCCTTACTGATAACCTGAGGCTCTCAAATAGTTAAGTAACATTCCTAGTTTGAAGTGTCAGAAAGGAAATTCACATCCAGGTCTCTCTCCCCCAACCCGTACATCATAAAGTTGCCCATGTTGTTTCTGTGAGGGTAATTTCAGGTACAAGAATGGAAAACCCTGACTCATGCTGGCTTAAACAATAATGAGGGAATTGATTAGTTGACATATTAAGAAGTTCAAGGGTGGGGAGGCTCTAGGTGAGGGGCACCCAAGGCTTCTGCTCTGCTTCTCTTGGTTCTGCCCTTTTCTGCACTGGCGCCACCCTCAGGCTTGTGGCAACCGGGAGGGAGGGAGAACAAGCAAATACCACGTGTACTGACACCCAGGAGAAAGAAAGGGGGAGGCTTCTTTTCCTGTGTCTCTCACTTAGAAACAAGATTATCCCACTCCTCAGACCTCTCTTCCTATCACAAGGGCCAGGATTCAACGGTTTTAAGTCCTTTGCTAAGTTACGTCCTGTCAAGGGAACGGAGTTGTCTGTCAGCCTAAGGTAAGTAGCATGGAATCATGGGAAGAGCTCTGGATGAGGGGTCACAAACCTTGGGTTTTAGTTCTAGTTCCATCATCTACTTAGTTGTGGAAACCTGCCAGCTGCTTAGCCTCTCTCAGAACTTACCTTTTCCTTATTGGCAAAGCAGGGCTAATGGTTCCTGTCCTGCCGATCTCACAGGGCTGTGAGCAGGAATGAAGTAATGTCTGTACAAGTGTAAACACACGACTGAAAGCCATGCCATTGCTCCTGCTAACAGGGCTCAACGAGGACCGTTGGTCATGAGACGGTTTTTCAATCACACTTACACTTTGTGCTTGACCACTGTTTAGAATTTTTGAGGCTTTGACAAAGACTTACCTAAATTTTACTTTTGTGTTAGAAAAGTAAAAGTGTAAAAATAGGGGGAAAGTGTGAAGTTTAGAACTTAAAAAGGCAATATCACACATAATAATTATCTGAATTAAAATCAAATAAACTAAAAAATGGCATATTAACATATTATAGATAATTTAGCCTCCTTAAAGCCAAGATATTAAAAAAATAGTAAATTTGATTTGGGTATAAATAAAATATCCAAAAAAGGCAATTTTCAAACATCCCCTTGAACTCCAGTAGCATTTGTTTATATACAGATGGGTTATTTATAGTATTTTTTATATTCATCAAAAAGCAAGTTTCATAAAAAATCTATTAAACAGCCTTTCTCATTCCTTCACTTGTACCAATTCAATAAGCTTATGTGGAACATTATGCAAGGGAGAGAATCAGACGCACTCAGAAGTGAATGTGAACTACATCCCGTCTACAGGAGAATAGCTCTCTAGTAGGGAAGAATTCTAGAGAGCAGACTCAAGAGAGCAGATGTAAGAGTAGCTACAATAAATTCAAAAAATAAGAGGAAGTGATAGGCTGTGAGAATTCAGAAGGCTCCCAGCCGTAAGGTTAGAAAGGCAAGGACAAGGCTGCATTTGACCTGAGAGTTGGAGGATTTGGATGGAGGAACAGTGAGTTCACCTTGGCTCTGCATTGGACTTGCTCTGAATCTTGAATACTCAGCCAGAATTCATAATCCTTGAGTGCAAATTGCATGGGAGAAAGAGCAGAAAATAAAAGTTGGAAAGGTAGGGATTGCAGCTAGGTTGTAGAGGGGTTGGAATATCAGGAAAAGGAAATCAAACTTTTATTCTGTAGGTGTGAAGTAATAGAAAAGTAATAAATATATAAATAAAAATAATAAACATATATATATATATATACACTAAATATATGTGTGTATGTGTGTGTGTGTGTGTGTGTGTGTATCTGTCCCTTTGTCCTGGCACAGAGTTTCTAAAACCCCTGTAATTTCCTAGGTGATAAGAACACTAGTAGCATCTTTTGTTTTAATACTTGATCTTTGACCCCAGTTTCTGACACAGGCTTCTAAAAGTCTTGTGATTTCCTAAGCGACAGGAGTGTCTTTTGTTTTAATGGTGACTCTGGGTGGGCTCCTGGATGGCTCCTGGGTGGGGGCTGCTGACTGGAAAGAGCAAGCCATGATTAGAAGCTTGGAATTTTCAGCTCCCACCCCACCCCCAAAATTCTTTTGTAAAGGGAAAAGGACTGGATGTGGTGCTAATAATTGGTCATGCCTGCACAGTAAAACCTCCACAAATTCCCCCAAAGTGTGCTGTTCAGGGAGCTCTCAGACTGGTGAACACATCCACATACCAGGAAGGTGATGCACCCCAACTCCACAGGGACCTCCCAGACCCAGCCCTACGTATCCATCTGTTCATCGGGCTATTCATCTGTATGCTTTATCATATCCTCTCATTAACTAACCGGTAAACGTAAGTAAATATTTTCCTGAGTTCTGTGAGCCACTCTAGCAAATTAGGTGAACTTAACAAGGGGGTCATGGGAATCTCTGATTTTTAGCTAAATGGGATAGAAGTTCTGGGTAGTGGGGACCTGCCACTTGCAATTGACACCTGAAGTGGGGAGGCAGTCTTGAAGGACTGAGACCTCACCTGACGGGACTGAATCTGTGGAATCTGGTACCATTTCTAGGTAGATGGTGTCAGAATTGAATTAAATTGTAAGACACTGGGCTGGTATCATTAAAAATTGCTTGGTGTGCTGAAAACCCACATTTGGTGACCAGAAGTGTCAAGTAAAGTGTTCAGTGTGAGTGGTAAGGGAGACACAAAGGAGGGAAAGACGGTTTTTAAGTTTATTGGGCAATGGGAGGTCAGTGAAAGTTTTGAGGCAGTGCAGTGAGTGCCTTCATTATATTCGTGCTTATTGAGGAATGTTAAGAGGAGAGCTTCTGGGAAGATAGACAGGAGAGGAGATAGTGGAGGCTGAGAGACAAACTCAGAGTCAGCAAGAGGTCGTGAGAACCCTGAACTAAATTATGTTCTTGGAGATGGAGATGAGCCAATGAAGAGGAGATATTTTGGATGGAGAAAGCATAGGTCTTGGTAATTGATATAAAAATCAGATGGGGAGGGGTGGAGTAGTCTTTCATTTGCGAACAACAAAAAGTCAACTTGCCTAACTAAATAAGTGAATTGACCTATTCAATCAACTGAAAAGTCCTGAATCGGCATAGCCTCAGAAACTATTGGATCCCAGAGCTCAAATGACACCATCAGAACTTGGGCTTCTCTAACACTCTGTTTTTCTTCTGTGTTGATTTCACTCTAGGGTGCCCCCTAGAATGTGCTAGTTTACATTTGCTGAGGATTAAACCCAGTGGAAAGGGAGCTCGTCTAACTAAATCCAGCTTGTCTCCCCAACGGTTCCAACACTCTTCCCGGGTCTGCTTCCCATTGCACGTGCCTGCAGCAGTGCCTCTGCTGCAGGGATTATTGTCAATAGGCTTAGACCCGTATGTATTCTTTTATTCCTTTTTGAATAATCTGTCCATGAAGACAGTCTAACTATTGGTCACTATGAAACATTGCCCAGTGACCAAAATCAAATCTCACTCTGATTAATTCTTTTTTAAAAAATGTATTTTTTAATAGTTTATTTTCTATTTTTTTCCATTACCATTTATCCCCCTTATCCCCTCTTCTACTTCCCCCCACTGCCCACCAACCCCTGCCCCACAGTCACCACACTCTGGCTGTCCATGAGTACTTGTTCTTTTTTGGCTCAATCCCTCCACCCCAACCCTCCCGCCCAGAGCTGTCATCCTGCTCTTCATCTACGAGTCTGTCTCTATTTTCAGTTAGTTTGGTTTGTTCATTAGAGTCCACACATGAATGAAATCATATGGTATTTGTCTTTCTCTGACTGACTTATTTCACTTAACATAATGTTCTCCAGGTCCATTCATGCCGTTGCAAAGGTAAAATTTTCTTCTTCTTTTTGACAGCTGAGTAGTATTCCATTGTATAAATGCACCATAGTTGTTTTATCCACTCATCTACTGATGAACACTTGGGCTACTTCCAAATCTTGGTTATTATACATAATTCTGCAATGAACATAGGGGTCTTATGAATTCTTGCTAAACAGAAGACATTGATTCAGAACAGTGATAGCTCCTTCTCATTGTATTTTATCGACTGTAATTATTTTTTTAGGCAAGTTTCTTGAAGACCTGGAACAGAGCTGAACTCATTAAATGAATAAAACTATGGCCATTTCTAGGACACTATTCAAATTGGGCAATACAAAATGCTACAAAATGCCAGAAAGATTTCAAGTCTGGGAAAGGAGTGAGAGTTGTCTGAGAGGGCTGGATGAAGGAAGGGAATAACTATTGGCCTAAGTCTTGAAGCAAGTATATGCTTTGCTTCAGAACCATCTAGGCCGGGCACTGATTTACAACCAGATGTTGACAAATCGTTTGAATTCCATTTGAAATGGGGTAATGGCTAAAATGACATGGGGACGTCTGTCTGATCTGAACAGTCTACATTTTACCACAGTGCATGTGATGCCTAAGCTGCATTTTTAAATGAAAACTTTACAAAGTGTTCAGGTACTCAAGGAAAGCTTATACCTTTCAGGCAAACCAGTGGACATTCTTTTGGTAAAGAAAAGAATCATTCTGTGAAGTGAATCCATCAGTCTGTAAAGTGAGTCTCTTGACCCCTGGTTTAATGGGTGCACATCCTTTCTCACATATTGCATTTCCTTTAAAGCCAGGTACACACACCTGACATGCATTAATGAAAAATGTTGAACCCCTTTATGAGACTTTCATATTAGGGGTCTGTTTTTATGGAGGAGAAAATGTCAATTTGGAGAGTGTTAGAGGCGTAAATGCAGCCCAAATCAAGTCATTACTGAAATCATACTGCTGCGTGCACACTGGTAAACATATGGCCAAGCTGTTCTTCCAGCTCTCCAGGGTGATCATCATCAACCCGCTGGTGCAAATCGCTATAACATGTAATTTGAAATGAGATCAAAAGTTTGAAAATGAGAAAAGACAATCTGGGTGGAGCCCTTGAGTTTTACTTTGCAAAGCAGGCTGGTGCACTGGCCTGGCCAGTTCCAGTGCCCCTGCCAGCAATCAGCAGGTCCCTTCAGGCCGTGGGCCTGCTGCGGTCTTTCAGCTGCATTTGCAAAGCCCAGGGAACCTCTTGGGCCCCTATTAGGCTCTTAAAAGTCACCTTGAAACAAACACAAGAGTTAACAAGGACACTGAGAGAAGACCCAGTATTGGGAGGGATCACTTTTTCCTCAATTATGTAGCTTTCTAACTGGGGACTGGGAGACAGGAGGCAGCTGGAAGGGAAAGATGATTTTGGAGATGTGTATTCTCTTCTTTCATTTGAGTGCCCCCACCAAGAAATAAGGAGGAGGGACAAGAGAAGGGAGATTGAACCAGCATAGTGCCTGACCATAGTCCACACTCAACAACAATCTGTTGAATAAGCGAGTGAATGAATGAGTGATTTGAGTGAATGAAGAGTAGAGTGTGAAAAGTTCCCTCTGTGTGACTTTTCTGGGAGTGGTGGGTGGGCTATACTTGAACTTTTCATGGAGCCTGTCATTTTTGTTACTGATTGAGAGACCAGGAATTATGCAGAAAATTTACTCATCTTACTCATCTTAAATCTTTAGTTGTCCCAGGCAGCTCCTTTCCAAACTTACTTTGAAATGCTTCAAACTCTTTTCCCACAGAAAACAAGTTCTGGGAAAAGAATTCAGGAGCCAAATTCAATACATAAAAAAGTGTCCAACCTTCTGTTAAATATACAACACAAAAACATTTAAAAGTTGAAGAAATCACTAGTGATTTAACAATAAAAACTAGAGAAACTGTTTAAGGTCTTCCCTTCACCCCTATCTGTATCTGTACTAGTTAGAAGGTTAGGATCTGGAGGATGTTAGATGCCGGAGGAAATACTGAGATATAGTTTGGATACCCGGGCTGATTTTGGATGTCTCTGAATCTGTAGATGGATAATAAAACTCCACAGTAGGGACCTCTGTATGTCCATGTGAGGATGGAAGGACTGGTATTACCCCTGGGCTACTGTCTGCGTGGAGCTGGTGTCACACTGTGCTATTTGTACAGATAAACTTGAGGCAGGATCTGGAGGTGTGGGGGAATGAGGATGAGAATCAATGAGAATCACGATAACACCTTCTCTTTTCTTCCCACCGCCCACTATTTGTATTTTATTCCAGTGCAGGATCAGGTTCACAACTTCTAGTTTTGTCATTAAGTTTGAATACCAAGAATCAAATAATTTCGGAGAAAGGAAAAATAGGAGGAAAAAAACAGGTATTTCAAGAATCAAAAGGAGTCTGACCCACAGTGAAAGACCTTGTTGGAGCATGAGAAAGAACATTCCAAAGCAAGTCTTGGCCATGTGTGCGTGTCGTGTGTGTGTGTGTGTGTGTGTGTGTGTGAGAGAGAGAGAGAGAGAGAGAGAGAGACTGAATTTCTGAAGGCCTTGTAGAAGGGACACTCATCTTGTTAGAAACAGGTGACTCAGTGACTAAGGTCCATGAGGGCCCTCTCTTTTTGCTCTGAGAGCTTATTTGCTTTAGTGGTTTAGTAACCAGATGTTCTGCACCAGCATCCATGGACTTTTCTCCCACTGAGTCTTCAGGGCCCCACTTCAGATATGGGAGTTTATAAACTCTGCTTTGCTTATGTCCAGAAGGCCAGTTAGTGACTCAGTTGGCCTTCTGCCCTCCCCACCCCCAGACCAGTGCCACCCATGGTGTCCCTGGGTGTTCTGGTGACCAAGGAACGATATCCTTCTCAGTTCTCTTGTCCCTGTTATTCTCAAACATGTACACACAAATTGTTTCTGTTTTAAGAGTTTTACTACTAATCAGTCCTGCCGTGTTTCTCAGTGATCAGAGGCTGGCATGAGAAAGACCAGGACTATTTGTTTAAAATGGCCACCACTGTCCTAACAACACCTTTTTCTTAATCTAGGTCTGGGTGCATATGTATATTCAGGTTGTGAAAATTCAGCAAGCTGTACACTTATGTCTCCTTTTCCAGTTGTATATTATATTCCAGTAAAGTGTTTTTTAAAACACCCACCTGAACCAAATGAATCTCATGGGTTTCAGGACTGGGAATATGTACTCTTACCAAACTCTTTAGGTGACTCAAGTTTCAGGGCCTTTGCACTAAGTGGAAATATGCAGAAGTTAAAGGAATTACAGATATTCAAAACCATAGTGCCAGTGCTCATTGTGGCATCTGCTGGCCTTCTTCATCTACTCTCTCATATGCATGCCTGTCCCCTGAGTGCATTGTTGCAGGCCCAGGGTCACATCATTCAGTGATGGTCCAGGCCCCTGCCCTGCTGCTGCTGAGGGACCACAGAGCTGACCTAGACACCTTCTCCTGGAGAACTCACTGCCTCCTGGAGGAGATAATGAGCTAGTAGTCCCAATGCAGGATGCTCAGTGCTGAGAAGGGGAAAGCACAGGGTGATGTGGCAGCCCTGGGAGAACACCAACCCCAACTCCCCTAGATGGTCACTGTACCCACAGACTTCTGGTTTCTGCTTCTTATTCTAGAAGGGTGCCATCTGACTTTTTCTCCTTTCATAATGTCCTGCGTGTCCTTTCCCTGTCCTCAGAGGTGGCTCCATCTGCCAGCACTTGGGACTACAGAACAGACAGGGAAGAACAACAGATAACAGAAGAAGCCTTGTGTTGTTATGGCTCAGCGCATAGGCTCTAGAGCCAGAGTCCCTCAGTTCAAATCCCAGCTTAGCTGCTAATTAGCTATGGTCATGATTTTTATAGTACCTACCTAGCAGTATTGCCTACTTGTAGTTGTGGTGTTGTGGAGAGTAAGTGGATTCATGTAGTACTTAGAACAGTGAGTCTGTATAAATGTTAGTTATTCTGGTTGTTACTGTTGTTGATATTTAGTTTACCATCAGATGTTCATTGATCTGGAGTAGACAAATTACATTCCCGACAACTTCCAGACAGGGTGACACCCATCTCAGTGAAATCAGGCTAGCTGCTGGAATGATTTCCTTGGGGCAATTCTTCCCAACCTGTAGAGCAAATGAGCCAAATTGAAAAACACTTAATTCAAACAAAACAAAGCATGATGATTCAACATGAGGAGGAAGAAGAAAATATTGGCCACAGCCATGCAAAGGCCCTCCCCACAGGCTGTATCACCATGCTGGGGTGGAGACTGCTTTCTCCACCCCTGCCCGTGCAGCTGTAAATGTTACTCAGGGAAATAGGTATAACAACAAGAGCTGGGAATCAGCCAGTGCTTCTGCTCCAAAACATTCAGCAGATGCACATAAGGACTGTGTTCTTCTCTCACTCACTCCTTTACAGAAGTTCCTAGAAGTATCTCCTGTTACTACCCATATTTCATTGATGAGGAAACTGAGGCACATCCAGGGTTGCTAGGCTATTGGCTCCAGGCCATTAAGGTAGTGAACAGGGAAGCCAAGCTTTGCATTCTTGGCTCCTAACTCCAAGGAAGGTGTGCACCAGGAGAGAACCAGACAAGCAACCGCTGGCAACGGAGAGATTGAGGACAGGGGCAGGGCTAGTGGCCTGGAGGCAACATGATTCAGAAATGAAGAGTATGAGTTTTGGAATTAGACAAGTCTGGGTTTGAATTCTGGCTCTGTCAGTGTTATGGACTAAATGCTTTGTGTCCGTCACCTCCCCCCACCCAAATTCATATGTTAAAGCTCTAACCCCAATTGTAACTGTATTTGGGGATGGGACCTCTAAGAAAGTAATTAGGGTTAAATGCTGTCATGAAAGTGAGGTCCCAATCTAATAGAATCAGTCTCCTTAGAAGAAGGACACCAGAAAATTTACACTCTGTCTCTATTCACATGCATTTAGGAAAGGCCATGTGAGGACATACAAGAAGAAAATGATCTTCAAGCCAGGAAGACAGGCTGCATCAGAAACTGAATCAGCTGGAACCTTGATGTTGAACTTCCAGCCTTCAGAACTGTGAGAAAATAAATTTCTGTTGTTTAAGTCACCCAGTCTATGGTATTTTGTTATGGCAGCCTAAGCTCACTAAGACAGTTGCTACTGGCTATGTGACTCTTCTGAAACTTTGTCCTCATCTGTCAAATGAAGATGATAGTAATCATACCTTATAAGATTGTTGTGGTTTTCAAATGAGACAATGCATTTAAAGAGCATAGCCAAGGGATCAGCATACAAATGTTAAACACTCATTCATTCACCCTCTTTATTTAACACATGTTGTTTTGACTACCCGCTTTCTGCCAAGCATTGTTCTCTGTGCTGCAAATCCAGGGATGACCAAGAGAATCAAGGCCCCTGACTTCATGGAGCTCACAGTCTAGCTAGGGAGGCAGAGAAGAAATTAGGAAACAGATAAATAACTGGATTATAATAAATGTCATGAAGGAAATAACTGGGTAATTAGATGGAAAGTAATCGGAAGAGACCACATAAGCTATGATTGTCAGGGAAGGTCTCTCTGAGTAAGATGTTTGAATGGAGATAGAAAGAATGAGAATGTGCCAGTCTGAGGAGCTGGTGGACAAGCATTCCAGGCAAAGAAAACAAGTGCAAAATCCAGGAGGTGGAAAGAGCAGAGTGCTCTAAAGAAGGGATGGAAAAGTGTCTGTGCTCTGTAAATAAAATGCCATCAGGTTGGAGAAGTGGGCAGGAGCCAGAGTTTATAATACCTCGTGTTTTTTTCTATAAGCAATGGATAACCATCAACTGATTCATTAGGGGGAGTGACATGTTCTGATATGGAATTTTAGGAGATCACTCTGGCTGTTGTGTGAAGAATGGATTATGGGGGATATGAACAGAAACAGTGAATCTTGTTAGGTGAGTATTACACCAGTTCAGGGGACAGATGTTAGTGACTTAGACTAGAGGTAAATAGGAGAGGCCAGACACCTGATCATGATGGAAGAAGACTTTGCAAGGGTTAGCAATGCATTTGAAGTAGGGGTGAGGGGAGAGGGGAATCAAGGAGGATTCCTAAGTTTTGGCATAGTGCTGTTAACTATCAATGGGAGGGTGGGAAAGACTGGGGGAAGAACGGGATCGAGAGCCTCAGGAGCCCCCAGAAGTCTGCAGATCACACGTTGAGAAGTGTTGATGTAGGGAATAACAGGACTGCAGTCCCTTAAGAAGGCCAGAGAGAGCACAGTAGAGAGTGGAGCATTGATAGAAAAGTGGCAGTTCTTTCACTTCAATAGGCAAGGAGGCCAGAAGATTGGCATACACTTTGTCAGGGATAATTTGGGGCAGTTCCTCTCTGACAGCATGTACTTTCTCAGTGAAGTATTAGTCAAGGTCTTTGATTAAGAAGGAAAAATGCTAAGGATGGATATGGGAAGCTCTCAGAGAAAGAAAAAGCTGTGAGGTAGTTGGCTTCGAGAGTGGGAAATGAATTTGCTAGAGAAGTACAGTAAGTTTTTCAGACAGTTCTCATTCAGGGTCTGTGGGCATGAATTTAAAGAGAAACCAATTGGCTTTGTCTTCATTCTTTTATTCCCAGGAATATTCAGCTCCTTGAGAGCTGCCACAGAAAAGGCAGATAACTTGACTCAATGACTGCCGAAGTTTTTCTAGGTTAGTGTAATGGAGAGAGAAAGGGAGGAAGGGAAAAATAGAGATAGAGGTGAGCAAGGAGTTGAGGGTGGTTGCTCAAACTTGTAAGAAAAATGTTAGGATAGGGGTGAAGGACAGTAGAAACGTGAGGGGGCAGTAGATTGGAAGTTTGATAAGATGGCTGTCAAGGGATGTCTGAAATCAAGGCAGGGCTGCCACCAATGGCAAAGTCAAGGGTGTGACCATGGGAGTGGATGTCTGTGGCTGAGGAAAACGAGAAAGGCGAGGCATGAAGAGGCCAGGGATTTGGGTAGTCCACTCATGTGTATGTTGAAGGCATCCGGAAGATGACAGAGGTCAGGTAGAAGAATGAGACTTGGTGCCCACAACCAAAACCTTTGATGAAAGAAGGATGATGAGTGACTGGTGTCTGGAGGGGCAGACATTTGACAGCTATAAAACATTGGAGTAACCTGAATGCAGAAGCTGCAGTTTTGAGAGAAGAAGGGGGAGAAATGGCTTAAAGTGCAATAGGTGCGGAGAGGAAACTCACCCACCCCCAGTCCTGAGGTGCACGTGGTGTGGGGCAGGACAGAACAGGGGCTTGAGATGCTGTGGTGAAGTAGTGATCTCAGGGAAATGCCAGCTTTCAGCGAAGCCAGGGGAAGAGAGATAGAGCAATGAGGCCACATGGGAGCTTGTTGATCTAGATCTAGTTTCAGAGGGCTCTGGAATAGGGTTTGGGAGGAAAGGGAGGGGGGAGGGATTGGGTTGGATGATGGAAAATACACAGTGCCAGCCTTGAACTTCTGTGGCTCCTGAGATGACCCAGTGACTCATCTCCCTGTGAACCTCAATGGGACAGCAAGCTAAAGGGCTATGAAGCATCTCTCAGGTCAGCCTGGTATTATCATCACCCAGCTCATCTCCCTTCGTCTGGGCATCACTAAATATAGATTGTCCTACTTTTTAAAGTTCTCCAAGAGAAAGTAATTTTATAATTTCTCTCTATAGTGCATTCCATGGTTTAAAAAGCAGTACCAAGAACACTGCTTGACACATAGTAGGTGCGCAATAAATATTATTTGAATTAATTGAATGAATTCACAGTATCAAGATTTTTAAAATCTTGCTTAATTTACACATGCTGTAGTAAATTACAGCATGGCCATTATACTAAGTTAATACAATGATCCCACAATTCTTTTTTTTCATTTTGTAGTTTCCAGTATCACACATAAGCTGTCCTATATAATCTTTTACTCAGAAGTTTTCTATTGTTATTTAATTGTGTCATATCTGTATCTTGGGTCTCCTCAGCTAGATTTAAATTCCCACATCAGTAGAGAGTGGTTTGTTAATTTGTATTCCTAGACAGCCATTGATATACCCATAACAGATGCCTGGGTACAAATTGTGGCTGTGTCTTTACTAGCTGTGTGACCTTGGGCAAGATACCATAGTTTTTGGACCATAAAATGCACCTAGGTTTTAGAGGAGGAAAATAGGGAAAAAAATTTTGAAGCAAAAAGAGTGGTAAAATATTTAATAACATAAATAACATAGTATTTCACCAATGTAAATGTAAACAGAACTCAACAGCAACATTAACAACCATTATTCCTTCCAAATTTGGAGGAAAAAAGTGCATGTTATAGTCCAAAAAATACGTGTAGTATTTCTTTACCTCAGTGTCCTTGTTTGTAAAGACAGTTACCACAAACTTGTTGTGATAAATAAGTTCACATATTTTAAGTGCTTAGAACAATGCCTGGCACATAGTAAACACTCAGAAAATGCTATTATTAGCATTATTAGGCATATAGTACATATTCATGGAATAATTAATCAAATGATAAATAAGCTGGACCATCAATAAATATCAGTTGGCCTATTCAATAGACTCTATTGTGACTGAACAGTTAGGCACATCTTCTACAAATACAATTTGATTAAATGTTTCACTTTTCAGGTAATTACAGCGGGACCACATCTGTGAAGTTAGCATAGAAAAAGCAATGCCTTCATTTGATGAAAAGGAGAAACGTGAAAAAACCTAGTAACCTAGGTTGAGGCATCCTGAAATAGGGTCAGAAATTGCCAAAAAAAATGAGGAAGTCCATAGCATGAGGCCGAGAGCCTTGAGAAAATGTTTATTATATATAATTACAAAACCAGAAAATGCTGCATGCAGTAAGTCCAACTCTACAGATGAAGAAATAGTGGAAACAAAGGAAAACGCCATGGCACTGATTATTATTTGTTTCCGCTCACGGAGAGCCCAGAGCCCAGGAGTACAGAGCATTACTAGCAGGTAATGAAAACACTGTTGAAACTTGTGATGAAAAGCAGGCTGGGGAGCACTTAGTAAAGTGAGCTTTGCAGAATCTGCAGAGCTAGATATATGTCCTCAGGAGCATTAGAAATGGGTATTTGCATTAATGTGTGTAAAGTAAGAAAAACAAGCAGTTGTAGAGGTTAGAATCAGAAAGATGATTTATATTCAAGGAGGAATATAGATCCTGTTTCTAGTAGTTAAATTAATGAAGCAACTATGAAACTTAAAAAGGAAGCCTAGAGACTTTAAGAAAAAAAATACAGCAAAATTCAGTAAGGGGTTTCCTTCTTTCTCTCTCTCTCTTCCTTCCTTCCTTTCTTTCTTTCTTTCTTTCTTTCTTTCTTTCTTTCTTTCTTTCTTTCTTTCTTTCTTTCTTTCCTAAAGAAAGTATGTCAAACCAAACAAATTGCTTTTAGTATTAGATATATAGAAATACCTAAGCTTCCTTTAGAAACATTTCAATTGAAAGGTAATGTCCTTTGCTGGGTAGTGAAATTAAATCTGGTATTTATTTTCTTTTTTAACAGTTGGCTAAAATAGCTGGTTAGAAATAACAGTTGGCATGAACCCTTGCAGGTGTGGCTCAGTGGACTGAGTACTGGCCTGTGAGACAAAGGGTCGCCAGTTTGATTCCCAGTCAGGGCACATGCCTGGGTTGCAGGCCAGGTCCCCAGTTAAGAGCATGTGAGAGGCAACTGATCGATATTTCTCTGGCACATCAATGTTTCCATCCTTCCCTTTTACCCTCCCTTTCCCTTTCTCTAAAAATAAATACATAAAATTAAAAAAGAAATGACAGTTGGTGTGCTATTTTACTTATAAAAAGTAATTTTGATTAAAAGTTGACAAAAAGACTCTACATGAAGGGAAATTTGAGCTGCTTTGCCTGTGTTGGAGAAGAGGAAGGTGGGGCTCAGGACTTCAGGCACTGGCGTCAGAATCTTTTCATTCCCTGACTGGGTGTGTAAGCTGGAAGAAGTTGATGTGACATAAATGCAATTTGCAGCTGACCCAGCCTTGGGAAGTGTGGCACGTATAATCAAGAAAGAGAAACAACAGATATCTGACTCAGAGATGCTAGAAATACTGCCTTGCAGTAGGTAATTTTAGAAAAGAGAGAGAGCTGCACAACTCCGTGAACACTGATTGGAGCTAGCTGTGGTATGGTAGAATGAACACTGAAGTGCTTTTGCAGTCAGAAATCCTGAGCTCAAATTCTAATTGCGTCTCTCAGGGACTGTATGAACTTGGGCAGAACACTTAAACTCCCTGAGCTTCAATTTTCTCATCTTTAAAATTAGGATAACAAAACCTTGCTCAAAATGCTGTGAGCGAGCATGAGCTGCTTTCTGAAGGGCTGTCCATTGAGATGACAGCAAAGATGGTATTTATGACACCATAAGACAGGGGAAAGAACAACAGATATAGAATCAGGTGCACCTAAATCCATTGGAAGTCAAATCATAGCTTTTCTTCTAGCAGCTGCTAGACTTTGGGCAAGTTTGTGTCACTGAGACAACTGTAAAAGGAAATATGGCTCTGGCCAGTGTGGCTCAGTTGGTTAGAGCATTGTCCTATGCCCTAAACGTTTGTGGGTTCAATTTCTGGTCAGGGTACATACCTAGGCTGTGGGTTTGGTTCCCGGGCGGGGCGTGTATGGAAGGCAGCCAATCAATGTTTCCCTCACATAGATGTTTTGTTCTCTCCCCCTCTCACTCTTTCCCTTCCTCTCTTTCTAGAATCAATGGATATGCCCTCGGGTGAGGATTAAAAAAAAGAGGGAGAAGAAAAGAAACTGGAATGTATATATCTGCCCCACAGGGTTCCTACAAGAATTAAATAAAATAATTTATGTGCCCAGGGCCCAACACAGAAAACTCAGAGTATTAGTTCCCATTTCCTGCCCCACATACCTCAGAGGGAGTCTGATAAATGTGTCAGGCAAACTATAGATGACTACGTCACAGAGACTTTCCTATAGGATTCACCATGTTGTTGGCAAGAGGACAAACAGGTAGGTAAGTAGCTCTAAAAAAAGCAGAGTTTGGAAGAAGTAAAGCAGATAATATTTTTCTCTGGAAGCTCAAGAGTCATTGATTCTCATGGAAGGATCATGAAGGCATGACGGAGGAGGTGAGTTTGAAGGTGGCTGCTTCAGGGAAAGAACTTTCCTGGACTGGGGGAAGGAGGATGTAGGTGACACGGAGAATCTCGGGTAGTCTCACCTTTGGCCCACTTTGTCCTTCACATCCCAATGGTGGGTTCCTCCTCATGTCTCAGATCTCTCTGATTTCTTCTGCTGCACCTCTTCTGCCTCTAGCCAGAGAAAGTTCTGGCTAGAGCTCATGTAACTAGATTTGGGCCATGCAGATTATCCAGGATAATCTCACCATGTGAATGTCCTTAACTTAATTATATCTGTGCTGTTTCTCTCTCCAGTTTTGGGTTTAGGGCATGGATACTTTGGTAGGTGGGGTAGGGGGACGATTCTCTCTACCACACATTTTCTGTGGGCCAGGCACAGAAATGCTAAATGCTTTCCATGTGTTATAGAATTTAATCCTCCTCACTGTAACTCTATGACAGAGGAAAGAGACCCAGAGATGCTATTTAGCTTGCCTAAGTTAGAAAATGTAAGAGCCAGGATTTGAATGTAGGTCATCTGAGTCCATAGTCATGTCCCTGTAGGGGACAAACATCTCAAAGGAAAAGGCATCACATTGTCAAGCCTTGAATGCCAGAGTGAGATACATGGACCTTCCTTTGTGTACAGCAATGCTCCCTGCAATCACATGGGGACAAAATATCTGCAATATAGATACTCTGTGGAAGATTGAATGGTATTTGGAAAGTGTGGGTCAAAAATATTTATGGGTAATGGGAGGCAGATTAAAGTTTTAATGGGATATTGAATTGGTCTCAAGAAATTGTATTCTTGGAAGGAATCCAATGTGGTGGTCTGTCAAGGAATCTAGTGCAGAACTATGACCATGAACTAAAGGGAAATACAAACACTCTCCAGAGAATGGGAAGTCTCCAGAGAATGTGACGGAGCCTGAGGGTCAATCTTGGTTTATTTAATATATCTGTTAGTGATCTTGGAACACAGGATCATCAGCCCTTTTTGGTGAAATGCACTGAAAACAAAATTGCTGGAGAAGTTACCAGAGAGGACAGAAAAAAATGTTGACAGGAAACACTTCCCATTAAACTTGAGCGGGGGTGGGGGGCGGGGGGAAGCAAGGAATTCAAAACATAGATAGTCACTAAGATAAGGGGCTCTGGACAGAGTCACCATGATTTAAGAGGCCTGCAGTAGACAGGACAGAAGGAAATCATATTGAAAATAAAGTGTGGTAGCTCTCCTGATCACTGTTTCCCAGATGTGCAAGTTTCCAGATGTCACAAACTTCTGTGCTTTGGGGCACAGCTGGAGAGAGGCAGCTTTGGTACCAGGGAGCTGGGCGTAGTTCTGGGAGAAGCAGAGGCAGGGCAGCGCAGGAGATGGTTGGGAGAACAGGCTAAGGGATGAATTTGTATCGTGGAGGGCAGCTGTACCTCCTAACTTGCCTGCTGGCCCTCCCCACCCAAAGGAAGTAAGACGGGGTTAAGTTCTTCTCGGTGGCCCAAAGGGCACTGTGAAGTGGCCCCTGTGTATCTCCTTGAAGATTCTCTCAGGAACCTCCTCATGACCTCATGACATGACTGCGTGTGTCAGGCTGGTTCGTAACTGCTGGGTGATTTGACTTTCTCCTTCTCCAAATCATGAGTTCCACAAGGTCACTTGGGGAAAACACAGGTTAGGACACTCCCTGCAGAAGTGGCTCTTCTTCTTTTCTTGGATCCCAGATTCCTTTAAATATTTAATACAAACTATGGTTTTTCCTCTCAGAAAGATGCACAGTCACAAATATTTGCACTCAACTTCAGGGGATTTGTGAAGCTTCTGGGTCACTTTGGAATTCCCAGGAAAGTCTCTTGATTGATTTCCTCCCAGTTGAGAATGTCTGGCTACAGCAATGGCAAATGCTTGACTGTCTTGCTACAGTCTTTTCCACTTCCCACATTAGACAGCCCCTCCCACCCAGTGCCTCAGTGCACTGGTAAACACTCCTAATTGATCACACATTCTCCTCAAATATCTATCTTCACACAGCATTCCCAGGAGTCCTACCAATACTTCTGAACTGGCATCCAGGTTCAATCCAGAAGTAGGAAGAGAAGTTAAGAGACTCATAGAAGTCTAAGGTGCTTTTCTAAGTGGAAGGAGTGAGAAAGGGCTGAGTAAGGTGAGGATGGAAAAAAAGGATTATTGGCATTACTCAGCATTTGGATGTTCAGTGACCCAGAAAAGGGCAATTTAAGCAGAGCTGTGAAGTTGCAGGCAGATTGCAGTAGGTTAAATTGATAGATTTATTTGAATGTATTCTCAACAATACATTAGAATGTATTCTAAATGTATTTCTGTGAATCTATTCTAAATAGTCAGCCATATGCACAGGGATATATGTAAAAGGATGTTCATTATGGTGTTAAAATAGTACTAGTACAGAATTGAAACAGTCTAAAGGCAAAATATTAGAGTATTTGGTTAATTTGATTTTAATGTATCCATATTATGGAATAATGC
Source organism: Phyllostomus discolor (assembly GCF_004126475.2). Lineage (NCBI taxonomy): Eukaryota > Metazoa > Chordata > Mammalia > Chiroptera > Phyllostomidae > Phyllostomus > Phyllostomus discolor. Next base: position 109,404,376 of record NC_040908.2, read on the forward strand.
TATATTAGTAAGGATTCTTTATTTTTAAAGAACAGAAGCCTGAATCAAACTAGTTCAAGCAAAGAAAGAAAAAAGGAGTTTATTGACTGATTCATTTGAAGAGTCCAGAAATTGTCTAGCTTTCAGCAGGTCTGAAACTAAATGCTCAGATGATATCTTTTGACCTTGGAATCTCTCTCTCCCTCTCTTTTTCTCTCTCTCTCCCCGCCCCCCTCACTCTGAAAGTGTGTGTGCCTTTCTCTCCTCTTTTCTGGCATGGCTTTATTCTTAGACAGGATTTCTCTATGTGATGGGAAGGATGGCCCCCGTGGGTCCAGCATTTCTAGAGCTCACAGTCTCCACAAGAAAGAAAACTTCCTTGTCTCAGCACCCAGATTGGCCCCTGCTCCTAATCTTATTGGCCTTCCTTGGCTCTTGCCTATCCCTCAACAAACTGCTGTGCCCAGGGGGTACAGGACTGTGCCTTCCTTCACAAACCCGCCAGAATCATGTGCTATGGGGAAAAGCCATGTTCCAAAAGGAAGTAAGAGAGAGTTGACAAAAAAACAGTGTCCATGATATTTGCAAACTTTTTTTAAAAAGATAGTGCAGATCTATATTTACAGGCATGGAGGCTTTGGAGAATGGGGAAAGACTGTGGTCACGTCACAGCTCTGCTGTTCCCTGTGCTTGGAATCCCCAACACACCACTCCAATGCCTTCCACTTCCCTCGGCCAATGACCACTTGAGGTGAGCAGAATAACTCCCCCCTAAAGATTCTCATACACTAATCCCTAGAGCCTGTGAACATATTACTTCACCTGGCAAAAGGGACTTTGCAGGTGGGATTAAATTAAGACTCTTAAGATGGGAGATGACCCTTCATTATCTGGGTGGGTCCAATGACAAGATGCTCCAATGACACTGAAGTAAGCAAAGCAAGTTATAGGACACAATGTAGAACATGATTTTATCTTTATTTTAAAATCTGTTTAATTTTATGTACATACATGCATGGGAAAAGTTTGGAAGATACACTACAAGATGACAACAGAGCTATTTCTGAGGGGATGTAATAGTAGAAGGGTTTCCCCCCTTTTTTTGCTTATATGCAATTTCTAACTTTTACCATGCACGTAAAATACTTATATAATTCAAAATTATGTAACCAGGAGGTAAAGAGGAAGCAGACTTTAAAGGTAGGGTGGGATGGTGTTTTGAGTGGGAAGCATATTGGGGGAAAATATCATGCATTTATCTGTGCGGGGAACATTGAAGCTGTTTATACACTGAGGTGATGGGTCCGGGGTACTGAGGAAGAAGAATACACATAAACGAGGGGAAGATTCTGGGAGCAGAATCTCTAGTATGAAGGTGAGGGGGATATTTCACCAGGGCTGGGGCATGGGCCCTCTGAGGGGGCAGAGAGGAGAGAGGAAAGGCTGGGGAGAACCCAGGAGGCTTTTGACAAAGGGAGGGGTGGAAGCCAACAACCTCAGTCTTCCAAGCAAAAAGGGTGATGTGTGCAAAGGGGTTGGAATGGGGTGGAGCCTTAAGGGAAGTGGAAAGAGTTAGAAAATGTGCTCTGAGGAATAAAGCATTTTTTGAATCCTCACCCAAGAATATGTAAATATGTTTATTGATTTCAGAGATGGAGGATGGGGAAGAGAGAGAGAGAAAGAGAGAGAAACACTGATCTGAGAAAGAAACATCAATTTGTTGCCCTCCATGTGCACCCCAACCAGGTACTGAACCCTCAACCTGACTGGGAATCAAACTCACAACCTTTTGATGTATGGGAAAATGCTCAAATCAACTGAACCACCCAACCAAGGCAGGAATGAAGTTTTCTAAGTGGTCCTGACAGCCCGGCTGAGATCAGACAACAGGGATTTGTGATCATGCTGATCTCGGAAGTTGCATGACTTTCTGTTGACACTGAGCAGCTTGGAAACAGAGGGTAAAGGCAACAGAGATTAACAGAGATGGCCTGGCTGCCCCAAGGCTTCCCCACTGGGCCTCAGTGACTCTAGGAGCTTTCTAATTCAGTTAACTAACTAGGAATCCACTGCCTTGCTCTGCCCTGTGCCCCACTGGTGCTGTTGAGCCCAGGATGAAGCGGGTGAGCCCTAGGAGAGAAAGGGAGAGGAAACAGGGTAGTTTTTAAAACACAGAGAAAATCCAGGCTGACCTTTTAAAGATGAGTAATCCAGGCAAAGTAAAGGGGAAGGGCATCCCCGGAAGAGAGAACCCACTGAGCAAAGGCATGCAGGCATGAAGCTGTGTGGCATATGCACTGACACACAACTGTCATTACAGGGTGACGTAAAAGGGAGGGCACAGTGGGAGATGGGGCTGGAGAGGAGAGCCAGGGCCTCACCCTGCAGGGCTGAGGGAAAGGGGCCTATGAAGGAGCTTGAAAGAACAGGACGAGAGAAATAAGAAGAGAAGAAGAGAAGTTTGTAGGCTCCCAAGTCAGCTAGTCAAGAGGTTATTAGAAAGGCAGAAATGGTTAATAGTGATCAGGGGGAAGGAGAGCCACTCTTGTCGAATTGCCTCCATTTCCTCTATGAAGTATGAGCGTGGGGACCTGCTGGAAGGGAGGGGCGAGGAAAATGGTGGAGTTAGAAAGAGGAGGCCTGTCTAGCAAGGCACAGGACCCATGCAGAAAGTACATGAGGTCAAGTGTGCAAAGGGCACAGCCAGGGCCTGGCAAATACAGGCTCTCAGTGAATGGCAGAAACTGTTTCTGTTCAAGACGAGTCTTGAGGGAGCATATTCAGGGCCTAACTAACCTCAAAGAGACAAAATCCTGAGTGGGTGCAATGGTGGGTCTAAAGGTCAATCACAAATGGGAGTTGAAGGCAGATGTCTAAAGAAAAAAAAATGATTTTCTTAGTATGTTGCTCTCCAGCATCTGGGTTTTGAGATTCAGAAAAAAAGACCTAGTTCTACAAAATAAGGAAAAACTATAACTTCAGGGTTCGTGTTATGTATAACCCCAGAGGCAGAAACACTTCCAAACTTAGGTTCTGCTGTCAGAGACTGACTCTTCTGCTGTGTCGCCTGTGTGTTAAGAAAGACAAACTGACAACATTGACACCACAGCAATCTGAGGTGCTCTGGTTCAAAACAGGAAGAAATAATTATATTATCGGGCTTGGTTGGGTGGCTAGCTCAACTTCAGTCTGTTTCTTGTCTTTACCCTCAGTTTCTTAAATAAATGTTTATTCAGTGTTCTAATAGGTCCTCAAAGTCAGCAAAAACAAAGATTGGCATAGATTTTGTTATTGGGTCCCTGATTTTGTTGGATGTTCCTAGGTGTAAGCAGCCTTTCTTCCTTCTTTCTTTTAATTTTTTAAATTTTATCTTTATTGTATATTTTTTCCATTACAATTTAGTCCCCTTAGACACCCCCCTCCCAGCAAACACCACACTGGGATCCGTATTCATGAGTCCTTTTCCCTTCTTCCTCATTCCCTCCACCCCCTCCCTAACTTCTCCACCCACAGTAACTGTCATCAACTTTCCATCTATGAGTCTGTCTCTGTTTTGCTTTTTAGTTCATTTGTTTATTAGATTCCACATATGAGCAAAATCATATGCTATTTGTCTTTCTCTGACTGGCTAATTTCACTTAGCATGGTGTTCTCCAGGTCCGTCCATGATGTTGTAAAGGGTAAAATTTTCTTCTTTTTTATGGCCAAGTAGTATTCCATTGCTTAAATTTCCCATAGTTGTTTTATCCACTCATCTACTGACAGACACTTGGGTTGTTTCCATATCTTGGCAATTGTAAATAATGCTGCAATGAACATAAGGGTCTTCCTTCCTTTCTTTCTTCCTTTTTCCTCCCTTCCTTCCTTCTCCCCTCCTTCCCTCCTTCCCTCCCTCCCTCCCTCCCTCCCTCCCTCCCTCCCTCCCTCCCTTCCTTCCTTCCTTCCTTCCTTCCTTCCTTCCTTCCTTCCTTCCCTCCCTGCCACTTCACTTTCTTGTGGCACTATAGTTAAGAGGTTAACAGTACCAGTTCTGCTGTTGCACTAATTGGGTTTGATCCCCTGACTAAACGTGTCATATTAATCTCCAAGCCTCAGTTTTCTCATGTGTAAAATGTGGCTAATATCAGTATCTATTTTAAAGGATCCTTGTAAGGATTATATGAGGTACTGCATATACAGCACTTAGCGAAATGCCTGGCAAATAGAATATGATTGATAAATGTTAATCATCATTATTATTAGCCTGACTTCCCTTAGCTTGTTTTTGGCTTTTTAATGTCCTCTCACCTGCTAAGCTGTGCCATTGGTCTATGAACCACACAATGAGATGTGATCCCAGAAGATAAGGCAGCCTGTTGTGTTTACAATATTACAAATTGCCCAGGTCTGTGTGATGAAAAATAGATGCCATCAGGTAGGCTTTCCAACTAAAACAGCTGGGTGGGTCTCTTCAGCATCATGGCCCCGTCCTGGGCTAGAGGCAAGGGAAGCCATGTGATACTAGCTGACCCCAGTGAAAATCTCCCAAGGTCAAGTCAGAATCAGGCTGCAAAATTACTCTCTCTACAGTGTGGGGACCCAGACTATTCTAGGTAATGTCTGAGTAAGAATGTGGTTCCTGATATGGGCTGGTCTCCTGGAACAGACAGAAATAATTCATTCACTCACTTATTCACTCATTTATTTATATATTCAATCATTCATTTTCCAAGATTTATTGAGCAACTAATATGTGGCAGGAACTGCTTTTATGCTAAGGTTGCAAAGATCAATCTAGTACCTTTTGAGGCCATTATAATAGTTCCAAAAGCTGCTGCCATTTTGAATATGGTCTTTGAATAATGTCCATATTCTAGACATTATACTAATGACTCAGCATATTTTATTTCAGTGTCCCTTGCCTCCAAACCTTTGCACATGTTCTTCCCTCTCCTCTTTCTTGACTAAATAGTTCTTCAGAACTCTGCTGAGCTGCCATTTTTTAAGAGATCTGTGACTATCTCTTCCCCTAAGCATAAATTAGGCACTTACCACACTACATAAATGAAGTGTCTCTTTATTTATCTATATCTACCTCTAGACTGGAAGATACATGAGAGCAGAGATCACATTTGGCTGGTTCACCACTGTATTCCAGCAGGCTACCTGGCACACAGAAATCTCTCAGTAGATATATATACAATAAACCCATATTAATCCTCACAAATGAACAAGCATTATTACCCTCATCTTATAAATAAATAAAATGAAGTTTCTTGTCCAAAAATTTGCCCAAATTTACAAAGCATGATACAGGCAAAGATGGGGAACTGAACAAAGCCATAATGGTAAATTCTAGGTACTATTAACTGCTCAAAGTTCTTAGCCTATAATCTGTTGTCTTCTCGATATCAGAGTTTTAAGAGGAGCAAAACAATGTATTGGCCTCAAACTAAGACTTTTTCCATAAAGAATCAGAAAAAATAAAAAAGAATGGAAAAGGGAATGTTTTCTAAATACAGGTTTCAGTGTTATTTAATATTATGTTGCTATGCCACTTAAAATGATCTCACATGCTATCAGTAGTATGTCTCCCATGCTACTCTAAGGCAGTGAGTAGACTTTTCTCCATGCTGTTGAAGCCCTGGATTTGGGGGGCAGAAAGTGAACTGTGTCAGGATGGAGAAGTAGCAGATGGGGTTATGAGGTTGTACTGCTCAGTTAGAGCAGTTTTGCTTTTATTTGGTTTGTGAAATATCCTCTTTTTTTTAAGGTTACACTGCTAGAAAAGAAAAATCTTGAAAGCAACTAGCCTACTGATTTAATAGCATCCATTTATTTAAGATACATATACTATAGGCCAGGTACTTTATGTACTTTAAACTTCTCTCTGCAAAGTAGTTATTATGAATGGATAAGACAGTTGACATAGGAAGATTAAGGAACCCATCCAGAGTTATCCAGCCAGTAAGTGGCAGAATCAAAATGCCAACCTAGTCTGTCTGCTCCCTTCCCATTTTCTACCCTGCTTTGGAATTCTGCCAATTCAGCAAACATTTATTGAGATTCAACTGCTCTTCAAGCATTTGTTCAGTTCTGGGGTTAGAAACTCAGAAGGGGGAGCATGTAAATAAATGTTGACATCAAGTGTTTTGAAATGCTGTACCCTGAAGAGATGTGGAGTAAAGAGGGGACAGTCCCATCGGGTTGGGTTAGAGAATGGTCATTTAGGCGTCTTCCAGGTGGTGATGCTCCAGCACGAGGTAACGAGTAGGCGTGCTGGGAGAGATGACAATGGACAGTTGGGGAGGCCAGATTTTAATGGACTTTGTGGTGTCATCCACACAAGGACTCAAAGCCGTGGCCTGGAAATTGCATCGCTTAATTGATTTATACTCATGTTCCCTATCCCCGTTTGCTCTTCCCTATTTAGTTGTTTTGAAAATTCCAGTCTTAGCTAAGGAATCTGGAGAAAAGATTTGTCATCATTTTAGTAGGAAAATGGGAAGATAAGCTGAGAAAGATGGAAAGGTATTTGGAGGAGAAGCTCCTCTCCCACCAAGGAGTGGGGACTGAGAAGCCAGTGAAGGATTGTGGTGCTAATTCATCATAGTGTAGCTCTGAAGTCAGCTGGGGCCTCCTTGTCCCACAAGATCCAGCTGAACTCTCCTCAAAGCCCTCTGTCTCCCCCAGCTCTTATTTTCTGAGGACTTATTCCCTCATGGTCCATTTGTCTTTAGGTTTTATCTTCTTCCAGTGCTGCTGTTGTGTTGCACCAAGGATGACCCCAGCCAGACATGAAAGTCAACATCCAAAAGAATTCACTCTCACAAAGGCAAAGATGAGCATTGTAGATTTTAACAAAGATTTTTTAAAGGAGTTAGAGGAAGAATTTACAGCAGTGTGCCAAAGTCCACTTTTAGACATTCTTGTTCTCCAAATTCTTCCTTCGTGCAGTATCCAGCCTAAGGCACCTTTCTTCATTTCCTGATTACCTATTTAAACTGTAAATTTTTCCCTTTATTATTGAAAAGTGCATCCATTGCCCAGGCCTAACAGGCCTGGACTGAGGCCCAGAGATTAAGAAAAACTTCATGCCCCAACCACTTATAAAAACTTTTTTCACCCAATCTTCCATAACCTTCAGGCCAAAATACAATGTTCTTCATAAGGCGAATCCTGGTACATAATTTTTCCTATCTGGTTATAAAAAGATTAAGATAACAGTAGACTCTTTGACTTGAAAGTGTAGAGTTATAGCAATGTTTGCGGTGTGTAATCTCCCTTGAAGAATAACTCATCTTTGTCAATCCCTGGGGGGATAATATGTGTCAGAACTAAGCTTAGATAGACAAGAGAAGGACACTCTTTTCATCTTGTCAATGCATAGATTTAAGATGTGTAAGAAAAAGAATCTAAGTGGTGGGCGTCAATATGGCATCTCCCAGATGGGGATAGGGTGGGAACTTTAAAGTGAGGGCCTAGGCAAAGCCCCTGGGAAGCAATGTCAGCCCTTCAGAGAGATAACTCTTTGCCTTCGTGGATCCAATTCCAACTTCAAGCACATATATCCCCACCCTCAAGGTCCGCCCGAGTATGGGGAAGGGAGAGGGATATTGAGATGCATCTTCTATATCAGGAGTTTCAAAATAATTGCTTCTAGAAAGGATTGGGAGCCTTTCTCAAGTAAAATTTTACTTGTAAGCCCCCACCACAAAACGGATAAATAAATTGCTCTGATTTCATTGCAACTGGGGATCAGGAGCCCATCTATCCCTTTTGCTACATCCCCCCTCCCAACTCATGTCAGATTCTAAAGACCCTCCTGGGGTTCTAGATGGCCACCAGCAAACCCCTTGCTTCATGAGTCTGGAGACAGTCTATGGATAAGCTCTTGAAATACCCTTTTGGTGGTAAGACCAGCCACCCCTGGGAAAGGTGACAAAGGGTTCGAATTGTGGGGGCTTTTTAACAGTTTCTCCCTCTAGGTGACCTCAAGGCTTTCAGGAGAAGATTTTGCATCTTACTGGTCTGCCAAGTAGTCTGACGAGGCACTTTTGTGGTACCACAAGTTCATGGGTAAGGCTGGGTAAGGGAAATTGCTCTCTCCTTTCTCTCCATCAGGCCACCATGCAGAAAGTAGAATTTGCCAGGGTATCTTCTCTAGCCTTCTTTTGGTTCTTTCTCCCTTATCAGACTTTCTTTAAGTGGCATGACCTCAGTAACCTTACCCTATTAACTAAGATTTTTTTTTATATACCCTGGTCATCTAGTTTTTATTCAAATGGATCATGCCATGGAGCTGTTGGGGGAAGGGGAGGGGAGGGGCAATGTGTCTCTGCTCTGTGAGTGCTGAATGACATGGTCTTGCTCTAGCTCCAAGTCAGATTTACAAGATCCATGGGAGTCAGATGTAATCAGAGCAGGCTTCTGGAGTTTTTCTGGTTCCAGGAGTAATACTTGGTACTGACTCCAGCTAAAGAGCTGGCAGCAGAGAACAGAACCTCACCGGCAGGAATTTTGTGTTTCAACTTGGCCTAAACCAGCTGTAGGGACCAGCTATGTCTCCATTTCTCCCCTGCCCCAGTTCCTTCAGACAGAAGGAAATGAGGGTGGAGGGTGGGAATTACATTGCAAATGACCCCTTGAGCTTCTAGGAAATATCCAAAAGTATTTCACAGAGAAGAAGGTTCATAGGTTCAAAGATTTAGGAGGAAAGAAGACCTCATTCTGAGGCAGTTTGGTCTCATGTACAGCAAATAAGCTGTGAATGACTAGACCTTCCCCAAATTTTTGCTTTATTCGTATATCCCATGGAATATGTTACAACAGTACACCCCTGTTTCACTTTTCTGTTTTACAGTCAGAACACTGCTGTGACAGGTCAAGCCGTCATCAAGGCTGAAGGCTAGGACCTCAGGCCCTTAATACCAGGTTGGACCACATGGGTGACCTGAGGGCCCCTCCAGCCCTCAGTTAAGTAAGTCCAGAGGGGAGTCAAGGTCAGCAAATAGTGGCATGCTGTGTGCAGGTGTGGCTGAAGTTCCCAGGGGGCAGAGGGACATGCTCACCTGGAAACACTCAGCCAGGCAGTGGGGGGCTGGGGGCTACCTGGGAACAACAAGAACCATTCATGCCAGAGCTCACCCCACCCCTGAGGCCATCGTCACATTCTTGTTTAAAGATCAGTGTCCAGGGCTGGATCATTCATGGAGAGAGATGCTGTGTAAGTGAATGAGCTAAATGATAACCAGCACTATATTAATTTTAACCCTGCAGGTTTGCAACAGGTGACTGCAGTCAGTCCAACCCAGGGTAATGGCAGGAAGAAGGAAGATGAGGATTGCTGCCTTTACTCAAGAAATGAAGCAACTCCCTCACTTCCTGCAGAAAATCAGGGGCAGTAATAAGAGCAGAGAGCTTTTAGGATACATTTACTATGTGTTAGGAACTTTGTAGGCATGATCACATTTATTTATCAAGGCCACCTCATAAGGTAGGCCTATTATTGTCTTCCTGAAATTACCAATGAGGAAACAGGCACAGGGTGATTTAAGTCTCCTGCTCTAAATATAACACAAATGCAGCAGCAAGATTTAAGCCCAGACAGTGTAAATCCAAAGACTGTGCTCTTCACCACTGCATCATATGGCATTTCCAGGCAAAATAACACGGAAGGTCATTTTAATGAATCACAGCGCCCTGTGTCACACCCCTTTGCAACCTGTCATTGCTGCCTCTCTCATCAAGAGATGAAGACTACTGCTCCACCCTCTTTTTTTTTTTTCTGAATCAGGGATAATCCTATGACTTACTTTGACTAAAATATTATGGCTGAAGTAACATTGTTAGAGTTGCAGAGCCTATATCTCAGGAGACCTTGCAGCTCCCACTCCTACCTTCTTGGAATTCTGAGACTGCCATGCAAGGAGGAAGCCCAGGCTGCCCTCCTGGGAGGATGAGCGGCCATGTGCAACAGAACGAAGGCTCTCCGCCCACAGCCAGCACCAACGGCCAGTTGAGTGAGACCCTCTTGGATGTGCCAAATACAGCTGAGCTCCCTCTGCCTGTGGCTGTATCTGTGAGCCCAGGCAAAGCCAGCAGCAGAACCTCCCAGTCAATAGAATCAGCAAAAGTAAATCATTGGCTTAAGCTACTAAGTTTTGAAGCAATTTATAATGTAGCAATAGATAACTGAAATAGGTAGGTTTTAAATTTATTATCTATCTCAGACTACCTGCTTTTTAGGAATCTAGGCTTACATGATGGAGAATCACAGGAAATTTGAGCTGGAGGGACCATAAGACAACATTTAATTAGAGCCTTTTATTTTATAGAGGAAGAAACTGAGACCCAGAAAAAAGTGACTTGTCCCAAATCACAGTTCCTTAGAGCCTGGGTCAGGGCTAAATCTCTCTTCAGCGTCTCATGCCTAGAGTTCTCTTTGCTACACAGTACTGCCTGATACCACATGCAGTTAGAGGATGAAAAGCAATTTTCAACTAATTTTAAGGATAAACATTAAAAGCTATTTATAGTTTATAGCCTTCATTTATGGTCTTATATTCTCACGTCATCCATACAAAGAGATCCATATGCCAAAGACCCATTAAGTGCCAGGAAGCAATTACTGTAAACAAGGTAGTGGATTGTTGTAATTGAGAATGTATTGTCTCTCACGGGATCTGTGCATTCATGGATGGGCCAGCTCCTGACAGATCAGTTGTTCTCATCTTGGCTGCACATTGGAATCATCCGAGGGGTTTTAAAGAACATCTGAGGTATCGTGCAGGCATCAAGAGATTTAAAAGTGGCCCAGGGTGAATCTAATGAGCAGCTGGGACTGAGAGCACCCATTCAGAACCGTGAGCTCCTGGGGGGGAGGATTTTCATCTTTGCACTCTCCTGGGGTGTCATGCCACAGAGCATTGTTGACTGAAACCAGGGACACGATGATGGAAGTACTTCCAGAGAGCAGCTATGGCAGAGTGGAAAGTACGTGGGCTTTGATTTCGAAAACATATGCCGTTGCCTCTCAATTTTGATATTTAGTAGCCGTGTAGGCTTGTATACAACAGACCATCGGAACCCTCTATAGAGGGGATGTAAAGGTCAAACCAACTGCTCAGGGATGTTGACAGTTCAGCTGAGATGGCTTAGCTTTTGAAAAGCTCCTTGATAACAGTCAAGACTTCATCGCGTATTTTGATTTCCATTCAAAATGGAAATAGAGAAGCTTTTTAAAAACAGAACTGCTAAAAGCAATGAAAGGTGATTATAAGAATTTAAGGAATACAGAGAGTTTTAAACATCAAGTACAACTACCTATAGCTCCTCTGTTAAGTGTGTTTAAGATTTTTATTATTTCTCCTTCCAGATTGTTTCCTTGTTGTTTATATGTACAACTGTGCACATGCAAACACACACATGCTGAAATATCATATAAAACCATATACAGGATTGTACTGTGTTTATTTTCCATGTTAATAACTATAGTTGTTCATAACCATAAATTGTAATTATTGTGATGATTTTCTAATCTAGTGATTTGGTAAGCAATTGAAGGAGGGAGTATGGCTACGATGAAATGGAAACAAGAGCAAAGCCAGTGCAAATCTGCAGAAAAATTACACCTCTCAGGGAACTAATGATTACTAAAGATTATTTGCAAGTTTCCATTGAGGCTTAGCCTTTTCCTCCTCTGAGAAGACTGACCTTCCCACAAGCGCTCGAGCACTGACACGGCTGGAATGAGCTGTCTGGTCTTGCCCATCCGAGAGCGCTTTCCCTCTCCAGAAAGGCCTTGGTCGCAGCCCCAAATTCCTTTTGGCCAGCAACATTCATGTGGACATGGTTCCAAAGGTAGTAAGAAGGGGAATGGAAAGAAGACCAAAAAGTGCTTATTCAAGTGAACTATTAATTTAGAGAATGTAAGTTTCATATTGAAGCCAACCTAGAGTCTATCAAAAAGTCAACAGTAAAAAGAGCCAAAGCAAATACGTGGGCCAAGTCTCTGAGAGTGACACTGCCTGGCAAGGAACCCAGCTTTAGGAAGGACATGAAGACAATGGAACACTTTCTGGCTGGAGCTTTCCTGTTTTCTGGACTTAATTCCTAGCAGTACCAGAGCCTCTCTGTGTCTGTTGGCTAGGGACCTGCCCATGAGGAGACAGTGTTTACAGGATCAATGAGGAAGAGAAGAAGGGTGACTATAAATGTCAAACAAGAGGCCCCTTTCAAGGACATCCACCAGCATGGGCATGCCTAGTGAGTGCAGTGCCATCAAAATAAGGTTTTTCCTAGAGAGGTGTCTTTTTCTGCCCGGACAACACTGCTCAGAGAACAGCCTTGAAATTCTCCTTTGCAAACTGCCTTTAGAGGCCCAGCAGAGAAATCCAATTCATTTTTTATAGCACCCTCTGATATTTTTTTGACACAAGGATCTTGTTTCGAATAAAAAGAATGAGGCTTGGAGTTGGAGAAACCTGTGTGTGAATTTCAACTAATCCACTTAACAGCTGTGTGATATTGGACAAATTACATGCCCTTTATGTTGGTTAACTGCCTTGATGCAATGGTAACCTCCAGAGGTCGCTGCCATGCAAGGTGGTAGTCCCTACCTGAGGTGACAGAACAGAAAGGCTCACTAAATTAAAATGCTCAAATCATAGAGATTATAAAATTGATTAAAAACACACAATGAAAAATAGGAGAAATATATTAGCACTCTGTGATAGGTGTGAGTAGGGTGGAAGCACCACACTATATGAGTCTTGGGGTGTCTCTCTCTGCCACATCAGGCTTCCCCACTGATGGTTTGGTAACAGGACCAGAGCTGAGGTTCAAGCTAAGGGGTATGCAAATAGAGAGTGCCCTGGCCAAGAACACACTTGTTGTATTGGAGAGACACAGGGACAAGAATACCAGGCCCACAGCTGTAGCTTGGCAATTAGTCTGCTGAGCAGCCAAAAGCTGGCAAAAGACATGGAGCCAGATGGGTGTCACCAGTGTATGGGTGAATCAAGGCCTCATGAATATTGAATGCTTTTGTATATTTAGTGCACCCAGAATATTTAGTGCCTCAGAGGTCTCATGCATACATATATTCAGTGCATAGTTGTCTCATGAGTATTTTGTACCTCATAAATGTTATATATCTCTTAGTCTGTTCATGCCTTTCTATCTATGTTAAATATTCTTATACTATAATATACATAGGTATAATAAATGACAATATATTTTTATATTTTTGTGAATTTCATTTTATCTAACATGTTTTCTTCTTTTGAAGAATTGCATATTTTCAAACAAATACACATTACAGCATTCTAGTATAAGGCGAAAGTGAGAAAGCAGTTTACAAACTGTAACATTCTACACAATTTTAAGGGATTATTATTATTCCTGTTATTATAATTGAACAAAAATAATGGTGGCCATTTATAAAAATTAATCAAATCTATCTTGAAAAAGTAGAGAGGAGGCAGTTTAGTGTAATGACTGAGAGCTGTGAGCTCTGCCAATAAGCGACTTTGCTAGCCTGCGGGAAGTTACAAAGCCTCCCTGAGACAGTCTCCTCCTCTGTTAAATGGGAAGGACAGTAGCCACTTGATAATGCTGTTGTGAAGACTGAATGAAATTGTGCGTGGAGAACACTTGGAAAACTGCTTGGCTTATAAGAGTGATGATACTTCATCTTTCTTGAACGCTGACTCTACGCCAGGTACTTTCTGATTATATGACAGGTATGATTATCACGCCTATTCTACAGATGAGGATTTTAAACAGAACCAGAATTCAGATCCAGGCAACCTGACTACCAGCCCATATGCTTAACTACTTTGCAATGCTAACTATCATACAGTAAGTAGTCAATCCATGTTGCATCATCATATTGATAAGATTGTCCACTAAAGCAGATACTCAGTATATGTGCTAATGGTTAATTCTATTGGTGCCTCAAAATCATTTTATGGGAAAAGGGAGTACAGCAAGTCCTTGAATAATGTTGCCATAGGAACATAACTCTGGTTTATATCAATTAGCCTAAGGTAAAATTTATTTCCTTACATGTTGTTTTGCTTGAAGTTGCAGAACCTATTGATGTCAAATGAGGACTTAACTTTCTTAGGATATCAAGGGAGAAAGGAAATGATAACTTCTGAGAACGGCTTTCTTTGAACAGCAGCCACAGCAACCCTGTAAGGAAGGTAACATTAATCCCACTTTTCTGAGAAGAAAACTGAAGTATAGGTCTCAAGTGGTTCACCCAAGAATGCCGTTTTGTGAAAGCACACCTGGGATGAATTCTAAGTCAAATGGACACCTGACTGCACATTCTTTCCAGTGACCCATGTGCTAAGAATACCCTGGGTTCTTATGTGTCCCTTTGCTCATTCATTTCTCAGATTTCTGTCTCATGTCTACCATGTGTTCAGTGCTGTGCTAAGCACAGGGCAAACTCATGGACTTACCCTTGCGGAGCTCACAATCCACTGGGGCAATTAATGAGAAAATGGACCATGACAAAACGGGGTTGCATCAAGTTCCTCGATGGAGGTCAGCGCAGAACAATCAGGGGAGAGTAGAGAGGAGCCTCACATGACCTGACTTGGGGGGTCAGAGAAGGCTTCCAGGAAGAAGGGGCTCATGGTGGCATGGTCCATAGCTTTCCCTGCAGGCTCCTTCATGGATCACTGTGGGGACCCCAGAGCAATGTTGCAGGCAGCGACACTGGGAGAAATGCTCATATGACTTCGTGAGACCTCGGGTACTTTTGAAGGGACCCAGAGCTGACAGTGTTCCATCCATACTACAGAGCCACAGTCTGGTCCCTGGAGGCTCCGCACGTGTTCTCCAAGGCTGACCAGCTGGCAAGCTCCTGCAGGCCACAGGCTTCTTTTAGTTAGTTAATGCCTCTTTGGAATGCATATATTTCCCATTAATTGTGGTTTTCAAAAATTAAATGAAAACCTTTCATTTACTTTAAAGATATATTTGGCCAACTTTCATAAAAGCTTACCCAGCTCTCCTGTCAGGAGAGAAAACAAGATTTGTGAGTTTAAATCTTAGAAAGAATTTAAATTATTTCCGATGCTAAACTCTGTCAGCTTTCAGGGCTCATGGGCAATTTTTTGGAACATTCTAAACCTCAATTTCCTCATGAGGAAAATGGGATAACAGTAATTTGACCTGAGTGTGTGACTGTTTGTGTATGGGCTACATGAAGTAGTATGAATGCTCCAATCCCCGATCTGCTTGCCCTTCACAATGTTCCGCACCTCCCCCTTCTTGATTCTACATGGCATAGGACGCAGCCTGCATTCCCCAGCTCCCGTATCAGCTGGCCTCCACCTGGTGTGGTGAGTGGGAGCTCCTGATGGGAGATTATAGGGTAGGAGAAAGGAGCAGGGGTATTCCTCCTCCCTCCTTCTCCGGGTGAAATGTTCAGAGCAGCTGCTTCCTCTCCTTGGCACCAACTCCCTTCAGGCACATCCACCGTGGTCTGGGTTCAGCAAGTGAGGCCAGTGCCACAGCCTGGGGAACTCCACCTCCTCCCTTTCCCCCTTCAGCTGAGGGTGCCAGCAGCCTCCTGCTGTGGTGAGCTTCTGGGTGGCCTCATCATCTCCCCTCTTCCTTCTCTTCTATAGCCATTTTCTGGGATTAGAGTCCCTCTGTTTTAAATACATAGAGAGCTTCTATTTTTTGTGGTCAGACTCTGACTTCTGCAGTGAGTGAAATGCACTTGCCTGGTAGAATTTATTTTCTCAATGAATGATTAGGCAAAAAATCAGGCAAAAAGAGGGGGAGTAAAGCTTAGACCATGGAAAAGATTGGTTGTACATGTTGGTCTTTCTTAGCCCAATGTCTAGTGAATGTTCAGTCAATGTGGCAACAGTGATGAGAATTACTCACTTTCTGCTCTGGAGAAATATGCCTTTGACTGGAATAGGGGGACAGAACAATCTAATGGTTTCTGCTAACAATTGACAGCCCCTGCAATTCCCTGAAGCCTGGTTCTGAGTGCTGAGAATAGCTGTTCTCAGCCAGGGTTGCTTGGAAGGGCTTGGTCCCTCTGCACACGGTACTTCCTAATCAAGAGCAGGTTTTCCAACCCTCACAGTCTGGGCTGAGAACTCATCCTCCTCACCCTAAGGACAGAGCAAGAATGTTTCAAGAATATTTGCCATAGCTCTTCAACCAAGATCTTGTTTTCACATTCTTCCGATGGCTTCCCAGTCCCATGCCAATCTGTTATTTATGTCCTGTGGCCATGTTACTTTAATTCCCATCACAGTCCAAGTCAGAGTTATCCAGATGGGCCCCACTCAGAGGCAGAAAGGGTTAAACCCAGTATATGCTACCGGAGAAGAGACTGGACAGTCACTGGACTGAGGTCCCAGCATGTGCGAGGGGAGATAGGCAGTGAGTTTCATGCCTCCTTATACTCAAGTGCCCAAGACGGTGCCTGACACAACAGGAAGGCAGGAAGGCAGATGCATCCTGTGGTGCAGGCTCTGTAATAGGCCTCCCTCTCTGGCGTCCTAACAACATCACACTGGCCGAGCAATGACTGGGCCAGACACCCTCCATACACTGTTTCTAACCCTCACGACAACCCCCTGAGGTAGGGTTGTCAAGTCCAGTTTAGAGATTACAAATTAACCTCCGAGAGGTCAAATGATTTCTATGTCTGCACATCTGGTCAGTGTCAGAATTAGGATTCAAAGCCACGTTTTCAGGTTCTAAAATCTGCATTATTTTAATAATTCTGTTCTGCCTCCCTGACATCTTTGTGGCAGGAGTTTAAGAATACTCTGGGTGGCCTCACCACATATTTTGTAGTTGCCTTCACCAAAAGCCTGGGTGGACCCCACCTGGCAGCATGAGAGAGGGAATGCCTCTGAGCCCAATGGAATGAATCTTCAGGAGCCAATCCCAGGGTCTCTCCTACAGCCCTGAGGCTAAACACCAGCCATTACCTGGGAAACCAGAAGCCATCTGCAGAGGTCAGGAGCATTAGGGAGGGAAGGTTCACTTAGATACACCTCCATCACCCTGAGATTGAGTGACATAAAAAGAGATAGCAGCTATGGGTGTATAAAGGACTAGCGTGAGAAACAGGCTTTTGTTTTTGAGGCCAGTTACCACTATAGTGAAGAACCATTAAACCAAAAGAAACCTGAAGAGCAAAGCCACAGCCTTTTGATGACATCGTTCCTGTCCTTACATTGCTATGATCTGAACATTCCTGACATTACCAAGGCAATTACATTACCTTGTGGTGCCCAAATCTGTAGTGCACTGAGCCTCTGCCTACTTGAATGGAAGAAGACCAGTCTTTGACAGAAACCCCTCTGAAATATTTCTGAGAAGCCCCAGAATGCTTACATGTTTCCGAGAATCAGGGCCGACGCTGGTTTCTTGCCAAACATTGCAGCTGCTGCTTGAGGCCAGATGCTGCCACCACCCTCATGAAGAGAAAGAGAAAGTTTCTTACACATCACCTTCAGCCAGGGCTCCACAACTTGGCCCCTTCGAGTTGGTGTGTTAAGTAAAAGATCTGCTTAAGTTCATACACGTATTCCCCTTCCAGCTGTGCATTCGAGGGTCGGAGGCAGGCCGACATCTAAAATCAGCTCACAGAGTAGATCTGGAAACACGGCTTCCTTCTAGCCCTGGCTGTGCTGGGCCTGGCTACCCGCAGAACTCCTCATTCTATGATGGATGGTTCTGGTCAGGAGAACCCGTAGCTCCTCTTGGCAAAACTGGCTCTTACCTGACTGTCGTATGTATTATATTTAAACCTCACAGGTAAATAGAATTCACGTCCTTTTTAAAAAAAAAAAAACATCCAAGTGAGTTCCCCCCCTCTCTTGCATATTGGTAGCTAAAACTGCATGTATGGGGAAAGGAACAGAGTTGTTGCTTCTTCTTTTTCTTTCTCTCTTTCTTTCCGCCTCCTGCCCACTCCCCCTCAATCCCCCCCGCCCCCCCGCCACCCAACCTGAAGCAGTGGTTCTTTCTCAACCAGGATTTCATATTAGACTTCTTTTGGAAAGGCAAAAATAACCAACATTTAACTAATTAACCATAAGACCTCAGATTAGAACTGTAGATTATTACTTTTGAGAAGGGAATTTACAGATAATTTAAGTCAGTGGTTTTCAGTTTGTGAGCAGTATGTGAGCTATATATTTGGGTGTCTGTATATTATAACACTCTGATCCAAACACTGTCGAGATTCTGAATAAATAGTGCATCCCCATATGTATAATACTATTTTTTCAAACATCTATGCCCTTGTTGAGATGAACAAACTATAAGTGCATCTCAAAATTAACTGAATTCATTATAGTTTTTAGTTGTTACATATTTTCTCAAACAACCAACATAAAAATACATTTACATTTATATGGTAATAATTTATAAATTTTTATGTAAAAAAAGGCACCCCCACATTCAAAGAAGGTTATGACACTTCCTCTAGGCCTGCATTTCTGAGAATTACTTGGGGCTGCTTGTAAAATGCACCCCAGATCCAGGAATACATATCTAGCAGTGGGGCCCAAGAATCTGCATTTTAAGGCATTCTCCTGGTGATTCACCCATACACTGCACTGTGAGAACCTCAGCTCAGGTCAACCCACTTATTTTATGGATGAGAGAATTCAAGCTCAGAGCGGGGAAGTCATTGGGCCAAGGTCATAAAACCCTAGTCAATATCCCACCCATGTCTTGCCCCACTCAGTCCCAGCAAGGGACCTAACAAGCTCATTCCTCTCCCAGGAAGGGACCAGCTGATGAAGACCACAGGGCCTCAGCATCGCAGCAAAACAGTGCTTCCAATGGGTGAAACTGTTCTCTCTCCAAGGCCCTTAGGTTTCACCCTCAGCTCTCACAAACTCCACCCCCCACCCCCAGTCAAGCAAGCAGGCCAGTGGCATCACTACCACTACTGTCCCAGAAGCTTTGCCTGAGCTTCTCCCACTTCCTGACCAGCCCACCACTCCCTCCCACCCTGCCTATTAGTAGATTTCACCAGTTCTCTCAAGTTCCACTTTCCAATTCTACCCCAGGAATGTTTCTCAAGACCATCTTAACCTTACTGGTCACTTCGTGGCCTTGAATCCCTTTGCATCTGAATGTGTGCTTGTTTTTATTTTGTTTTGTGTGTGGACAGTCAAGGTGTGTCTCAGAGAATGTCTGGTGCAGAGCTGTGCACATGTTCTTGCCTGATGAATGAATGTGTTCAAATATACACAAACTCCAAACATGTTTAGTGTGAACATACACATTATTCAGACTTTTATTTATTTATAGCCTCTCTCCAGACACTTTTTGCCAGGACCTGCCGAAACAAAATGGACCAATTGTGGGCCTCTCTCAAGGAGTTTGTGTGCAGTGAGTGATTTAGATTTTTTCCGATGTTTGATTTTTTTTATTTTGGCACAAATTTAATTTTTTGGTTCCCAAATGAATTATAGTTATCTAACTTTGTAATACAATTGCAAAATTGTGAGGGAAATCAATCATCATTAAAACACAAATTCTTAATAAATAATATATTTATCCAGTTACAGAACACGACCTACATTCTGGGTGATTTAAAAACAGCATCTCACTTACTCCTCCATGCAACCTTCCAGCACACCATTATTCCTGTTTTAATGATGGAAAAAATGAAGGAATTGACTTGCCCAAGATCCCATCATGTGTGATGTCAGGTTTCAAACCCAGTTTTGTGTAATAAGCAAGCCTGTGCTCTTAACCGCAGCTCTACATCACCACCCCATCCCCTGACAGTACTTCTGCATCCAGTGTTTCATAAACGCTGAAGTGCAAGCAGTTGCTAGAGGATAAAGAAATAAACAGGATGAGTCACCAGGAGCAGGCAGCAGGCCTGATGAGATTGATGAATTCATTATCAGTAACCTGGGTCAGGAATTACAAAACAACACCAGAATCCGTGGCACAAAACTCCAAGCTCTCCGTGAGCTGTGCAAAAAACTGAGGCACATTATTGTTCTCAGATGCTGAGTGTGGTGGCTTGACCTGCATTCCCACCCATTTACCCTGGCGCCTTCTCTCCTCCAAGGGTGGTTCTCTAGAAGCAGTCTAGAGAATTCAGATTTTAAAAACTTATCCCAGGACTCCTGTGCCTGACTCATTGTGTGGTCTCTTACTGGTGAGTCACCAGTCTGTGACTCAGTTTTCATGTCCTACACATGGCTCAGAGATTGTTCAGATTCTGGGGACAGATTTCTATGAAGGTGGCATAAGGTTAGTGATGTGCTGGGCTCAAAAAATTAGCTGGTGAGGACTGCAGACTGGATCTTGGGAATAACTAGGCCCTCAAGTGGGCCTCTGCCTCTATTTCCAAGCAGGACATAGCTCAGTTGAGCATCCTGGAGACACCATTCCCAGAATAGGCTGTTATGAAGATGGAACATAGGAAGATCTTGGAACAGGATTTTTCTTGCCACTAGCTCACCTGAGATCCCAGGATGATAAACATCAAGATTCAAAACTGAGCTTTCTGGACCTAGTGGAGCAGGAAGCACCATCACTGGGGTCAACATTAGCCACAATAGAGACCGAGAGTTTCGGCACAAGAAACCCAAGAGCCAGCATATTTACCTAAGGCTGTTGGTCAAGCTGTATAGGTTCTGGTGAGACAAAACCAACTCCACCTTCAACCAGGTGGTGCAGAAGAGGTTGTTCACAAGTCCCACCACACAGCTGCCCTGGCCCTTTCCTAGATGATCCTCTTGGAGCCTGACCATATCCTGACCTTTCCATTCCTTCTCCCTGTATTTCATAATATTTTGTGTAAGCCTCTAAGACAGCATGCCACCTTGTATTAGAACTGATTGCTTACCAGCATTCCCCATATTAAAAGATGAGTTCCCATGGGCAGCAACTGTATCTTATTCACGGTAATATTCTCTGTAACCAGCATGGTGATGGTGTGTGGTTGGTATGCAGTCAATTCTTGTTAAATGAATAATTAAATGAATGTATACATGTTGATAGACAGGACTTGGCAAAAAAGGGACACATTTACAGGGTGGGGCAAAAGTAGGCACAACTGTAAACCTATTTTTGCCCCACCCCACATTTAGACCTTTTGAGTCTTTTCAAATCTCACCAGCTGGACTATGCCCATTGATCCTACTTGTAGTTCCACTCATGCTCTCTGAAGACCTGGGTAGCTCTTTGCCCATTTTGCATTTGTTCGGGGGAATCCCAATTATACCCATGAGACAGCACATCCCTGAGGAGGGAATGAGACACAGAAGAGAACAAGCTCTCCGTTGGGGTAAATGAAAAATGGGAGCTGAGCCATGCTTGCCCGATTTCAACAGAACCCTCTGTTGTACAGGGAACAGTAGAGAAATTGTTCATCCACATCCCATTCTTTGTGGAAATATTGTACTGCAAAGTTAGTGTCAGCTTTGATTTCCTGCCCTGAGAGGAGACTTGGTCAAAAGGCACAAAGTGGGCCTGTGCAGAGGACAGAGGGATTGTGAGGCTGGATAAGAGGAGACCCTCACCCTTCATCTTTGTTCCATGGTGGAACTTCTAGCATGGGGTTGGTCAGCCCGGCCCAGCCCAGCCCCGCCCTGCCCCACCCCAGCCTTGGGCTCTGTGGAGAACTCCATCTCTTCTTGGAATCACAGCACGACCACAGGCGGAAGAGCGAAGGTCAGACCAGGCCTGAGGGTCAGTGCCCCTGTCCTTTGCTTGCTTCTTGGAAAGGAACAAGCACAGAGGGGCCCTGGAGGGATGGGAATCTGAGGGGCGGAGGGCAGGCAAACAAATGGCAGGAGTCACTCGATTCTTCCAGGTCTGCTTGAAGAAGACATTAACTAAAATAACCTGGAAAAGGCACTTGCAGAGCAAAAGCAAAACCAGTTGCAATCTCAAAGCTAATTTTAAGAATGTTTTTTTTTTCTCTTAAAATTTCATCACCATGACTCATCGCACAGCAGGCCAAGATTCTGAAGCTCTGAGTCAGCCTGGGCCCTGGGAGCTGAAGCTCAGTGGGGTGTTTTACCTAAATAAAGCCTCAAGCCCAGCCTGCTGTGATAGATGGGTTAGAAATTTGCTAATTCAGCAGTGCACACACCCTTGCCCCTCTGACGTTCACAGAGTTGCCCACAAGTTCCTGGGACTGCTGGTGTGAGGTTTTTTTTCTCTTAGATGTGAAATACTCCTTCCTTTTTCTTCAACCTTCACTCAGTATGTTTCCATATCTTCCCTGCTAATTTCCATAATCTGCTCATCATGGCTATAGGTGCATTTTCTTTTAATACTTGCAGCTGGAACAAGTGTGATGATAAAACACAAACTTCAGAAAGAATCTGGGGTCCCCTTCTCTAAATGCCAATCAGAAGGAATTCATTTACATTTAGATCTTTGAAAATCAGAGATGGAAGGAGCCTCAGCTCGTGTCAATCACTCTCCCTGTCATTATATAGACAAGGAATCCAAGCCTCAAAGATGTCGACCAATTTCCCCAAGGTGACGCAAGCAGTGAGGAAGAATATCCAGACAAAAGCCAGGATCATCTGCTCGTGCCTTAATCTCTTGACTATATGGCCTCCACTGTTTTGTTTTGTTTTTTTTCAGAGGGGAGGGTTTTTTTTCTTTTACTATATGTCCAGATTAATTTCTAGACTTGAGAACACCCACATCTGGTTATTGGCAGTGGAAAAAACAACAGGAATGACAGAGGAGACAATGCTCCGGGCTGACTGCCTGCACCGTGGTGTCCCTTGAGCTCCAAATCAGTGACCTGAGTAGGTGGCTGCCACAACCATGGTGGCATGGGGCAGTAGACTGGAGGCAGGGACCCAATATTGACTCAAGGATGGTGGCGGTGGGAGGCTTACCAAAACAACAGAGTTGAGGGACTTGGCCCGTGGAAATTTTGCCTTCTCGGGTGTCCTTGGGCCACATGATGGGTGTCATCCTTATTGCAACAATCATGATGGGGGTATGTACTCAGGTGTAGTAAGACTGGCTTTGGCATCAAGCTATCAAAATCTGAGGGCAACAGAGGTCCATTCACTCAAGCTCAGGAGGAAAGGATCATTATGAGGACTCAGAGACCTCACGGGAGCACGAAGACAGGTGCTGTATACAGCCAGGACTCTTCAGGCCTAAAATCAGCCCTCTGTCAGGAACTGAAGGGGCTAGCTCTGAGATAGTTCAGGGGTAACCCTGGACTCCACCTTGACTGAAAGAACTCCATCTTTCAGTCATAAGCTTCACTGTGACTCTTTGCTTTTGATAAAATTTCATAATTGAAATTAACTTAGCAATATCCTTAAAGGAAAGAATATATGATAACATCATGTTCTGCAAAACAGTTGTTTCATCAGTTAAATGGAAACTAGAATATTTGCACAAGCATTATTTTATAGGCCTGTTGAATGGTCCACTGACCATGGAAAACATCTGGTAACTACACTGGGATCAACTGCCCCCAGATGACAATCATGGACAACTAACCTCATCCCCATTCCCAAGCACTACACCCACAAGGCCCCTATGTAAGCCACCCACAAGGACCCTTCGGGGAGCTTCACTTCTCCTTTCTGATCGACTCCCTTGTGTACAATCTCTGCAATAAACTCAAATGACTTGATCTCGTACTGAGTTCAGTGCTCACTTCTATGACATTGAGACTCAAGAACCTGACATTCAAGGTCCAATAACAGTTCCAGACTCCATTCTCTTTGGTTCTGAGTTCTTTCCCCTGATTTCTTTCTCACTGTCTGTTTCTTGATGTATTTCTCTGATTTTACCCTTACATTCTCTTGACATCTCCTCTTCTATTGGTGTATCTGCTCTGTCTTCCCCTCTCCACTGCCTGCAGTTCTCACTTTAGTTTACACATGGCTCAGAATGGTGGCCCCTATTTAGTTCACCTCTTTAACCTTTATCTCTGCTTCCATAGCTAACTGGTGGTGATTTGTCCAGGTTCTAAAATCAGAAGAGAGGGGTCAAATGGGCTCAGATGACATTTTTGAGCCTGGCTACACAAGTCATAGGCTTCTGGCCACCCCAGAGATTAGCTGCTCTTGTGTCAGCTGCTTTATCCAATCACTGTGGCCAAAGGAGCACGGTCTCCAGGCCACAATCATCGGGGGGTGGGAGCAGTATAGACTATGGAGGTTTGTCAATGCACAGGGTATCTGGCTATGTATTCCAGCTTTGCTTCTTATAAGACTTGTGACTCCAGGCAAGATTCCTTATACCTCTGGACCTTGGTTTTCTTATCTGTAAAACGAGGGAAGTAATACCTACTAACAAGATTGTTGAGAAGGCCAGATGAATATAATATCTAATCAACCCACACCTTGAACAAGGCAAATACTCAATAGGTGCTGTTATTGGCTAGTACTGCTATTATCAACTAGTATTTAAGAGAACCAGAGTCTTGGGCATACACAGCATGTTGTGTCCTGTGGCCGTTTGAACTTCTCCCTCTATCATCTTTCTCCATTTGGAAACTTTTTTCTTCTCCCTCTTGATGTTTCTTCATTCTTCCCTTGTTGTCAGTAACCCAGGGCTTGAGAGTTTCACAACAGGATGCACTGAAGCCAATGTTTTTCATTTGGCTATGACTTACATGCTCTGCCTTGTTGTCAATAATGTTGAAGGAGTGGAGGGCGTCGTTTACTGTACTGAATAACGCTGTGATCTGTTTTCTTGCAAATTGTTCCAACAAAGGAAGGAAGTTGTTTGTGATGACACTGCTGGCTTTTAAAACATAAATATTAAGCTGTGTGTTTTTGTCTGGCAAAATCCCCAAAATTTTCCTCAAGAAGTTCAGACCAAGTGAAAGCCAGCCACAGAATGCAGGGATATATTTAATAAGAAGCAAAAACTACTCCAGATGCCAGAAATTGTTATAAACAAAAACATAGCCAAGCATACAGAGCCTTCCCTCTCTTCTTATCAGTCTTCTATCTGTACACACTGCAAATCATTGCCTGAAAAGCTGAATGGATGAGCTGTGTTCACATGAAGTTAGGGTGTGAGGACTGGTCTGGGGGGAGGTAGGTTCCTGGGGCCTTGGGGACAGAGCTACAAACAGGGGAAAAAGTCAACAGAGCATGGTGAGGGCAGGCTTGTTCTGCAGTACAGCAGGGATATGGGCTACAAAAACAGACGGAGTATCTGTGATAAAAATCTAGGTCGTTTCAAAAATCGCCATAAAAACTGCCAAGGCCTGGGCTGACTTCGTGGGCATGTGAGTTATGCACTTGCACCGGGTCCCACATGCAGAAGGACTTTCTGGTTAGTTTAATGCTCTGCTGTTGATGTATGGAAATTCTTCTGAAGTTTTTAGAGTAGTATAGGCAAAGTACAAGCGGGTTTCCCACATACAGACCCATGGATGCCAGCTTTGACACTGACAGCTCTTGTAACTTCTGACCAAAGCTCCTTACTTCTCTGAACTTTAGTTCCTTCATCTGTAAAATGAGGGAAACAATAGCTGTTCACAAGGTTAATGACAAGATTAGGTAAGATGTAGTATATAAAG
The DNA here is from genome assembly GCF_004126475.2 of Phyllostomus discolor. Lineage (NCBI taxonomy): Eukaryota > Metazoa > Chordata > Mammalia > Chiroptera > Phyllostomidae > Phyllostomus > Phyllostomus discolor. Next base: position 109,429,895 of record NC_040908.2, read on the forward strand.
TTCCTAGCACACTGCCTGGCACATGTAAATAATCAACCGTTACTATTCTAGCCTACTATTGATTTAAGAGAACTAGAATTAAGAAGAGTAACTTCTAAGCTCACTGACTATGACCTTGGGTAAACCACTTCATGTGTATGAATCTCAGTGTCTTCATAAGTAAGAGGGAATTAAAAACCCCAATGCCCAAGACAGTGCCTTAAACATAGTAGGTATCACTAAGTGTATAATAAATGAATGAAGGAAGCTATGTATCCTGCCACACTGCAATAAAGGATACGACAGCTGTAAGCCTGACTGTAAAGGCCTTTGCACTATATCATCTTTTTGTTGACTTCAGAGAATTAGATTTATTACTTTTGGGGAGTAAGAATCAAATGTGTTTAAGATCACCTCACTCTGAAAATAGCTTTTTGTGTGCTTGCCTGCTTGGGTATTTAGGTCAATCTTCTGTTACTGGTGTCAGCACATGGCTAACTAATCCAAATGTGACCAAACTGGGCTGGAAGTTTTTGCACTGCTTCCCTGCTCCAACCCCTGCCCCAAGCTTTTGTTTTCAGAACAAAAGGGACATGCTATTATACATGGGTCACCACAAAGCAAAAAGTATAATTAAAGACAAGACATTCAATCTGCATGTACCTACAGCAAATGGATTCAGAGAATGTCATTTCTTTTCACTACGGTTCATGAAGCATGAAGAATATTCAGAGAGAAAAAAAGTCTCATTCATTAACCAAGAGGGGAAATGACTTAGAGAAAAATGATATATATAATACACATATTTTTCTTGCTCTGAATTTACATATCCCATATGGGATAAAAGGAAACCCAGTGTCACCACCATACCAAGCGCCTTGGATAAGAAGAGTTCCAGGCTTTAAGGGTAGAACATTGAACACTGAGAGGACAAAGGTCAGCCTCCCCAAACTGGAGTGCTCTTGAGATTGAATGGATTCTTAAAGCATTACACACTTTCTGCCTTGAATAATGGAAGTGTTCTCTGCTTAACAACTGCTACTGTGGACAACCTAAGTTTCCACAAAAATAAATCTGTGCTCCTCCTGCTATTCATTGTATAGAACTGTGGCTTCTCAACCAGGGCCTAGGTTTCCCAGGCCCCTTGCATTAAGTGTGACTGTGTAGATAAGTTTTTGACAATGGAACAAACACAAAATGTGGAGGTGATGTGTACACATCTGCTTTGGAGAAATGGAATACAAATCCTGGGCCCATTATTATTTGGATAGTTTGCTTTTTTCTTGTTGAGTTGTAATAGTTTTTTTACATATTCTGATTACTGGTCTCTTATTAGATACATGATTTGCAAATATTTCCTCCCATTTTTTATAGTATCAAGTTATGCACAAAGTTTTTAATTGATGAAGTCCAAGTTTTCTATTTTTTTTTTGGTTGCTTGGGCTTTTGATGTAATAACTGGAAATGATTGCCTAATTTAAGGATTTATACTTATATTTTCTTCTAAAACTTTCATACATTTTTTAACTCTTAGATTTTGAACTTTGAACCATTTGAGTTCAATTTTGTATATGGTATGAGTCCAAGTTTATTTTGCTTGTGGATTTACAATTGTACCAGCACCACTTGTTGAAAAAGACTGTCCTTTCCATTGATCAGGGTTTATTTCTGGACTTTCAATTCTATCTTATTGATTGTCCTAACCTATATGTCTGCCTTATGCCAGTAACATGTTGTCTTGATTGCTATAGTATGTTCTGATATCAGGAAGTGTGAGTCTTTCAGTTTTGTTTTTTTTTTCAAGATAGCTTTGCTATTTCTGAATCCTTGCATTTCCATTTAAATATTAAGATCAGCTGTCAATTTCTATAAAAAACACAGCTAGAATTTTATTAGGATTATCTTTAATAGTGAGAGTTGATCCAGTCACATATATTAATCACTACAAATATGTTCAATTTATATGTTATATTTGTGTTTTCTATTTAAATTGCTTTTCCTTCAGTTCCTGTTTTCTGCTTTTAATTAGGTTTTTGAAGTTTTCTTTATCTCTTTTTTTTCTTCCAGTGTTTAGATTATATCAGAATCCAGTTCCATGAAAGTTAGAATGACACATCCCCTTTGTAGTACATATATCTCTGAATATAAGATCAGTTGAGGAAGTAGGACTTCCAGCTATTAAGGCAGGTGGATATTTAATGTATTAATTATAAAAATAAGAGAGATGTGATTGTTATTTACACACTAAGTTTATGGAAAGTTATTGCATAAAAATGGAGACAATAATCCTACCTGCTCTCTCTCTCTCTCTATGTCACAGGAAAACAAGGAGATAAAAAAGGGAAATATAAGTCAGTTCTATCTTGATGGTGTTAATATTAAGCTAGTTACAGCTCTATTTAAACAAGTGGTTTGACCTAATTCTCAAAGTCTTAGCCTTGCCTATTAGTTAAAAGTGACTGGATGAATTTCAGGCACAAGAAAACACATAAGCCTAAGTCAATATTGACTTTTCCTTATTTGCAAAATTTTCATACTGCACTGAAGTCCCCTGAGCAAATGAAAAGCCACAAGGTAAGATAAAAGACACAGTGTAGTTGCCTCCTTCAGGGGCTCAAAGTATCTTTTCTAACCAAGATCCAGGACAAATTCCTGTAATCTCTTATAAACCAAAAGAGGGAAAATCATATCTGTCTAACAGGAGATTTAGACTTGGTTTACCTGGCTCAAAATCTCATTTACACTTCCTACCTTTTTACTTCTGTTCTTCTCTACTCACATCCGGTTTATTTATTCTCCTCTCCTGCTGTTTCATCTGTCCCATTTTGTTGACTGATTCATCTTTTTCATTCACTTATGTAGTCAAAATTTGTCTAGTGCCTATAAAAATGGTAGGTACTAATGACATAAAGATGAACAAAAGGTATTTCTTTCCCTCCAAAGCACAGGAGCTGGTTCTTAGAGGATGAATGGGGGGAATTTTATGTAAACAGAGGAAATGTGGGGCAGAGTGGAAAGTACGTACAGAATTCTTCCTAATTGCCACGGTTCTGGGGTGACTTTGGAGCCCTAGGTATGGTAAATAGAGCTCAAGAAAGCCTCTTTGCTAAGAAAAGTACAGGAAATTCATCTGTTAGCTGACCCTTCACGGTGGAAAAGAACTTTGCAGCTGAGGATCCATTCCACCTTTGGGGTACTGTCAGATGCTCCCTGAAATGAGTGTCAGAAGTAATAAGGAGGGTGAAAACAAAGGAGGCAAGGGAGGGAGGTGACCTTTAAATTAAATTATTAACTCCTAATCGTTGATTTAGATTAAACCATAATCCTCTAAGCCCAACTATGCTTTTCTCTGTGGAAAATCTTGCCTAGGGCTGGGCAGACCCAAGTTCTGTGGGGTTGGATGATTATTATATAATTGGTTGCGGAAGAGAGGCCCTTTACAAAAATGCATACAGAATTATCAGTCAGAAAATAGAGGCAGGGCCTTGGAAGGGGCCCGTGCAAGTACGGAGCCCTGAAGCTTGCCTTCTGTTAACTTGGTAAATCTACCTTTGACCAGAGTGTCACCTGTGGGAAGGAGGAAAACATTCGGGTTCTTCATGACTGTCTGGGCCATGAAGTCACTGGGATTTGTTTTTCAGCGTGTTTCACAGGAGGTAGCCCATCTAGATATCTTTATAACATATCCTTTGGTGTTGATTTTATTCAACCCTCTTGGACACCAAAGTTTTTAGAACCCTGGGTTGCAATTGACCAAGAAAAGTGTGTTTGAGAAGCACAGGGACCTCAGGATGCTAGTCTCTTTTCTGGGATGGTTGTTATTCCTCAGAAGAACAAGCATCATTATTCCTTTCGGGGCTTCGAAGGCTGTGATCTGTGCAAGCCTTCAGAGCCACCAGGGCAGCCTGTGGTCCTCTTTCTGGGCAGAGCGAAGTGCTTTGCTATGGGGTGTCAGGCATGTTCCTGCATGTATTCATGTGTTAGTCAGCTCGAGTTCTGGATTAAAGGTAGCAAATCACCTCGAGGACAGATTGCTCTCAGTGCTTGCAGTTTAAATGGCCAATGGGGGATCCCACACTCTGTTGAATTTAGAGGGGGAAATATTGATGTATGAGATGTTTCTCTCTCCCAACAAAAAGGTGGGTTAATTAATCTTTATTGAGAAGGAAGAGCCCTACCATGACTGGCAAGGAAGGAGTGTCTGACAAAAATAGTGATTTGCTAATAACTTAGTATCTCACTTCTACTTGATTTGTTTCCTTGTCTAGGAATTTCGTTTGGCATTGTATGTGTTTAGTCACTTTGTCATGCATCAGTGAAGGACACTGCAGATTGTAAGCACTAATGAAAGCTGGGGCTACACAGGAGCCTAAGAAATGGGTTCTGCCTTGAAAGAAATGTTCAGCAGAGAATCTGACCCCAAGAGGGTGATGTTGAGCAAACTGCTTGAAAATCTATGTGCCTGTTATCTTATGTTTATTGAGATTAAGGTTAATACTTTCCTCAAAGTGTAAAATTGCAAGAGATAATATATGTAAAGCACATGATAAGATACTTGATATAAAAGTTTAATATTAAGAAGTGTTTAACATAAGGGTATTTTGAGTTACATGGGCTCAGGGAGTGCAAAGAACTAGAAGAACAGAAAGTTTTGTGTTTGGATGATTGGGGACTGGGATGTGATTTGGGGTGGACATGAGGATGGACTTGAATTTGGATGGATGGATGGATGGATGGATGAATGGATGGCAGAGTAATGACAGGGTAGGAGAGAGGTTGGCCCAAGGTCTGTTGTTTTATCTGTCCTCACCAGAAACTGTTTTCATATCCTATTGACCTTCACGTCATCCCTGGGCTGAGCAGGGTGTGACAAACAATGGTGTGAGGAGCTTTCTTTCTTTACATTTCTGCATTACCCACATTTGCAGCATAGTGAGGTATCAACACATCAGGGTTTGGGGAGGGAGAGCCAGGCAGAGAAGCAACATAATCAGAGAAGGAAATGTGTCTTTTTTATAAACAAACCAAAAAACCAGGGGATTACATGGGTCAGATGATTTACCCCAGTTCACCCAACTATGAATTCAAACAATGGTAAGTGATAATCAATGTGTAACACTCTCCCACAGCACATCTAGGGTTACAGTCAATCACTTGCATACAAACTATTACACCACCCCTTTCTTTTAGCTCAAGAGGGCATATCAGTAAACTAATGTGTGATATGGTGTTATTATAAGCAGAAACTTAAATCTACTGTAATGTATTTTTAAAGAAAATAACTTGCAAACGTTACTTGTGATGTCTTCCACAGATTGCAGTCTACTTCTGTGTCGTGGCGCCTCCACTGAGAATGTTGCCCTGGCCCATGCCCCTTCCCAAGGTGTGTGGGGAACAGGGAAGACCCACTAAGTTACACCCCATTATATTGACCGAACACCTAGGCATTGCTTGGAAAACACCCCCACGGGCAGTGGACTGGCAGGAGTCCTTTGTTAACAGATGCCATGTTCATGTTTCAGGCCCAGGGATGAATGGACTACCACAGTGGATGGCGCGTGGCTACCTGCGTTGATAAATTCCCTCTGAGCAAAGTTCTTAAACCAAGTCAGTTGGGTTAGGAAAACAAACCAGCCCTGCATATATTATTGCCCCAGGTATGACAGACATAGATTTAATACACATATCCAATTTTTTCCTGCCTTACAGCCAGTCTTAGGAAAAGAATACACAGCCTGAGAATAAGCATTACTCACCCACAGATTTCCTTTGGTGGGTCCTTTTATCCTCATGGCAAGTTGTGGGGAAGGTGGAGGAGTCTTCCTCCCATTTTCACTTCAGCTTCCCACTCACTGCTCTCTTGGTCTCTTTTTTCCTGCCATCCATTCTGAAAACATAGAAGAAATATGTTAATCATTGCCTGAAATACATTATCCTTATGAGCTTATGTATCTATTGCCCAATTAAATGAAAACACCTTGAAGGCAAACACTGTATTTTCCCTATGTCTTCAATATGCCATAGTATTCAATAATAAATTAGACTGAATAAAAAAACCCTAAATAGTATTCATTCCCTTTGTGTCAACAACCTCTCATTGCAGGCAAGGGATTACTTATAAGTCACTTGAGAATAATAAAAGCTAAAAAAAGAATAATGATAGCTGGGATATGTTAAGAACTAGCCCATGCCTGTCACTGATCTGAGAGATTTTTATATATTAAGGAGCCCTGTGCTCCCAAGCCTCACATGTGCCAGTCACATTCTAGCTAATCTTGTGCCAGGTTTATTAGAAAGGATGTAGAATGCACACGAAACATAGGTCTTAACCACATCGGTTATCCAGCACCATTCATCTTGACACAGAAGTCTGAAGGAAAAAAATGCCCAAGTATACTACTTATTCATTTATTTTAAAATAAACATTGTCTATATTTAAGGTGTACATGATGATTTGATATACATCGTGAGATGATTACTATAGTCAAGCTAATTAGTGTATATTCTCTCAGTGTTATCATTTTTGTGTGTGATAAGAGCACCTGAAATCTACTCTCAGCGAATTTCCAGTATTCAATACAATGTCATTAACTATAGTCATCACATCCTACACAACCACAACTTTGTACCCTTTGAACAACATCTTTCCATTTCCCCCACTCCTAGGCACCCAGCACCTGGAAACCACCACTCTACTCTCTACTTCTATGAGTTCAACTTTTTTAAAAAGAAGCTTCCACATATAAGTGAGATCATGGCATTTGTCCTTCTCTGCCTTACTTATTTCACTTAGCCTGCAAAGTCATCCCTGTTTTTTGAAAATGTCAGGATTTCCTTCTTTCTCATGGCTGGACAATATCCTATATATACCATGTCTCTATCTATTTATCTATTGACAGACACTTGCCTCAGAATATTTTCAAGAGTTCTCTTTCACTATAGAAACCTGGTTGCCTTGTTTTAGGAAGGCATTTTGACTTCACAGGGTGTGTTAATCTCCCTCACTTTCTCCCCAGTGAATCCCTGAGCTATATATAGAACCAACAGAGAGGCTTTAGTATTTAAATCATATGCATTGCAAAGCCTGGTGTCATTAATAGCATTAACTCTTTTGAACTTTACAACAACCCTATGAAGCGGTACTAGTATTACCCCCATTTTACAGGGGAGGGAACTAAGAAGCAAAAAGAAGTTAAGTACTTGCTCAAGGATACAAATAGTGCCTTCATTTTTGGCCCTGTGTTGTAATTCCTACCCACTACATTTCCAAGCTGGTCCTCTTACATACATTGCAAAAATAATTGCTAACTAGAGTGATGAAGAAAAAGATTGTTTTTACTTATCATGTCCTTCAGGCAGATACAATTGTGTCTAAAATCCTTTAAAATGTTAACTCTCATCAAAATCTTTCTTGAGGAAGTACAGTGGGCACAATAATGGATGCTCCAAAGAGAGACCAAGTTCTGACTACAACAGTTGACCCCTTTAGTGTCCCCATCCCCTTCCTCCCTCATGTCTTCTCTTTAGCCTCGTCAGGAGCTGAAGTCCTGCCACCTCTCCTCAAGGCTTTGCTCTTGTCTAGATCAGACCTAGCTCTCCAGACTGAATCCTTAACAACTCTCTTGTCATGCCCTCTGCATTCCAGTAGGCTTATCATCTTGCTGTCCTGTCTTCACAAACCCTGAGCTTCACAGCTTAACCCCATGTTTTACCTTGTTTTCTGACTAGCCCTTCAGGTGTTACTGCAGAAACTCCTTTGACTATGCTGGTTGCTGTTGTGACAAATCCACAGCTTCTGACCTGGCTGCACCTCAGAATTGCTCAGCAGTGCTCTCCTGAGTCCCTGCTCTCTCACAAGGAGTATGAAAACTTTCCCCATTCCCGAGTTTCTAATTCTGTCCTCCCTTAGTTGGGTGACGTGGACAAATCATTTAAAAGCTTTATATTTTACTGTGTTCACCTATAGGAAGACTGATTCAGATCAGTGTTTTTCAAACTTCATCAAATGCATGAACATGGTATGCCTTTTCTACTATTTGGGTCTTTTGTATACTATCTTAAGTTGTATATAAAAAGATTTCTAAATGAACAGTATGGTAAAATGCTAATTCTCTGCAATATTTTTATAGTTTTCAGTGTATTGTACGGTGTCCATTAAATTCCCATAAATTTCCATTTATCCCCATTTTTGCTATTTTTAATACTATTGTAAATGTACGTTGTAAAAGGTTTGAATCTTATCTTCTAATTGTTTGTTGCTAATATATATAAACATGATTGATTTTTGCAAAATGACTCTGAGGCCTGCTAAATTCATATATTCTAGTAGGTTTTTGCAGATTCTTTAATTTTTATTTGATTTTTCTTCTTTTTTTAAAGAAATAGATGCATTTTAATATATAGCTCATTTAGAAACCTTAAATACACAACTTAAGATGGTATATATTGGGTTTTGAAAGACAATTCCACCCACTTATCACTCAGGAACTAATGAAAACCAGTGCATTACAAGAGAGTTTGAGTTCTGAAGAGTTCAGGTTTCTCTTCTAGAGTGCCCAAGGTTGGCTGCTCTACCCCTGCTGGTGGAGTTGCCTATCCTTGCCTCTTGTCAGTCTAAGATGCTTCTTCTTGCTTCCAATACTCTACACCACGCAGGCTGCCAGCTGTGTCTTCATCTCTCATTTGGGCATTAATTTCTCACACCCTCTCTTAACCTTGAGAGCTAAGTGGAGAATATCCTCTAGCCCAGTTCTCTGCAGCATGCTTCAACCTCTAGTAGTTGTGGAAAGGGAAAGTGTATTGGAAAGAGCCATGTCTGACAACTGGAAACTAACATAAACAAACAATCTGGCCTTGGGTAGAAACAAACTTCTGATACTTACTGAGCAAACTATTAAACCTGAAGGTTTAGTAAGACTGCATAAGTCCAATGGCTTGTTTTCCAACTTTACCTTTGACATTGATTATCCTGTAGGTGGAGTGGGGACAGAGGTGCAAAAGATGTTGTAAAGAATATCACAATAGAAGGGATCACAATAGTAAAGCAGCCATTATTATTTTGACCACCCACCTTTTCAACTGTCTTTATTGCTCAGTATTAGAAAAATAATCTAAATGCTATACACACATGTATTCACAGTGTTGTTTTTTTGAGATATGAAAGTAGATTCAGGACTTTCCTGAATTTTAATTGTCGTTCACCTGTATTAAAAGTTGGTTCTTCTTCATGCCTTTGTGTGGTTTTTGGCCTTTCACTGGTGTACTTCTCCCTCCACAGCATCTATCATGCTCCATCATAATTGCTCGTCTACTGCAAGACTATGAATCCTAGGAGGACAGGCTTGTGTCTGACATGGTCATAGGTTATCCTTGTATCCAACACACTACCAGGAATGATAGGAGGGAATGATTCCTTATGATTTTTTAATGTAAACAATCATGTTTTCTGTGCTAAAAACAGTTTTAGTTTGTCCTTTCCAATCTGATGCCTTTTATTTATTTTTTCTTGCTTTATGGTGCTGGCTAATATTTTCTGAACAATGGTGAATAGAAGTGGTAAGAGCAGACATCCTTACTATGTTTTTCATTGTAGTGAGAAAGCATTCAGCACTTCACCATTAAGAATGTTAAATGTAGGGTTTTTTCATAGATGCTCTTTATCAGATTGAAGTAGTTCCTTTCCCTTCTTATTTGCTAAAGATTTTTTAAAATAAATGCTGAATTTTTTCAGCTGTTTTTTTTGCATCTATTTCATTGACCACATAATTTTTCTCCTTTTTAAAAATATGGTTAATGATAATAATTGATTTTTAAATGTTGATAACATTTTCTAAGATGCTTTTCTAAGATAAGCCCTATTTGGTCATATATAGTATCCTTTTTATATATTATTGCATTTTATCTGGAAATATTTTGTTAGAATTTTTTATCTGTGTTCTTGAGAGATATTGATTTTTAGATATTTTTAACATAATGTTTTTTTGATATCAAGACTGCCATGAAGATTAGGGGAAAATAACTTAAATTTAACATTAGTTACTAATCATTTAATGGTGTTGACTACATTAGGTCTGTTTAGTTGCAAGTAAAAAAAAGGACCTTGACCTGGCTTAGGCAGCTAACACTGATCCCAAAGTCAGATGTGAGACATGTATCCAGCCTCTAGAAGGAATTGGAACTACAAACCACCAAGTCCTCCATGTCTTTATGTACTCTTCCTATTCTTCTGCTTCAATTCTCCTACTGAAGACTTTCTCTCCCTGCTTCTCTGAGTCATATGGCAATCTCTAAGCTTAATACTAATAAACAAACACATAAATACACAAGTGAGGCCTAGAAGAGTTCCGGAACTTTCCTCATGTGTCACTAGTCAAATACATGCACAAGTACAAGGTAATGGACTAGTCTTAGTTAAGGAAAGGAAAAGTGAGTTGGATCAACTGATCAAAGCAAAACTTTATTAGAGATGATAATAGCTAATACTCACCAAGTGTATACTCTATGCTAGACCCTTGATAAACACTTCATTTGTTTTATATTATAATATCTTCACCACACCCTTATGGATAGAATCTCATGTTGTCTCCAGATGAAGAAACTGAAGTTTAGAGAGGTGAAATAATGTTACCCATTGCTCTCTGAATGATAAACGTCAGAGTCAATATTGCTGTATCTAAATGCAATGCAGGCCTCTGGGTAACACAAAAATCCTTTGAAACAAGAAGAAAGCACCACGTTAGAACTGTTAACCCTCATATTGTATGAGTTTACATTTCATGTATGTGGAAATATAAAGGCAATTGACAGCAATATGCTATAGAAAGATTTCTGTCAATAGTTCTGTTGCCTGGTCAAAATTATAGATTAATTTTCTAAATATATTACAGTAAAAGAGCTTTTATATTTTTCTGTAGTAGAAGAATATCAGAAAGAAAGAAAAAAATAACTTCAGTGTTAAGGAAGAATTTTAAGTTAGAAAAAACAGCCAATAATAATACAACAATGATTACTACTTTACTAAGTATTTGTTAAATGCTGGGCACACTATTGATGCTTCACCTTTATTCACTTATATACTAGTCACAATCTCTCCAAAAGTGGATATTACTGGTTCCATTTGAGATGAAAAAAATGAATCACAGAGGTTTAGGAGCTTTTCCAAGATTCACATCAGGTAAGCAACATAGTCAGGACTCTAACTTATGTGGTGGCAGAAGAACTTACATGAACACTGATGAGCTCTTTGCTTTCGGGCTGGTGTGGCCCATTCATTATGGTCATTTTTTAAAGTATTTTATGGAAGCTTCTCAGGACTCCTTGAGGTCTCCAAAATTAAGACAATATTATGAATCCTGGCACTCTAAGATGCTTTCATTCTAGTTCTCAACCATAGAAATTATTGCATTTCCTGACCACAGAAAATACCGGGTTTTTGCAGCTCAGATGCCCAGGGCTCATAGTCATTTCCAGTTTCCCAGAAGTGCTAAAAACTAGAATGCAAAAAGTTCTTCAGTATGAAACAGAACAGGGCAATTACATCCAAGGTGTACACAGGCTACAAAGTTTGCTCAGTACACAGAGTTCTAATAGCAAACACAGCAAAACAAACATGGCCCTGAGATGCAGAGAAAGGAATGGGGCTGGGAAAGTCTGCTGATCACACCTCAATGTTTAACCTCCTGAACACCTGGTTTCCTGGAAAGGTGCCGGGAGGAACCAGGAGGCCAGATCTGCCTACTTCAGACACTTGCTGCACTGATTTTGGCCTAGCTAATACAATTTGAGCAGAAAAAGCCATTTGAGAGGCCTTCATTTGACCTTATTGTAATTGGGCAAACAAGATAAAAATACCTTGAATGTTGACATTGATATCAGTTGGGTTAAAAGAAAAAAAGGCAAACATTAAATCAAGTTGCTTCTAGTAATGGAGGTCCACAGGCACCACTCAGACTAATGAAAACTTAGACTAAAGAAACCTAGAGAAAAGGAAGCTCTGGGACTCTCTGCCAAGGGAACTCCACGGTACTCCCTTACGTAAAGCCTGCCTCCAACAGGAGACTCTGTGAGTCGGGAGGAGGAAATCCATTTCCACCATTCACCAACACACACTACCCCCATGATCTTCACACCCACCCAAGCTAATGAATCTATTAATACACAGGTGACTTTTTCAGTGATTGTTTATTGATTGGTACTAAAATCTTGAGTGTAGCCAATTGATTATTAAGAGGTAGAACCCTCAATATTCATGGTTTTCTGTTTACTAAAATAGAAAATGACATCACCCATGAATTGGTCCAATAAATCTGTTGGCAAATTTTGAATATGCCCTTCCAAGAAATGGCCAATTTACAAAAAGATTAATTGTGTAGATTACAAAGAGACAAAGTAAAGATCAATATACAAAGCACTTTCTTGCAGTTCTACCTGTTTGTTTGTCTGTCTTGAGAAGTAATGATTCTCCAGGAAAAAGGTAAACAACACATTGTAGAGAAAAACAAGAATATGGTGGGATTTTAGGTACTCTGTTGGGTCAGGAAAAGTGAGATCTAGTGTTTCTAAATCATTCTGAACATTTCTGAGCTTCCTCTATACTCCAGGCTCAGCGCTGGCATGGCATAATGACAAAGACACAAAGTTTTCAGAGGAATGTAGGTTGGCTGGGGAGATAGACACAGAGGCCATTTCTAATGGTCATGTAGGCGCTGGACCAGAGTCATGTGCGGGGCACTATGGGAGCACAATACAGAGGGCCACTTAGTCCAGGCTTAGGCACAGGCGAGGGAAGGAATCAGGAAATGCTTCCTGGGAATGATGTCTGGGCTGAGTCTTAAAGCATGAATAGGAGAGGACCAAGTAGAGATAAGAAATTAAGGGTATGGTAGTGAGGTTTTGCCAGGTCCTGAAGTGGGAGCTGGGGGGATTTTGGAAATGAAGCTAGAGAGAGAGAGAAATACCAGGGCCACATAATAGAGAAGTGTGTGTTAAGGAAATATTGTTATCTCCATTTACAGATGACAAAAGTGATGCTTAAAGATATTACATCATAAGTTCTTTTGAAGTGGTATTTCAGGATTCTTAGGGTGTATTCCTAACAGTGGAATTGCTGGGTCAAAAAGCAGTTCCATTTTTAATTTTTGAGGTATCTCTATACTGATTTGAGGTATCTGCATACAGTGGCTGCACCCGTCTGCATTCCCAATACAGTACTAGGGTTCCCTTTCTCCATATCCTTGCCAGCACTTGTTTGTTGATTTATTAATAACGGCCATTCTCACAGGAGTGAGGTGATATCTCCTTGTGGTTTTAACTTGCATCTTTCTGGTGGCTAATGATGTTGAGCATCTTTTCATATGTCTATGGGCCATCTGTATGTCCTCCTTGATGAAGTGTCTATTCAGGTCCTTTTTTTATTTTTAAATGGGATTGTTTGTCATCCTGGTGTTTTGTTATATGAGTTCTTTACATGTTTTGGAGATTAAATCCTTGTCCAATGTATTATTGGCAAATAAGTTCTCCCATACCTTTTCATTTTGATGATGGTTCCTTTAGCCCTGTAGAAGTCTTTTAATTTAAGTAATCCCATTTGTTTAATCTTTCCTTTATTTCACTTGCCCTAAAGGATATATTGGCAAAAATATTGCTGTGTGGGATATCTGAAATTTTACTTCCTATGTTTTCCTCCAGGACTTTTATGGTGCCATGGGTTATGTTTAAGTCTTTTATCCATTTTGAGTTTATCCTGGTGTATGGTATAAGTTGGTGGTCCAATTTCCTTTTTTTGCTTGTACCAGTCCAGTTCTCCCAACACCATTTATTGAAGAACTTATGCACCACTATGTTCATAGCAACACTATTTATAATAGTCAAGTGCTGGAAACAACCTCTGTGCCCATCAGTAGATGAGTGGATCAAAAAACTGTGGTACATTCATACAATGGAATACTACCTAGTAGAAGAAAAGAAGGAACTCTTACCTTTCACAACAGCATGGATGGAACTGGAGAATATTATGCTAAGTGAAATAAGCTAGTGGGTGAAAGACAAGTACCATATGATCTCACTTATAAGAGGAATCTAATGAACAAAATAAACTACTGAGCAACATAGAACCGTAGGCATGGAAACATGCAACAGACTGAAAGTGATCAGAGTGGAGTCAGATGGGGATAATGGAAAGAAGGGGAAGGGACTAGACAAAGAACATATATGAATGACCTGTGGACATGCGCAACAGTGTGGGAATTGGCTGTGGGGATGGGGGCAGGGTTGGGTGGAAGATGGCAAAGGGATAAAAATTTGGACAACTGTAATAAAATAACAATAACAAATCCAAAAAAAGAATTCTTGATAATAGATGCCTACAATTTGAAGTCAGACAGTTCCAAATAATAACAATACCTACTTAATAGGGCAGTGTATGCAAAGCCCTTAACTGGATTTCAGCACATTGCAAGCACTTGGTAATGAGAGAATTGAACTTTTAAATACACATATATGTGCTTAAGATCACACAGTAAATGCAGAATATAAATCTGACCCCATCTGCAGTGAATACTCAGAACAACATTGGGAGTGAGCTGAAGCAGGTGGGGGTACAAGCTTGGTAGAGAATTTAAAAACTAATAAAACTGAATAAATGTTGGTTTGATTTTTATTTTTGTCAAGCATGGAGAATTCCAAATATTGTTAGTGATAAAATATTCCTCCCTCCAATAGCTTTTTAAAAAATTCTCACCTGAGGACATTTCTTTTTCATTTTGCTGTTTTAGAGAGAAAGGCAGGGAGAGAGAGAAACATTGATGAGAAAGAAGCATCAGCTGGTTGCCTTCACACACACACTCAGACTGGGGATCCATGCCAAGAGGGCAGATCATATGTTTTGGGGCCCAGGGTCACTCATGACTGGCCCAGACTGGGGATGAACCCACAACCTAGTATGTGCCCTGACTGGAATCAAACCCTCAACCCCCCAGTTATTGGAGGATGCTCTAACCTCTGAACCACACCAGCCAAGGCCTTCCTCCAATATCTTTTGTTGGGCTAAGGATTTCTAAATAATTGCTGCCGGTTGCTGTTGAGTTTCAATACTATATACAAAAAAGCCACGGCGGCCTCCGACGCACACTGTAAACTAGAGAGGCTGCCCAGGAACACAGCCTGGGTACACAGTTTTCAAATGATCACTCCAGCCACTTGGTTTCTCTGGTTTAAATTTTAGACAAAAAAAAAACATTCCAAGTGATCACACAGTGTGACAGACTTGAAGTGACTCAAGTTCTGTTTCTTTGTCTCTCAATGACTGCCCTCTCCTTGTTTGTTCAGAATCTATTGTTTCAACGAGAGACTAGTACTCCCACAGGGACTGGAAACAGGAACTGCAGCCCCAGTGTGCTCAAATGACTGTGAACTGTTAGGAAACTAAGAGGTCTCTGAATTAACTTCCACGTAGACAAATGCTTACTAAAGAATAAAGAATTAAAATGGCCTAACTTAAAGGTATTCGCTGCAAATATTTTTTAAATAAGAGTACACTGTTAAAAAGTTATCTGCTCCGGTTTCGAATATGCTGGGGTACCCACATAGGCAAGCTTGTCAGGCCCTAACGCCCCATTCCCTCCTGACTCCCGCAGGGTTCCAACAGTGTGAATGCCTCCCCTTCTTCATCTTGGAACCCAGGCAAATCCTATCGGCAGGGTCAGTTAATCTCAGGTCAGTTAATCAACTCAGGTTAATTGTGTCCATTTGAGGCCTTGTGGAAATGCAAATCTATCACCTGTAATAAGCAATAAATACCTTAGAGCTTAGTGGCTGTGACAGTTTAGGAGGGGTGGGGCCTTCTGGAGTAGAGAGCTTCAGATGAGACATAAAATAGAGGATGTGGAGAGAGGTGAGGGACAGGGCTCAGAATGAGGAAGCTGACTACGGGTGGTGAGGATGACCCAACAGAGAGAGAGAGCCCTCCAAAAGAGAGGTGGGTTACAGGTGGGGTCAGGAGGCAGCACCAGCAATGAAGTTTTTCCATTTTACAAGTTTGTCCAAAGCAGAGGAGTATATATTTGCTCCATGTCTTCTGCTGGCTTGGAGGAATTCCAAAAAAATTCCCCAAAGCCTTGGAACTGATCACTGCAGATGATGAGCACTCTTATAAACACACGAGAAGACAGGGATGGCATTCTTTTGAAGAGAGAATTTGAGCGAAGTGGGCAAAAACCTGACAGTAACAAGACTGAGGTGTCTAGGCATGGAGATCCTACAATCCACCCCCCTTTTTTGGAAACCTGTGTGTGTGCCTGGTCTTCCAAGTAACTGGATTTCAGAAAGGGTTTCTTTCATAAATGAAAGATCACTGAATAGTTTAGAGATATGATCTGCAGAACAACAGTACACTCTTGAGCTGGCTCTGCCACCAGTCCTTTTCACTGTCCAGTGACATGAAAACTGTCAGTCATTCATCCTACATTTGTTGGGTGTTGACTTTGTCTTGGCCACTTCGCACGATGACCCTAGAGATGCAGTTACAAATGAGAAAAACACAGTCCTTATCCTCACTGGGATTAGAGTCTAGCGATAGTGACAGGTCTTAAACAAATTACTTTATGCACAATAACAAATTAAGTTATTTCAGGTAAGCAAATAGTTGACAAGCAGTCCTATTTAACCACCCCATGATTAAATGGGATACAAAATGTAATGGGTTGGCACAATTCAATCATGGAAAATCTTAGCAGGACATTGAGAGAAACGTAAGGCTAGCAGTAAAATGCTGGGATCACATACTCATAAATGAAGTCCCTGATTTTGGCTCTATGGTACATTCAGACTAAGATGTACAAGTATTTAGGAGAGACTTACACTCACATAACTTTATCTTGGGGAAACCTATCATTTCTAGACGAAAATATATTTCCTGTGTGCAAATGGCACACAGATAATTAATACACAATGACAGCAACACGTATGGTAGAAGAGCCAACAGTGGCCAACATATTTTCAGTGAGGACTAGACAAAATTGGTGCTCGCCCAAGGGCCCGAGGACAAGCCAAGTGCACTTACAGACAGCTTCTGACTTATGACAGTTTCACTTACGATTTTTTGACTCTACAATGATACAAAAGCCATATGCTTTTAGTAGAAACTATACTTTGAATTACAAATTTTGATCTTTTCTTGAGCTACTAAGAGGCGATATGATACTCTCTTATGATGCTGGGCAGTGGCAGCATCCTAGGAGCCGTATCTCCTAGTTAGCCACACAGTCATGAGGGTGAACCACTGATACTGGATGTTGTGTTTCGTGTTTTCACATCCCGTCATGTTTATAAAACACCCACCTGTGTCTCCTCCTTCTGGTGAGAAGAAAAGGAAGGCAATTACTCGAGATGAAATCCAAGATAATTGGCCACCTGTAGGCTAATGTAAGTGTTCTGAGCTACTTTAAGGCAGACAAAGCTAAGCTATGATGTTCAGTAAGTTAGGTGTATTAAATGTATTTTCAACTTAGTATATTTTCACCTTACAATGACTTTATCAGCAGGTAAGAACATCTGAATAGCGAAGTCAAGGAGCATCCATATAGGGAAGAGAGACACAATAAAAGAAAAAAATTACAGAAGGATTATTTTTCCAGGAGAAAGGGAAAGGATGCAGCCTGAATCAACAATTTAACATGCGTAAAATGGATACAACAAACTCAACAAATGATTAGACAGTGTGCTAGAGGACAGAGAGAGATGGCAAGAGTTTGAACCAGAACTCAAAAAGGACTGTTGAGTACACTCATTCAAATGCAAGCAGAGGTAGCTCAATGAAGTTAGCCAGGACTTTGGCTGCAGAAGCACAGGAAATAAACCTATGGGAAAACTCTGATTTCCCTAATTTGTGGCAAATTCAAATGGAAAATGCACTTTGCATACCCCTTAGGTTCTCTCTTATGGCCAAGACTCCTCGCCTAAATAAAAACAAGAGATATTCAATTGTATAGTAGTGAGGGGTATAAGAAGTTTATGAAATTTGACTAAATGTTGATCCTAGATGGAAGATGGACTTTATTCGGAGAACAGAATAGTGGTTCTATCTTTGTTACTGAATTAAAAGGGTTCATTTATCTGCATCCATCAAAGCCCAATGAACAAGAAGAGGAGTTTGCAACAGAGAAAATAAAGGCTTATTTAAAGAAATGGTGCCAAACCTGGGGGCACAGTTAAACTAGTATTCTAAAACCAGGCTTCCCAGTGGCTCCTGAAGGATAGGTTATATGGGGGATTAGGGGAGTTAGGGTTGTGGTCTCTGTCTATTTGGTCAGCATTAGGTAGGAAGTAGTTGATCATTGCAACTGGTCCTGATGTCAGCCATGGCATTGCTCTGTCTCGTTTTGCAAAGTTGTAGTCAGTGGAGTCATTCTGCTTTTCTGAGTCTGAAGCTAAAACACAACTGAGGCCTAGGTGTTATCTCTAGTTTGACTGAAACTCTGTCTTTATGGTCAACAGATCCAGAGCTTTGTTCCTAAGATTATTTGATGCTGACCAGAACCTCATTCTCCCAAGGGCTTAATGATTAATGAAGTGGACATGCAAAGGAGAGATGGGGGAGTCAGGATGCTGGGTGAGGCCAGTTTGAATCAAAAGGAATAATAAAAAAGAAAATGTCATATTAAAGAAATGGAGTTTCTACATGGTTATATCTCCATAAATGCCTGGGTCCATTGCACTGACCCTTACTTCTTATTGTTTCTCATGGTCTATAACAATCTTATTTATTAGTTTACTTTTTATTGTAAAGGTCTGTCTACTATGGTGTATATAGTTTATGAGGGCTAGGACCTTTCTTGTCTAATTTATAGATACAGTCCAGCTTCTTACTACAGTCCTTGGAGCAGAGTAGGTACTGAACCAAGTATTTAAGGAATGAATGATATCACATCAAGACTGAGACATAAGAAACAAGCCAGATATGGCCAGGCAATGAAAGAAGAACAGTCCAGGTAAGATACTGAGTAGAGACTAGTGCACATTGTGGAGATTAGTGCACTAGTGCTCATACTGAACAAGACACACTGTGATTCTAAGGCTGAACAGGACATGAACAAAACATGACAGGGGCTTTACTCTTCCAGAATATAAGCTGAACCTTGCAGAAAACTAAAGAAAAATCAGGAGTTTACATTTGGGCATGATGAGTTTGAGATCACCTATTCTCAGTTAGATATACAAGTCTGGAGCTCAGGAGAGAAGTTGAGGCTGGAACTAAAATCTGAGAATATAGATGCTACCTTTAGCTGACCTGTAAAACAGGGGGAAGTAGCAGTAGAAGACAAGGCTGGAAAGGTAGGTTGGGTACAACATGTTTGAGGATTTCAAAAAGAAAGATACATTCTAAGCCTTGATGATGACAATGATGATGATGACTAACTTACTACTGGACCAGGGTAGATACAGTGTCAGCACTTAGGGTTAGGAATAAATGGCTAAGCCCACATGCCTTCAGAGATGGCATGCTCCAGAGTAAGGCCTCCCAGATGCCTACATACCTACCT
This sequence comes from Phyllostomus discolor, assembly GCF_004126475.2. Taxonomy (NCBI): domain Eukaryota; kingdom Metazoa; phylum Chordata; class Mammalia; order Chiroptera; family Phyllostomidae; genus Phyllostomus; species Phyllostomus discolor. The sequence continues at coordinate 109,449,409 of NC_040908.2, forward strand.
CCCAACTGCCTGCCACTGGGCTCCCCCTGAAAAATACAGGGATCAACAGCAGGTGAAGATGATGGCAGTGACCAGACAGACTCCCTGAATGGCCTATCTCCTGCTGGGAAGGAACTTAATGTGAAATTGGTAATGTAAGAACATATAGCAGGTGATCTTAAAAAAGAATATTGTAATATTTTGATATACTAAGAAATATATATTTGGCCTTCCTCCCTGATTCCTGGCATAGAGCTCCTGAATTTTCTGAGTGGCAGGGCTGAGAAAAGAGTCTGGTTATTCTTAGTAAGCCCCTTTCAACCATACCTGAGTTGACTCTAATGAGATACCTCTGGAGGATGGGAGCTGGTTGCCAGAGGAACCAACCATACGATTAGAGAGTTGGAACTTTCAGCTCTACCACAACCTCCACCACCACACCTCTGGGGATGGGAGAGGGACTGGGGATTGATGTAATTACCCATGGCCTGTGATTTAATCAATCATACTTAGGTAATGGAACCACCATAAAAAAAACCCTAAATGAAGAGGTTTGAATCGTTTCCAGGTTGTTGAACACACAGATGTGCTGGGAGAGCGGCACACCCAGAAAGGGCGGCACACCCAGAGAGAGCATGAAAGCTTTACGCCCCTTTCCACATGCTTTGCCCCATGCATCTCTTCCATCTGGTGGTTCCTAAGCTGTATTCTTTATGATAAACTGGTAATAGTAAGTAAACTGTTTCCCTTGGTTCTGTGAGGCCATTCTGGCAAATTATTGAACCTGAAGAAGGGGTTCTGGGGACTCCTGATTTAATAGTGGGTTGATCAGACGTACAGGGAGGAGTGTGGGGGATGGTGGCAGACTTGTGCTTAGCATCTGAAGTGTGGGCAATCCTGTGAGACTGAGCTCTTAACCCATGGAGTCTTCACTAACTCCTGGTAGTGAGTGTCAGAATTAAATTGAATCATTAGACACACAGTTGGTGTCCAGAGAGCTGGAGGATTTATTGTTGGTATAGAAAAAATGCACACAGTGGGTATAAGAAATGCTGTGAGCAGAGAAACAGTTTTTCTTTCAGGTGTATAAATCTGCTCTCTCAACTGGGAATGAAGAGCCTTCAGGCCCTGCTACTGTTTTGTGTGTTTCCTGCTATGATCAGACACCAAGAGGGATGAAGAAATCTAACCTTGGAATTTAGGGATTTCTTTGCTTCAAAGTGGGTCACAGGCTGTACTGGGCAGCTGGGTCACCAAAAGTCCTCTGCAGTGGCAGTCGCATCCGCAGAGCAGCAGCAATACAGAGTCCTGATTCTGCAGGAGAGCCTGCTAACAGGGCTCTTCAGCAGCCCTGTCTGTCTGCTGAATCCTTGTTCAAAGCTTCATATATCATACCCCATTTAAATCCTGTAGCAAGCATCTTCTGGTGGCAGAGTCAGTAGATACACATCAAACTATAGTTATGACTTCAGGATTGAACCAAAGGAGTACCATTCTAAGTGGAGGACTATTCATTTCAACTTTATGAAATTTATATGAAATTCAGTTGGCAATACCTAATCTTGCTGCTGATTTGTGGTTTGATCCATAACCTTAGAATTTGTTTATGGACTCCCTAAGGTTATGGAACAAAGAATCATGCATTTGAAAGCCTCAATGAAATAATTAGTTGCAACCCTAAAGATGCACAAATGCTGTTTCGTAATTTTTGGCCCACTTTCTCTTCCCATGAAAAGGAAAGGAAGGCGTGTTTTTCTCTTTAAATTACTTGGGAATGCTAATGAGTCTTTCTTTGACTCAATATGCTATAACCATTGAAAAATTGGTCCTGAGCATTTGTGAGAACTGGATGAGCAGTAATTCTGCCGAAGAACTTTCTCCTCTCTGTCTTGTGTACGACAGTGTTGTTATAAAGAAAGAAGAATCCCATTGCTTTGCCAACTGAAGTCTCCTGACAGGACAAGGGCATTTCTGCTGCAGGCATTAGAAGGTCTAGAAAAGTGTAGGCATTTCCAAGACAGTGTCTAGGAAGATCCATGAACCCACGCATTTGCAAGTCATATGCATTTGTTATGTTTGTGCATTTTCCTAGGATTGGTCCATAGCCTTTATCTGAGTCTAGAAGATGTTCTTAATCTAAGATCACTGCTACAGAGCTTTCTAGAGGCATAACTAGCCCAGTGCATGAAATAGACACTATAGCTGGATGTGTTACAGTAATTCTATGCAAGTGTACTGTTACAAAGGAGTATGACATAAATTACATACTCCATGTTTGTGATCCACATGTTTTTCTTTCTCCAACATTCTCTAAGTCTAGTCCTTTGTCATTAGTACCATTGACTGAAAAATAATATTGACTAGGTATTTCATTACCAAAAAGGATTTATTGAAGGGAAAAAGGGTTGCAGCACAGTGCATGCAGACATGGCAAGCCATGTGCACACTCCAACCTGTGTGCCGAGATGGAGGGGTATTCTTAGAAGGGAAAGGAAAGTAAAGAGAAGGGGAAGTTAGACATAAAGATTTATTCTTAGCATAGAGTTCTTCCTGCAGGGTTCTCACAAGGAGGGTTTTTGTGACTAGGATTACCTAGAGTCTGAGAACTTCCATAAGCTCTAGAGCCTCCCATGGACCCTCCAGCAGATTCTGTTCACCTAAAGTTCCAGCTAGTCTTTATCAGTAACCTGTCTACACCCTCGATCTTATACAGTAGTCCCCTCTTATCTGCGGTGCTATGTTCCAAGACCCAGTGGATGCCTGAAACCAAGGATAGTACTAAACCCTATATATAGATCATACACATGATCTCTCTCTCTATATATATATATATTTTTTTCTTTTCCCCATACATACAAAACTTTTCACTTAAAGAAAATACTTTTGGGGCATATCCTAATTGCCAGCACCACTACCCTTGAGCTTTGGGGCCATTATTAAGTAAAATGAGAGTTACTTCAACACAAGCACTCTGATACCTCCACAGTCTATATACATCTATCTGATAACCGAGACTACTACAGAGGGACTAACAGAGATGGTGGCAGGAAGGGCGGGCTGAGGTATACAGTGTGGATGCATTGGACAAAGGAATGATTCACATCCCAAGCAAGATGGAACAGGATGGCATGAGATTCCATCTCACTATCAGAATGGTGCACAACGTAAAACTTATGAACTGTTTTTTTCTACAATTTTCCATTTAATATTTTCAGGCCATAACTGGCCACAAGTCACTGAAAATGCAGAAAGTGAAACCTCAGATAAGAGGGTGCTTCACTGTGTAAGCATATCTCTTGTCCTGAGATAGTGTAGAAGTGGTATTTTGATTTTAATCTCCCAGTAGAAAGAATGGTCTTGCTCCCACACAATCACTCTCAATTGTCAGTTGCTTTGAATATCAGTAAACCTTTACTGGAGAGTTGATCAGACTAAATAATGTGTGTACACATGAAAGCACATGGGTGTATACACAATAGCCAATGTTGAAAAAAATGGCTGCTAGTTAACATTCAGTAGATAATGGTGGGGGTCCAGAATGAGCCACGCCAAGATGTGTTTCAGTGGCATGTGGATTACTTTGAGGTAAGGGTAATTTTAGCTCCAGGCTCAAGAGTAACTTCTTAACTAACTAGAACTTGAATTAGGAGCCTTGTCCATAATAAGAGATTACCAGAGATAACTTCTTTGACTTATCTAGAGGTCTATGCAAACTTCTATTCACTACCCGTCTGTTTGTACCATCCTGCAATGACCCTTTGAGTCCCCAAGGTGCATTCCCGCATCCCCAGCTCAGAATATCTTATATACTTCAGTCCGCCTTTCTACATCTGAACCACCCATGCATGCAGGGTCTCTGACTTGCTCATAGATGGGAGGTTCCCATGTGCACAAGATGAAATTTGATTTTCTTCTGTCAATATGCCTCCTGTTGGTTTGATTAATCAATAAGCCAAAAGAACCAGAGGAGGGAAAGGGGAATGTTTCCTTTCTCCCCACATAATCCATATGTTTCAACTGTCTAGTGAAGCCATCTTTGCATACTTTCACACTGAAAGAAATTTAGTCCAGCATCCAAAATAATTGAAGGAAAATTTAAATTTGTAATTGAAGTCTCTCAAACAGCACTAAATGGAAAATAATAAAAAAATGAAAATTAGTTGATGCTCTCTTTTCCCATTTCATATTCTTTTGTCATCTTCTACTTGGTACCTTTTCCTACATATTTCTCCTTGCCCACTCCAAGCTCTCCAGAATTTGCCCCAGGTCAGTCCATTTAAGCTCTAATATTTTCTTTCCTTTCTTTTTCTTAATTCTATGTTAGGTGGATCAATTTAATCTCTCTGGTTTCTTTCTTTTATCTGTTTTATCAGGATTGCAATTCCTCTTTCTCCCCCTCCCCCAAAGCAACAGTAAGCAACAGTCCTTAGGTGAAGCGTGGGGAAAGGGGAAGTGAAGGAGGGAAGATTTAAATTTGCAAATTGAATCATTTCTTTTTTTTTCTGACACCAGTATAAAGAAAAACATCACACTCATTTGAGATCTAAACATAATAGTTTGCATAGATATCTAGATAAGTCAAATCAGTTTGGGAATGTATCTTTCTTAATTAACTTGTCTAATTAAAGAGCTTGCATCTGATTAATTTTATAAAAGGAACTGTTTATACACATTCATTCACTATATAACACAAACAGGCACCTGCCACCACTCACTTTTCATTTTAATTGAAGCAAGCATTCAACTCTAAGCACCCAAGTTGAGAGCTGGATGCTGAAAGAGCTTTAAGCCCCAGGCAAATAGAAAACTGATTTGCATAAAAGTATCTCAGCACCAGTGAAAGTTTGGCACATTCTAAATCCTCTAAATACTTAGCCTCTCTTTTCTTTCACCATTAAAACCTGGAAAACAAACCTCCAGGGGAAATGTCGGGATGGGACACGTGGAGTAAGGCCTCGGACGAGCACATACAAGGATTCCACAGCACCCCATGCCAGAGTCCTGGAAGCCAGTAATCCCAGGAATAATTACTGCTGAGATTTGCCTGGGTTTCTTTTTTTTTTAATTATTTTTTTTTAATTTTAATCAGTATTCAAATACAGTTTTCTCCTTTTTACTCCCAATCCATTCCCCCCTCCCACCCTCCCCACTTCCCTCCCATTACCACCCTCCCCTTAGTTTATGACCATGTGTCCTTTAAGTTTGTTCCTGTGAACCTTTCCCACTGTCCCCTTAAATTCCCTCTTCTCTCCCCTCCGGTCACCGTCAGCCTGTCCTCTATTTCAGTGTCTTTGGTTATATTTTGCTTGTTTCTTTGTTTTGTTATTTAGGTTCCTGTTAAAGGTGAGATCATATGGTATTTGTCTTTCACTGTCTGGCTTGTTTTGCTAAGCATAATGTTTTCCAGCTCCATCCACGCTGTTGCAAAGGGTAGGAGCTCCTTCTTTCTTTCTGCTGCATAGAATTCCATTGTGTAAATGTACCATAGTTTTTTGATCCATTCATTTGCTGATGGGCATCTTGGTTGCTTCCAGCATCTAGCTATTGTAAATTGTGCTGCTATGAACATTGGGATGCATAGGTTCTTTTGAATTAGTGTTTTAGTATTCTTAGGATAGAGTCCCAGCAGTGGAATTGCAGGGTCAAAAGGCAGATCCATTTTTAGTTTTCTGAGGAAGTTCCATACTGCTTTCCATAGTGATTGTACCAGTCTACAGTCCCACCAGCAGTGCAGTAGGCACTTGTCCAAGGAGGACATACAGAAAATCCAAAGACACATGAAACGATGTTCAATATCACTAGCTATCAGAGAGATGCAAATTAAAACCACAATGAGATACCATTTCACACCAGACAGAATGGCCTGGGTTTCAAAAGCAAGGGAAACAGTGCATGTCTATCACACCTGCAAATACGCCTCTGAAAATCTCCACTAGTAGTAAAAACAACTTGAACTTGAGAGGTTAACAAGTGGCGTTGGGGTGGCTGCATTACAAGTTTTTCATTTGGGGTAGAAAGTTTATTTTGCCAGAAAAAAATTGTCACCCATTGCAAAGAAGTCCGCAATCAGTAAACAGTGACATGGAGCACCCACAGAGAGAGCCTCCTCTTGGAAGAAGCACCTGATAAGGAGTTGGGAGAGAGTGCTTTTCGTGGCTCCTTCATCAATCACTTGTGTGATCTTGGCCTTGAGGGTGCCTTCCAGAGCTAATGTTCTCTGATATGAACACCTTCATTATTCATGATTTGGAACCAATGTGTACATGAAACTTTGTATAAGCAGTAAAGTGAGCAATAAAGACAGTTCTGGCTCTGGGCCTTGAGTTCATTATTATTAAAAGACAAGCTAGAACAAGGATATGCACAGGATGCTGGGAAATCAAGGTGGCTGTGCTCCAGTGACTGACTCCTTGTCCACTTCCCTGCATCCACACCCCTTGCATCTTAGTGCCTGGGGCCCTGAGCCTGCTTGCAAACCTCTCTGGACTAGCATAGTCAAGTCCAACCAGCTATGTTGGAACAATGACTCCTGAGCCATGTGCCCAAGTTTCCACCCCAGATCTCTGCTACCTCCCTCAGAAAGTTGACTATACTTTCATTCTGGGTCTACTTTACTCTTGGCCATCCAATGTCACCTGAGATGATGAATTTCAATACATGAAACCCATTGTTTGTCCCTGGTTTTGTTTAGGGGTTCCCACCCAGACCTGGGACATCAGGATGGAGGAAAGCACAGAGCTGTGCACTGTCCAGTGAATGGACATCGTGCAGGCCAGGATGTCCAGTCAGACATAATCTGACTCCAGATTAAGGCCACAGGGAATAGAGAGAAGAAAGGTTATTTTCTCCTGTTTTTCCTGGACTGAGTCTACTTCATTGATTTCACTGATCCTCAAGTTGTTAAATTAAATTAACAATCATAATAACAACAAAAATCTATTGTGTGGGGTTTTTGTGTGTGTGTGTGTGTGTGTGTGTGTGTGTGTGTAGCCTAAACTTTGTGGAGTATTGGTTTATGCAGTTAAGTGGATTAGCCACAAAATTCTTCCTCTCTCCTCATCAGGGGATTTGATACTCATCACGCTTAGCTATCTCTGCTTGATTATTTATGGGCCTGACCTCTGAATTGCAGTCTTTGAAGAAAGTTCACCCTTGCAAAAAACAGCTAGCAGAGGCCCTGGCCTGCAGGAGTGTTTTCTACTGTGGCCACAGTGACTGCTGAAAACCAAGGGATGATTTTTTTCTTGTTGTAAATGTGACTAATCAAGTTAGGGCTAGAAACACTGGCCTCTTTCATCACTTCAGATTCCCAGGATGCTAATCAACCAGAGTCATTCTATTTCCATGGCAAACCTGCCATGTAGTTAAGACTTAAAAGGGAAAATTCTAAATATAACCTATTGGTACTGAAGAAATTTCCCTTTTTATAGACCTATTCATTAATGAAGTTTTCATGCCTTGGAATATGTGTTAATTAGTCATAAACCAAAGAGATCATGCCTGTTAAATTAATGCTAGCTGCTGTAACACATAAACTCCAAAATATTAACAGCTTAACAAAATAGAAAGGTGCTTCTTGTACACTTGAAGTTCAAATAGGTGTTCCTACTTAGTGGTTGATTCTGTTCCAAGTAATAATTAAGCAACTCAAGTTCCTTCCATCTTAGAGCTTCTCTACCTTCCACATTGTAAGTTCCAAGATCACTGACTTGGGAGAAAGAGCACAGAGGATGGCAATGAGGTGTTTTTATGGGCCAGGCCTGCAAGCAGCTCAGGTAATTTCTGTTCACATTCCATTTGCAGCAACCCGGTCTTATAGCCACACTAACTTCAAGGGTGTCTGGGACATGTAATAAAACTGTGTCCAAGAAGAAGAAGAAGAAACAGGGTTGTTAAACACCGTGAAATGTCTACCATAGTCCCTAAAGTCACTGCATGTTAGTGATCTAAAACCAGGCAATTTGCAACATATTTGGAGATCTTCCAGGTTATATGGTCCTGTATAGCCTAGCTTGCCAAACATAATGATAACGGTGATGATTATGATAATGAGAGTAGAGTTGTTGATGCATCAAAATTCCTGATAAGTCAGTGAGCTCACAGCCAAAAACTTGTTCAGTTGTCTTGCCTTTTAAAATCTGTGCATGAGTGGGTATATAAATTGGCAAAATCCTCCTTTACCATTGAAATGCATTAATGGTAGCTGGTCATTAGCATGATCCTCATATTTTCACCCAGAATTACTACACTGAGAGTTAATCCATGAATTAAGCAATTCTTGGTCTAGAGAGGCAATATAGTGTAGTGGTTATAAACATGGCCTGGAATTATGCCTGGGTTCAATTTTTATCATGTACTAGCTGTATTAAGACTCTTTATTTGCAAGTAACAGAGATAAACTTCAGCTAGTTTTGCTAAAAAGGGGAATTTATTTGAAGGATATAGGGGTAACTCACAGAAATTAGCGGTAAGAATATAGCCAGAGTTCAAGAAAGGATGGAAATTAGGAGCTTGAAGGCTATCATGACTCTTTCTCATCTCTGCTTCTCTCTTCCCAAGAGCACTGTCCTCATTTCTCTGCTCTTACCCTTCTCCAACCATATTATTGGAATCTGCCCCTCAGCCTGTCAAGTCTATGTGTTCCAGTCAGAAATGTAGGCTTGTTGTTTCTGAATTGCAATTTCAAATTTCTAGGAAAGAGGATCTGATTGGCTCAGCTTAGATCATATGTTCATTGCTGTCCCAGGCAATAATGACAAGGGAAGCAAGAGTCTGTTCCAAAAATAACTTCCAGAGGCCAGCTCCTGTAGATGGAGGTTCAGTCCCTGGGGGTAGGTGGTGGGTGGAGAGGAGGAGACAGAGAGAAAGAATGAGAGAGAGAGAGAGAGAGAGAGAGAGAGAGAGAGAGAGAGAGAGAGACTTAGCTAAATGCCTTATGTTGCTGAACCTCAGATTCCTCATCTGTAAAATGCAGATAACACCACTACCCCCAAAGAGTTACTTTGAGGAGTAAATGAGACATGGTATGTAAAGTCTAGCTCATACTTTGAATGAAGAAGGTATTCAATAAATAATTAATGAGTGATGTCTATAAACAAACAACTATTTATCAGTGGCTGCATGCATCAAGAGATAAAATAGGTAGAAGTTCTAATACAAAGGTTATGGGTTTTGATTTTATATAACTACATTTTTCACACTTCAATTCTGAAAGCCTGAGATTGTTATGAATAAATAATTAAGATATTAAGATCTTGAACTCTATAGAGATTTACAGTCTCACCAAATTTTGCATCTGAGTTTTTAAACATGAATTTATGAAAGTGCAAATAAGCCTATTACAGTAGGAAACTGTTGCTAACTCACATGATTTAATGTGGCTCATGTGATTTACCAGGTCAAGCAGATGGAGGTTTTATAAAAACAATTTATTCCCAGGCTTCCCGCCTGTCACTAAGTTGCAAGTTCCTGCCCAGAGGCAGTTTTTATGGCAGTCTTTATTACTCTGATCTTCCATGCCAGCAAAAGAGAATTAGAGTTAAAAACTCCTCCAAACCTTATTTCGAACCCTATTTGGCTGACACTGTAAATGGCCGTGTTTCAATGCTGTCACCCCATATCCTCTTCCCACTCCACTGCCACAGACCAAGCTGCCCTCTGGAGAAAGAATAAACTTCGAACTCTTCAGCTTGACAGTTTTGGCCCTTTATAATCTGATTCCATAATATTTTCAAGTCTATTTCTCATTATTCCTCATTAAGTTCCAGTAGCCTCTTTTGCATTTTCTAAACATCCTTCAATGTTTGGACTTGATTTTCCTGCTCATGCTTAACTTTCTGACTGGAATAACCTACCTACTCCTCTCTGTTTATTGAAGTCCCATCCACCTCGTCCCGATTCCTCTCCTCATCTGTCCGGTACTTATTATCTGCTGTGGCATATCTTGTTTATGCCAGTGGTTTGTATTAGTTGTTAAACAATATATGACACTAAAAAGTCATTAAGGAAATGATAATTTCATCAAACATTCATTAGTTGGTTAATATTTAAACAAAATTCTGTATGCCAACAACAAAATCCTGGTATATTTTGTGAGGGGTACAAATCAGTAAGACTTGGGAACACTACTTCTAAAAGGGAATTGCAAAGCAAAGTTAGATAGGTGTTGGATTTTTCATTTGCAACACGTGGTAGTTAGTAGAACAATGTTCACTAAAAATTTAGATGAAATGATTATAATCTAAGAATCCTTCACTTATGAATGATGAGTACAAAAATTTTTTAGCCATGCATTGATTAAAAAGGTATACCACCTGTATCAACTCAACTTTTGGTTGGAGCTCATAGAAACTCAGCTCATCTATTTCCATATCCATCAATAAAGACCTTAGACATGGATCAATGATGTCATCAGACCCTGTTTCCCCATCTCTTGGCTTAGAAGCAGGAGGCCACCAGCTGCTTGAGACTCACATCCTATAAGTTTAAAAATCTTTGAATAGAAAGTGAGTCTCTCTGATGGATTGGAAGAAAGAGTCCAGGATTATTAGCGTTGTATGCCTTTTCATTGGAAGAAGAATTAGGTGAAGTCAGCCTTGCCCAAAACAATGAATGGATTTGCCACAGGAAAGTGGGGATCTGGAACTAGAGAAAGGGAAAAGTGATACTGAATAATATCACTTTATTATATACAATAATATAATTATACAGTGGTCCACTGTACAATTCAGGTACGATTACTAAGAAAATTACTGTAAAATATTCAAAACAAATGAATACCAAATAACACTAAGATAAAAATATCATGAAAAAAGAAATGGCAATAAACAATTGTTGTATTAAAATTTATAATTAATTTTTAGTAGGTCATGGTGAAATGTGATTGAGAACTAAGAGAAGGATCCTTGATAGAGAACAGATATCTATAAGAAAAAAACCTATTTGTGTCTTTAAAATAAATTATAATTTCTCTCAAGAAAATCTAACTTTTGAAGAGATAAGAGCTCATAAAGTGGCAAAATAGAAGTATATTCCCGGTTCATTTTCATTAGAATGAGGGGATGGGAGGAGGAAAACTAACGCACACAAACAACCTACTTTCATCTGGGACTATAAAATATATTTCATATCAATAAGGAAATGTGTGCTTAATGTGACTAAAACTACAAAGGTAACTTATCAGAAAAATATGTAGTGTAACTCCCATATTAAATAATAGAGAAAAAAAGAATTAAAAACTTCACCAAACTAGTAAGGAGAAGAAAACAGAGAAAGAGGAAGTGAAAACAAAATGTAATAAAAGGTATCTGTAACATATTATGGAAGAAACATAACTAAACATACCAATTAAACAATAAATGTAATAAATTTAGTGACAAAGAGTTATAAATTGGAGAAAAAAATCTGACTATTAAACTGTGTATAGGAAACCAAAGGAAACAAAAATGTTGAAGAAATGATTTGTAAAATACTTAAATAACATGAATGGGAGATAGCCAATTAGAATAGATGTTTTTATTATAAGTAACTGATATTGGTGCATCAGTGGGTATCAGCTTCCTGTTAGCCCTGTCAAAGAAACACTGAAAACTGTATAAGACATATGAAAACCAAGCAACAACAGGAGACAAAACTATTATCAAATAAAGTATATTTCACAGCAAAACACTCAGTAAGACAGAACAGGATATTTTGAATGATAGAAGGAACATGTAACTGCCACAAACCCTTATATGCCAAATAGAACAGCAGTGAACTGTGTAAGATAAAAATTCTTCAAAATAGAAGAAGAGTTTGGTAAAACCACAATCAACATCATTTTTGGGATCTTTCCAGTTTGGGGCTATTTGGTTATTATGAATAAACCCTCCATGAACATGAAAGTAAATATATTTGTAAACATATGCTTTTATTTATCATGGGTAAACACAGAGGAGAGGAACTGCTGGATCATGGGATAAGTGTACATTTAACTTTATCAGAAACTATCCAATGGTTTCCAAAGTGGTTGTACCATTTTGTATTTCCACTAAAAATATTGGAGTTCCGATACTTCATCAACACTTGGTATTGTCCATGGTTTTTTATTTTAGCCATATTCTAGTGGCTAATAATATGTAGTAATAACATTGGGTTTTCACAAAAATTGAGTGAGAGAATATTTAAATGTTTTTAGTTCAGTCTCTGGCAATGTAAGTATACAACAAATATTAGTTATCAGACCTATTATGTAACAGAAAAAGGGTTATTATAGGAGTACAATAAAAGGAATGGCTGTAAGTTTGAAGAAAAAGATAATTCAGAAAAAACATGAATTAATGAAACAAATAGTTTATAGAAAAAAATTATAAAAAGACAATAAGATATAAAAATATTCTCACCCTCACTAGTGGTGAGAAAAGTAAAGACAATAATTAAGTATTATTGTCTCCCATTTAATTTACAAAAATAGTGAGACTGCTAGAATCAGTGTTTTGTGAGTGTGGAAAGAGGGACATTTTTTAATATTATTGATGAGAATGTAAATTGCTATAACTTTGAGGAAAGTAACTGGGCAGTATCTGACAAAATTTTAAATGAATATATTTTAAATTGGCACTTCCACTTCTAGGATTTTTATCATTCATCAGTAAAAACACAAGAACACGATAATGTAGTTTACAACAAAAACAATGACAAATTTCCTAGACAGCCATTAATGGTAGAATGAAGGAATAAATTGCATCCAACCTTACTAAGGAATATTATGCAACTATGAAAGGAAAAAGGTAGGTCTTTATGTGTTGTCTGGAGAAATTTTACATATTTATGTATTGTTAAGCAAGTCACTGAACAATATTTATGGTATGATTTCATTAGCAGCGTGACTTTCATGGGCCACAAAATCAGATGTGCACAATATATATATAACTGCCTCTATTATTTTTATGGCTGAACTTAAGTTCTGTCTTAAATTCCCATTCAGTCTGATGACAAAAACCGAATCCTCTTCAATGCAACTTTTCTACCCCCTCTGCTCTTTTTCCTCTGGGGTGGATTTAGGGAGACACAAGACCTTGAAGTATGTGAGTGGGGCAAACATGGGACAATTGTCCTTGGTCTTCATCTGCTAGTGTCCCTAGTCTCTGAGATCTGCCAGCAGCTGGTGCCACATTGATTGTAGCACAAGGGTACACATTCTGTGCTCACCAAGGAACCCTAGGGGCATAACAACTATGCGTGTGCTGCAGTCCTGCTGCACGCTGCTTTTTCTTCTAGTTACTCATTCGCAAGCAGCGAGTGTGACCAAGGCAAGCACAAGGCAGCAGCTGAGCAGAGCTTTGACAGTCTTGTGGAAATAACCTTCAAAAATTAGAGTTTAGTGTTACCAAGTGCTATGACTGAACATCTGTGTCCTCCCCCAACCTCCGCCCAATTCCTATGTTGAACCCTAGTCCCCAGGGTGATGGTATTTGGTGCTGGGGCTTGTGGGAGTTCATGAGAATGGAGCCCTTTTGATGGAGTTAGTGCCTGCATAAGAAGAGATATGAGAGTTTGTGCCTTTCCTTCTTTCCATGAGACGACACAATGAGAAGACGACATTTGTTAGGCAGAAGAGGGCCCTCACCAAGAACTCAACCATGCTGGCACTTGAGCTTGGACTTCCAGCCTCCAGAAGCATGAGAAATAAATGTTTGTTGTTGCAGCCCCCTAGTCTGTAGTATACTTGCAGTAGAATCCCAAAGGGACTGAGAGACCAATCCACACAGAACTTGAGGGGCCAAGAACCTTAAGGGGAGAAAAGCGAAGAGAAGTGGGTCTGTGAGGCCTTTGCCAAGTCTTGAGTGGCCTGAAACAGAAGGCAGCTGGTAGGAGGTGAGAAGCCTAGAGTTCAGGGTCTGCTAAGGAGGACAGACGCTGGTAGATGGTCCAGCTCCTCAGCTGGTGCCCAAAGAGCTGTACTCCGGAAATGAGGGTAAGCTAGAAACAGCTCAGCTCTTTTTTAAAAGGATGACGTTAGAAACTCCTTGTCTTTTTGGCTTTCTTCTAGCCCAATAATTTGTATCTTTTCTGTTGTGGTCAAAATTCACTTTGAAAGTGTTCTTCCAAGGTTATTGTTCAGATGTTACAGACAAGAACCATATTCTTTTGGTTCTCTTTTCATTTCTGTTTAATAACCTTATACTTTGAATAACCAGTGTCAAAGGCAGGTTTGAAATTAAGAAAGACACCAGATTCAAAGAGGAAAAAATTAAATGCACAAAATATAAATCTATATACATTAACTGGAGAAGATAAAACTTCCTAGGCAGAACTGTTAGTGAAACAGAGATAACAAATGTGAGGTGTCTTAATGAGTGCCTAGTCCATAGTAGGACTTCAATAAATTATAACCCTTATAATTCTCTCTTTAAGGATTGTTTCTATGAGATTAAACTTAAGAGTATTCCTTCCAACCTCAACCAAGTATATGTTTGGAAAAGCAGGACACTATAGTAAACTCTAAAGTTTTCCCTTTAATAGCTACTATTTTTTACATTGTGGACAATCATCTATGATCACTGTTTTTCTGAAACCAGAACCTTTGAGGTTACAGTAGGGTTGAATACAGCTGAAGTTTAGTAAAAGAATCAGAAAGGCTTAGAATAGAGGTTCCTCATCCTCGCTTTAGCCTCCCCAGAACCTTAGGGGTTTTAGAAAGTAAAGCGGAGGGTTTAAAAGCTATTTTGGGCATTAAAGCTTTGCAGAAATTAAAAGTTTGTCACACCAGCAAAAATAAAGATAAGGCTTCCTCAGGCTGAAATAATACCAACAGTGTGTTAACATTGCTTAACTCATGCTCATCAGTGGCTTTCATCACTTGTTGATGACACCATTGGAATTTCTAGGATGGAATGAATGGGTGACATGTTTTTACAGAGACACATTTGGTGGCTTCAGTTCCAACAGAACATGTATAGAACAGGCATGACCCTGGACACAAGTATTTCCCGACAGCTAGTTTAGGGTACTAGCTGCTGAGTTCACTTTCCCCTCATTATTATAATTAGTGCCACAACCATAAGAATGACTCATGTAATTATGAAATTTATAATACTAAATAAAATTGACATTATTGATAGTTACACAAACTGTCCAAGCAAAGGGCACTGAATGAATACATAACTTTTTCTTAACAAATGCTGTTTTCTTGGGAGACACACTTTTCAAAACATGGAATTCATAGGTGGGAGATGTCTTGGGGGATCAAGATTTGGGAAATTGTCCACTTAACACACAGACCAAGACCTTAGCGATGGGCATCCTGGAAGGAAAGATGTGCTAGGCGACACTTGGAGGGTGAGGTGGCATATGAAGAAGTAGGCCCCGGACAATATATATGATTCAGATTTTGGTGAGTAGAAGTGCTCCTGGAGGAGGGAACTGTGTGAACAAAAGCAGGGAGGAGCGAGGGGGAGAACCCACGGGGAGAGCTAGAGCAGCAGTCCTCGGGCACCAAGTAGGAGAGGCTGCCTCCATGCATTCCTGGTGCTTCTGCCTCAGAGAAAAAAGCTCTATGAAGTTCATTTCTTAACATACCCTTTCTTGATGAATCTAAATTGCAGACGTCTTGAAAGGTAGTTAGGAGATTGTTAATGCCAAAGCCAATAAAGTAGTATATTTCTTATTCTGAATCTGACGTCTCTTTCTTAGGCATCTACTACTTTGGGCTGTTAGTAATAGTTATACCAACAAAAAATGAAATGAAAATATGTATACCCTTTTTGTATACTATTTTTCTTTCTCTCTCTTTCACACACACACACACACACACACACACACACAATTTGTTAGCTTTTAAACTCCCTGCCACAAGCACTGATATTTATATTTGTTCCAAAAAATAAACAAGCTCTAATTCCATCGCGATCAGTAGGCTTGGGTTAAACATACCCAGTGTTAAGATTTGGTTTTAGTCATTCTTCCTAAGCTTTGATACTACCCCAAAATCTGAGTAACTGTTTTAATCTCATAAAGAGGATCTTTTTTTGTCCACAATTTTTAAGCATAGAAAACCTGCACTTCATTTCCTAATGGCAACAAAATGGCTTAGAGTTAAGAGTTATTTTATGCTCATCTTTCTTGCTTTCCCAATCTTGGCATTTGGATGGTTTGTCCTGTTGGAACTCATCATGTACTGGTCCTGTGAGTCAGACGGGGTTCATGAGCACATCTACTTTAGGCTCCCTGAGAAACCAAGACTGTCTGGAAAGGGCTACGTGGTGCAGGATCCCAGACACTGGCAGGGCAGAGGCCCCAGGGTTTGCATACGTCTACAGAGTGTTGCACTAACAACAATAGTGAGTCAAGAGGATCCATGCGTGGCATGGATTACTGAAGGAGATTCACATGTGAGGCATACACACAGAAAAGCTTAACCCAAATCTATATTTCCTACACTAAATAATCTTTCTTATTGCCCTGCTAGCATGCTGTAGTATTAATATAATTAAGCCCAAATGACTTCCAAATTATATAATAGCATTCACTTTCTTCGTGAAGATTAAGAAATCACCCTAAGCCTTCCAGGGGCCACCTCTACACAATAGGAGACCCAAACAGGAAATTACAGAACTCTGGCTTTCTGGTTCAAATCTGTGATCTAATTAGGTAGCGTTCTTTGTTTTGGCTAAAATTTCCCATCAGAGAGATGATAATTGGCATGAGCTACACACTAGATAGATGACTGTGATCCAGAATTGCTTCATGCCTGAAATTTGTGTGGTATCCACTTCCTTCCGTTCTCCTTCTTCCAAAATTCTCTGTGTCCTCCCACCCCTTTCCCATTATGTCTGCAACCCTCATTTAGAGGGAGAGAGAAAGAATAAGTTTATTATACCAAAAATCAGAGAACAGTGGTAACTGGACAACTGACTTTTCCAGTTAATTTAGGATTAAATGGGCCTTTTTATGTTTTTACATCTTAATTAAAATGAATTAATCCACACATTTTTGTTTTTACCTTGAAATTTTTGAAAGTCATTAAACTGACGAGGGGCCCTCACCTTGCAGAGCTGTAACTGTTGGGTAGAAGGGAAAGGATAGTGGGCAGAATATTATTGAGTCCAGGCTTACCATGTAATTTTTTTCTTACGAGCTTTGATGTTTTCTGATTTTGTTGGTGTTTTCTTTTTCTAACAAGTCCAATACTGCAAAGTAGCTAAATGAGAGCTTCCGAGTGTTGCTCCTTCAGCTGACTGAATATTAATTAGGTCAGTGTCCCCCCTGGCTCACCAAAGAGCTCTGGCCTGTCCCAAAGTTCCTGTTAATGCAGCCCCAGAATGCCGGTTTATCGAATGTGTACATGATGCAGCACTGTAAGAGCTAACATTAGGATAATAGTCAACATTATAAAGACTGCAACAAGCTGATAACATCAGCTGAAATTAACAAAATTACTATTAAAAGGCATGAGAGAATGGAAAGGTATTCGGGTTAAAAATGGTCTGTAGTCTCAAAAAAGATCCATTGTTCAAGTCGATGGCCACCTCTGCAGCAAGAGCAGGTTTTCCTGGCTGCTTGTATGGGGACCAGACTTGGGTGAAGAGCTCCCAGACGGACCTCCTGTGGGCTTCTGCTCAGTTCCTGGCTGGAGTGGTAAACCCCATAGCTTCTTTTTGGTACAGCCCCTCCCCTTCAAGAATGTCCACTCATCCTGGCTGGTGTGAAAAGTAGGAGGTCACCCCCCCACCCCCGAATATGATCGCTCTCCAGTCAGCCTTTGGATGCAGATTTTCCCGCCTCTCAGAGTCATGGCTCAGGTCCCTCTGGCTGCCAAGGGGTGCTCTTCCTTAGTGGTCCCACTGAGATGGGCAGCTCGTTAACCACCTAACCAGAGACTGAGACACTCTCCTGCCCTCATCTGTGCTATTCATCTCCAGGTGTGGTCCCCTTGGAGGCTTCTTTCTACGTCTGCCAGCAATAACCAAGAAAAGAGTCCTGTGTTCTAGTCTTCTGCCAAGGGAGCAGTGAGCATCAGTGGATTTGTTTGTCTACTTCTGACAGCACCAGAGGCCACATTGATGGCTTCTTGGTTTCTTCATAGAATGCAGGGTACCACTTATTGTCCTTAGCTTGGGGCTTTAGCTAAAATCTTAAGAAAATAAGAAAAATCCCATTCAATATGTTGCCATACAACATATAGAACAGTAAGCAACACTTATGAAATACAAATATAGTATTCCAATTTGATAGCTTCTCTACTATTCTCATCTATTATCAATGATTTCTTATTCTGTCCAAGAGTTCCACAGAGCTAGTTAGGACTTGCAATTAGATCAAAAATCCCTGTCTTAGAGCCTTTTAATTGCCATGTACTTTCTCTCTATGCTAGCTGGCTCCAGTGCTAAGCATGTGAGTTATCTATCAGTGCAGTCTCTCACTTTCTTCTTATAAAGGAGAAAATGTCTTTCTGCAACATGAAACTTTATAAAAGCTGGAGAGTAAGAAAGGAAAAATATAAGGCTGCTGATTGTGATCATTATTATTTGATTATAAGGAATGGCTTTCTTCCTCAAAGGAGAGACTTGCCTTCATTTCATTAGAAATCCCACTACTAGCCCTGGCTGGTGTGGCCCAGTAGATTGAGCGCCGGTCTGAGAACCAAAGGGTCGCCAGTTCAATTCCCACTCAGGGCACATGCCTGGGTTGCAGGCCAGGTCCCCAGTAGGGGGCACATGAGAGGCAACCACACATTGATGTTTCTCTCCCTCTCTTCCTCCCTTCCTTCCCCTCTCTAAAAATAAATAGATAAAATCTTAAAAAAGAAAAGAAAGAAAGAAATCCCACCACTGCAGGGATGAGTGTCTTCAGGGAGCACAGTTTCAATTCTTGGCATTATCACTAATTTATTATAAAACTAGTTAATCTCTAAGGTCCCTTCCAGCAATAGAATTATGTAATTTCATGTACTATGTATTTACCAGGAGGTTCAGAAAACTCCCAAATCAACTTCAATACTGTTCCAGATTTGTGAGAAACTCCCATCCTCCCTTCACTTCTGTCATACACATCTTGTTCAAGGAAAGGTTTTTGAAGATCTGTGTCAGGGCATCTCGACCGAGTAAGAGCTCAGATTCGGACATGTCGGTTGAACTTCACGGCTTCTACTGGAGGTCCTATGTGTGCTCTAAACAGACAAATGGTTTAAATATCATAAGATGCTCAGGACATTTAAATCACTGTCTGGGCACATCGCTGATCTGCATGTGGCCTTGGAACCTCATAAAGAGGCACTGGAGCTTAACTACCACCAACTAATATATATATACCTGTTAAGCCTGGGAGCCTACTGAAGGTCAAGGGAAAATGCTTCTCCTCCAGAAAAGCAATATTAGACAAGGAATGTCTGTAGGATAGGCTAGAATTAGAGGATGGGACAGGAGAAAGCAGAGCTTCAGAGAACAGTACGAGGTTGTCCTGGAATCCACCTCGGCCCCACTCGCCCCTAGGAACATGTTTGCTCTGAGAAGGGGAGATGCATAGTAACTGAATCTGTATAGGCCCATGCCATTCTGCTGGGGACCTGCCCTCTTCCACCGGGGTGGTAAATCTGAAAGAACCGTGCTGAGAGGAATCCTAGACCCTCATCTCTACCCTCCTCTGCCACCACCAAGAGAGCTTGATTTCAGAGTCTCCAGTAGGAGAGAGAAAGTGGGAACCACAGCAATGCAGAGATAGGCACTGGGTTGTCTAAAAGGTCCATGTGTTTTTTTTCTGTAAAATAAAAGACATATCCTTCATTTCACCAATAATTTTATTGATTTGGATATTTTTGAGTATGTCAGGCTATCTCCTCTGTGGTATATATAGTGTTGCTTGTTCTCAATTAATGTCTTGATTTGATCTCTATGAACTTTAACTGGTCTACCCAACCATGGAGCAGCATCCAATGAGAAATCTCCAGCATGAAACTTCACAAACCACTTCTGACACATTTGATCAGTCACAGCACCTTCTCCATACACTGCACACATTTTTTTTGTGTTTCAGTTGCATTTTTACCATTCTTAAAATAATAAAGCATAATATGCCAAAAATGTTGCATATTTTCTTCCATCTTCAATATTAAAATGGCTACACAAAAATTCACCAATTTTGATGTTATTTTAATACACATTGATATGACAGCTCTCACAACACAATCTAACAAAATTTTTTCAAATGAACTTAAAGACAACTAAGTGCTACTAGAGCTATCTTACAGCAAAAACAACTAATGAACTTTTTGCCAACCCCACAGAAATAGCAAAGGGTTTCAAGCAGCACTGGCTGAGAAAGCAGCTACCCTGTGGGCTTCAGAAGTGACAGTGATTAGTGCCACTAAGTGGGGATGATAGCAGAGTTTCAGCCGAGCTGGGGACTGGAACAGGTGGCCACAGCCCCAATGAGCAGAAGGGAGTAGAGGAACCGAGGGTGAAGCTCAGATTATAAAACCTGCCTCTCTGCTAGGCAGACTCCTACATATGCACAAAGGTAGGGTGAGCTGAGGTCCCAGCATTTGCTAGGTGGAGGGAGATAGATCTAGCAAACCAAAAGCCAGTGGTGTACTTACTGGCAACATGAGATGGGGGTGGGGGCACACTCTGGGGACATTCACACAGCTCCTGTTTTAATACAGCCTGACACACTATCTAAAACATTCATACTGTGCAGGTGCAGGTGCACATATGTGTGTTCTACGGTAATTAATATATAGTTAAAGTTCTCCAAACATTCAGCCTCTACCATGGGCCGCCTTGGGGTTATACTAGCATTTCCCACTGACCCTCTGAAAGCCAGACCTTTGAAAATTCAGTTAAGTGCAATTTAACCATTGTTTAGTCAGCAATTATTTTGTACCCAGAATTGTTCGGTAGGAATATAGAGGAAGTATTGAAATGGTAATCATTACTATTTATTGAAGATTTGCTATGTACCTGGTATTTAATCCTCACAACCACTTTGTGAACTAAGTAGTACTGTTATCATCCTCATTTTATAGATAAGAAGACTGAGGTTCAGAAAGATCAAGTAGATCACCCAGGATCAAACAGCTAGTGAGTGACAAAGATGGGATTGAAACACAGATGTAGCTGACTGCAAAGAAAAAGCTCTTAGTTGCTCTGCAAAGAACTTGAAATTTATACAGGCAAAAATCTGAGACTACAACCAGAAATGGCGACGTTGATGTCTAGCCCTCATTTTACTGTGCCAATTAAAGTGTTAAATAACATGCTGATTCATGTCTGTAAAGAAAAAAAAAGATATATGCCTGAAGAGCAAAAAGTGTCTCTCTACTCTGTATCACTTAGATGCTGCTTATTTGGTCTCCACTTCTACCCTTTGTGAGCTGGTGGTTGGGATTTGAAACGAAGCTAAACTACCAACTAAATGCACCTGCCCTGAGGACCTAGCATATTCCGGATAACAAGGGGCCTGCAGGGAGGGTCGGTAGGACCTGGAGGGAGAAACACCTGCGTTTCCCAGCCCCCTGAATGCTTACTCTGTGGGCTGCCTGATGACAGATAACATCCAGTGCAATAAAACTACAAGCTGAAGCTCCAACCTGTGAATCCACAAAGGGTACAAATTACATCTCTTTGGGGGAAGGCTCAATGAATGGGGCAGCAGGATTTGAGGCTGAATATGAGCTGAGGGGAGGACCTGAGTTGTTAAATCTTGTGAGGAGGGGGAAAAACGAATTCAAGTGATAAAGAGCTGCAGAGAACCCAGGTTCACTAGGAATAGCCTGTCAATCTCACCAGTTATGCATATGGAAAAATACTTTTAAAACAC
This sequence comes from Phyllostomus discolor, assembly GCF_004126475.2. Classification (NCBI taxonomy): domain Eukaryota; kingdom Metazoa; phylum Chordata; class Mammalia; order Chiroptera; family Phyllostomidae; genus Phyllostomus; species Phyllostomus discolor. The sequence goes on from NC_040908.2 coordinate 109,471,183, forward strand.
CAGGAAGAAAGATAACCCAAGCTCTCCTGAGAGCTTCAGGATTTCTCCAGAAAGCTGAGGATTTTTGTTCCACTGAGAAATAAGAGTGTCAACAGGGAAAACCTTTTTTTTCTCCACCGTGGAGATGCATCAGGACTGCTGCAAAATCAATGAGGAAGTGAGAGGATATGCTCATTACAGTTGAACAACCTTGGAGCCCAAGGAGGGAAGGAGCTAGAGAGGCAAGGGTCAGGACCTGAGGGGAGGTTGGGGAGGGGTGGGGTGGGGCGATGCTGAATGGGCCAGATGGGCAAGTCACACTGTGGACAAAGAACCCTCCCCTTCCCCACAGAGCCACCCACCCTGACCTCCAAACAATGCCCAGGGCACAAATTTGTTCCCCCTTATCAGCTGCTTAGCTCAGCAGCTGCTGCCATGGATTTCTGTTTCCACGTCTTGCCTTTTTTCTAACAGTTGCCTTTTTGTCTAACTTTTGTGTGAGGAGGGAGGAGGTAGGAGGGAGGGCCACAAGCAGAATGGAGGATGGATTGATGGCTGTCAGAGAACTGAGTGCTTCAAGAGGGGCAGAAAATAGATTTTTAAAAAATAATAACCTCTGGGAAATCCGGAGGCCTAGAAAATACACGAGAAGAGCTGGTTATTCATTTTCTTCCTGGTCACTCTGATCAAGGACATTGTCTTCTTGGAATTCCTGTTGCAGGGTGGAAGTGGGGGCATGTATGAAACGGATTATAAATTATTGGTGCCTAAGCCAGCTATGAAAATAAGGGCCGGCTCGTAGGCCATGCCAGGAAGCCGGCCTGTTGAGGGTTAGTGCAAATCTAAATGAGAATCAGGCAGGGAGTCTGATGAGAGAGTAATGCAATACCTTGTATTCTTCTTTCTGGAAGCAATTATGTTTGGTACAACAACTACTTGAGCAGAGGACTGAATGAGTTTATAAACAAAGATTTCAAAGCGTTTTTGTGACAAGACTATGCAGGGATAACTGAGTCTATTAGAAATGTGGTTACTTCAAAGGTATGCTTTTCTTGTTTAAATTGAGTATAAAACTATGGCAACGCAACAGAAGAATAGAGAAGTAGAATGCTGTGCAATAGTAAAATAAGAAACATGATTTTTTTCTGCTGCCCAACAAAATGACTGCTTCATTTTTCCTTGTGGCATTTTCAGAATGCCAGAGAACTGTCTATTCCCGCTTAACTGGGTGAGGAGGGTGGCAGGGAAGTGGGACAAGGGGTATGAAGAGGTGGAAAACCTGTTGTCTCGGAAAGAGCTCTGAAGGAAGGGGGTCAAAGGGATCCAGTGCAGCGGCTCCGTGGCTCCAGTGACTCCTCCACATCCTTTTCTTACTCAGGTCCCTCAGGGCCACTTTGTCCTTCCCTATTCAGGTGAATCCAACTCAGTTCAGAGGCATTTATTGCGCATACCCCTATGCTAGGTGCCATGTAGGATGCAAGGCTGAGGAGTTGCAATGAGGATGGTGATTGAAGATCAGATAACCACTGTATATTTGTGGCTCACCTTGCACCAGGCCTGGCTAAGCACTTCCCAGATGCAAGCCCTCAGTGTCCTGATGACTACATGGCCACCAGAGCCTGGGTTTAAATCCCAGCCCACTTCAGATGAGTTTTTTGACTTCTCCAGGTTTTGTTTCTTATTTCTATAATAGGGATAATAATAGTACCAACCTATATCAGGTAGGGTCCAGTTAAGAAAACCAGACTGCATTAGGTATATTTCAACAAAAATAATTTAATAACAAGAACTGGTTTCGTGAGGGGCTGAATGGGAAGAGAGGGCTGAGGCAACCACAGATAGTAACCGTAGGAAGCAGTGCCCACCTCTAAGGCTAGAAGAACAAAGGGAAGAGGCTGGGACCATCAGATGCAGGACACGTGGAGGAAGAGACCCACTGCTAAGTTTGTGGAGCCTGGTGAGGCTGGTTCTAGAATGTGGAGAAAGCTGGAACCAATGGCTGATGGTGGGTGAAGGGCTGTGGCTGGGTTCAGGGGAATACAGAAAGCAAATAGTATCAAGCAAATAAAAAGGAATCTCCCCTTTCCAGGCCTCAATCTCCCTCTGGCACCCCCTTTTAGCAGAAATTAACTGGAAACCAGCTGCCAAAGAGCTGGTGTGCAGAGTCCAAGCTCCAGCCATACACCAGAGTCTAGCAAAGTGTATCTGGAGCTGAGAGAAATAGCCTAACAACCAGCTCAGTATTTCATAAAAGTGTTATGAGATTAAATGAGCAAATATTTATAACACTCTAGAATAATGCCTGGCATGTGGTAAGTGCATTATAATGAACTTTTTAAAAACAAATAAACACATTAATCCACCAAGAACCCATGTGGGAAGTAAATGGGAATCCCAGTTCTACCAATGAAGATAATGGGACTTCAAGAGGTCACATAAAATGTCCAAGGTCACACAAGCTCATCACTGGTGAAGTCGTGACTATCTGAGTCCAGAGCTGTTGTTTTAACCCCTGAGAACCCCTTTGAGGCTCCGGGGAAACAGGCATGTAAATAAATCACTGCACAGAGAGACAGACTGTGAAAATGCAATAGGGGAGGAACAAATCACAGAGTTTGGGAACATGTGGGAGGGAGGGCAGGCGAGGGAATCTGGAAAGACTTGCTGGAAGATGTGGTGTTTGAGTGGAGCTGTGAAGGGAGCACAGAGCTTCAACAGGCAGGAGCTGGGAGCAGAGGAAACATTGTGAGCAAAGGCCAGAGTGCAGGGTTCCGAGTGTGAGCACATGGATACGGAGGAAATAAATGTTCCTTACCACTCGCCTTTGGTGTAGACAAATAACAGATGTAAGTGTCTCCAAATATTACTAGCAGCAATGTGAATTAAAGAGTTATTTTAGGGCAGTCATGCATATAAACATTGTGTATAATATTATACATTTATGAAGCAATAGGATTAGCCAAAAATAATAAATTTTTAATACATCTCCATTTTCTTAACCTGTATGTATGGACATTAAAATATGCTTTCAGAAAACAAATAGTCCTGTTTGAAGATGGCTGACAACTAAAACTCTAACTTGAAGCTCCTTTGATACCCTTTTAACAAAGGACTGAATTTGGTTTCAATTAAGTCCACCCTTGGAAGGTTATCCTCAAATTTGATTCCTATCCATTTTATTTAATTCAACAAAATGAGTGCATTCCTGGTCCCAGGCACTGTCCCAGGTACTGGAGATGCATTGACTTGTATATGCTAGTTTTAGTCCCCAAGGGGCTCCATCTAGCAGGGCAACAGATAGATATGCAAATCTCTGTAATCGAAAAGCAAAGGTACCCATTGGACCAGAAATCTGGAAGCTCCCACCAAAGGAGAAGGCAATGGGATTCCTTTCCTGCCACCCCAAGAAGCAGTATTTTTTACTATGGTGGGAGAGTCAGTAAGTGGGACGTGAAGGAAGAGGGGCCAAGAGAATTACGGAGACTCATTAGCTGTACCTAGTGCTGGACCAGACCACAGGGCTGACTAGCTAAGCAAATTAAAGTTGTCTGGAGTTGGAAAAAGTTCTGGAACACTTTCATGGCTCTGAACCTCTCTGTAATCCTAAATTCTGCTCTAAAAGTAAGGAAGTTGCACTGAAACCAGAGAAAAACCACACGTGCCAATAATAATAGTTAAGAGTTTCTGAGTCTTCACTTCATGCCAAGCACTTTAATATAAAATGAACATTCTATCTAGACTTGTAGTTACTAGTCCCCAGGAACCATTCTCTTCTTCTTTTTAGTAGCAGGCTCCTCCTCTGAGCTTTAGTAAAGGACATGCATGCCTTTTCTTCTAGAGACAATATTGCTCAGGCTCCCTTGTAGCTTGATGTGACCCCGTGAATTAGTTTTCACCAACAGAATGTGAGTAGAAGTAAGAATGTGTGCTACTTCCACATCACTCCCCTAAAGGAGAGTTGCTTGCTCTCCCCTTCCACTTTTCCTTTTCCCAGTGGCTGGGATGCTGATGTGCTTGCTATTAGTGCTTCTGTGAAGTGGAGGACAACAGCCTGGAGAAAGAACCTGGGCCACTGGACAGCTCTGTAGAGCAGAGCAGTCACCGCCTCTTGCTCCTGCCTTCTGCAGCTGCACCTGAACTGCCTTTAGCACCTTTCCTTTACTGTGGCCAAAGGTGAGGATGCAGGCAACAGGTGGGGACATGCAAGAGACTTATATGTAAACTGTATGTGCTTTAGTGAATAGATGGTATAAAAATTATATTGGTTTGTTTGGGAAATTTTGTTGTTTGCATCCTGGTTTCTAGCTGAATTTTAAATGACTTAGGTTACCTATTAAATGTCCTCCAGGTGAGAGAGAGGTCATTGTATTGAGCCAAGGCAGACTCACTCAACAAAGAGTTCTTGACGATTTGCTCTGTGCCAGGTACCAAAGCTCTCACACACACACACACACACACACAGAATCTCTGTAGTCAGGATGTTTGTCAACTGGTAGGAAATGTGCAAATGTAAAAATAGTGTTGAGAGCAAAGTATTAGTTAATATCCTTGATTACAAGCAACCAAAAATCTGACTCAAACTGGCTTAAGAAAAAAAGATCATTTAAGGGCTTATGTAACCATACAGTCCAAGAGTAAACCTCACTTAGGCATTTAAACCCTACTAAGTTAGAATCTCCATGGAAAGACCTAGAAATCCGTATTTAGCCTCATCCCATCCCCGCACTAGGTAATTTTGATTCTGTTTTGGAAAGCACTATTTTATATAGATAATTAGAGCTGCAACTTGAAAACTGGACTGGAAAGGGGAGAGACTGTAGGAGGAGGCCACCCGTCCTGAGGGAGAGGAGGGGCTCTGGGCCCCAGGCAGGGGCAGCCCCGAGCACTGTGGCATCTGCTTTGTACTTAGACCAGGGCCAGAGAGCACACCCTGAAGGCTGCTTGCACCAGGCGGTTCGAAGGGAAGTCAGTAGGGAATGATGCCATCTGTCTGACACTGTTTGAGAATTTACATGCCCTGTGAAAGTGGCTGTCACTTCCTTTAATTCACCCAACAACTATTATTGTGTGACTATATACCAGACACTGAGCTGGGCAATGAGGGTACAGGGGTTTACAAGCAAAGAGCCTTTTCTCGTGAAGCTCACATTCTGGGGAGAAACAGACAAGAAACCATTAGAAAAATGAGTTAATACTGGATGTGCTAAGTTCTTTGAAGGGAAAAAAAACCCTTCACTATATAGTCCCTAATGGAGGCCAACACTGGATGAAGTGGAAGAAAGGCCTTCGAGTTGACAACTTAGTAGAGACCTGAGACAATGAGCATTCCACATAGAGGCAATAGCAACGGCAAAGGCCCTGAGTGGGGAGGGGGCTCAGTGGGTGGAAACGCAGGAAGGAGCAAGTGTGGCTAAAACTCAGTGAGAAGAGTGGAGTGAAATGAACCTCAAAAGCTGTCAGGAGCCATGGTATGGGATAACCTGTTGGCACCAAAAACTAGTGAGTTTTATTCCATACACAATGAAATGTTTGCTTTAAAATGAATCGTCTGGCCATGGTGTGTACAAAGTGTAAAATTAGATTCAGGAGCCCTGGCTGGCATAGCTCAGTGGATTGAGCGCCGGCTGTGAACCAGTGTCGCAGGTTCAATTCCCAGTCAGGGTACATGCCTGGGTTGCAGGCCACGGCCCCCAACAACCGCACATTGATGTTTCTCTCTCTCCCTCTTTCTCCTTCCCTTCCCTCTCTAAAAATAAATAAATAAAATCTTTAAAAAAATTAGATTCAGGACTAGATGGACACAAGGTCCCTGTCTGGCCTCAACGACCCATGGCAAGCTCCACGGGGTCCCTAGGAGCCTCTTAGCAGCTGTAGGCCCTGTATCAGTCAGCGAGGTCCTGTAGCACTTTCAGCAAAGATAGGCTGTTCCATACCTGTGCTCTCCAATCCCATAGCCACTATGTGCAAGTGGTTCTTGGGCATGTGAAACGTGGCTAGTGCGACTGAGGAACTGGATTTTTAATTTTATTCCACATAAATTTTTAGAGCCATGTGTGGCTAATGGCTGTTGTACTGGATGGCACAATGCAACGCTGAGCGCTGGGGGTCTGAGGATTTCTATTCCGAATCCCCGGGCCAGTGCCTTCCCCAAATAGTGGAAGCGTCAGAAGGTATGCTGGTCCCCCAGGCGTTCAGCTTAAGACTGAGTGGCTGAGGGGGGCGGCGTTCTGAGCTTCATTTCTTTTCTGGGGATGTATGCGCACACGGGTACGAGGAGCCCACGTGCATTCCCAGGGGAAGCTCCACACTGAGAACAAAAATTTCGGGGACCTCACTTTCTAGATTGCACCAGCCTCACCCTGTCGCAGCCGCGGGCGCGGTCCAGCCATTAGCAGGAGGGAAGCAAGGGCCCGCAGCGTCTCGCCCTGCCTGCCCCGCAGCGGGGCAGCGAATTCATCAGCTTGGGGGGCCGTGCAGGTGCGCTGGAGAAGGAGGGGATCGAGGCAAGCCATCGAGCTGGATTGCATGTTCAGGGATCCCTTGCTGCGCAGTCGCTTCTTCCCGGGGATGAGGGCGGGGGTGACGCGGCTGTCACCTGCACTGAATCTGCTTCCTGGGCTGGCTTTCGCTTTGCCCGGAGCTCTGCGAGGCCTGCGCACCGCAAGCCCGGAGAGCCGCGCAGGTGGACGCCGAGGAGGGGCGGGGCTGGCGCCTTGAACCCTTCCCGCACCCCTGGCCCTGTTCCGGAGGACTGGTCCCAGTTTCAGGCACGGAACCCTGCAGCGCGCATAGGGCCTGCCTGGCCGGAAAGCGCCCCTGACCTTGGTTTCTCCCCGGTGCCAGGTCTGCTCAAGGACCATGGGCGCCGCACTGGGCACGGGCCCGAGGCTGGCTCTCCTGCCCGGCCGGGCCTGCGGCACCATCGCACGTTTGGCGCCCTCCGCACCTGCCCGATGCAGCCACTCCAAGCCCGGCCCGGTGCGCCCCGTGCCCCTGAAGAAGAGAGGATACGATGTCACCAGGAACCCGCATCTCAACAAGGTAACGGTCCTCGAAGGTAGGATGGCACAAGCCGGGATCCCCTGGCGGCAGAGGGCGACGCCCCGCCTCCTGGGATCTTCCCAGGCGCCCTTCCAGCGATTTTCCATTTTTGCTTTGCAGGGGCTTGAGTTAACTCGGTTTGGCTCCCACCCCTACCCTCCAACCCCCTTCTGCTTAGAAAGGAACACGATATATACTGGGTTAAAGTGCTCGTGACCAGTCTGACCTGATGTCAGTCAGATCACCCCTTGATACGTACTAATTTGTTGATCTTGGGTAGTTCCTCTACCCTGTAACTGCAAGTTTCCTTATCTACATAAGCGAGACAATTGTTTCAGGATTGTCGTGGGATTTAAAGAGGAAATGGAGGTAGAGTTCTTTGCACAGTGTACCTAGCACCTAGTGAAAACAAATGTCAGTTGAAGTTATTATTCTGAGAAAAAGATTAATATGAAAGCAGGAACAGGAAAGTCTAGAACTATAGAATCTTTAGACTTTAAAGGGGCATCAGAGATTCTAATTCAAACCTCTCCTTTTGCAGATGAGAAAATAAGACAAACAGAACTTGCCCAAGGTCACCAACTAGTTAGTTCTGGCAGCCCTGCAAGTGGAATCCAGATTTGGATCTCTAGTGCTTTGGTCAAGTTCAGCCGACTGCTAATGTGGTGCTTAAAGGCACACACATTTGTTTCTGGGAATAGAGTTTAGTATCACTTGTTCAAAGGATTGAGCTGAGGAAAACAGAACCGTATTAAAACCCAGGAAGCACGAGGCCTGGATTCTGATGCCTGTCACCCTACACCTTCTCAAATTAAATTTGTCTGAGGTTCAGTTTTCTCCTTCCTGAATGGGATATTATGACAGACCCACCATTTCTAGCTCCTTCAGTTATTGTGACAATCAAATGAATTGCTGAATTTGATATAATATTTTAAATTAGATAAAGCCCTTGATAAGTAATTACTGCAAAATAAAATTTTTAATAACTTCTTTGCCTCAGGATTGTGAAATTCAAGTGAGGAAATGTGTGTGGAAAAGGTGTTTTTCAGAAATAGGAGCAGTTATGTAGATGCTAAGTATTGTGATTGTTTCCTGCAGATTTAATAGAAGATAAGAAAAAGTCTTTCTTCTAAACTCTACCTATCATACTATCCCCCTGCCTTCTCCCCAAAAAACCCTGCATCCTTTGCATATTCCTAGTTGGGAATATTTAAAGTGTTTTATGAATTTTAATTACTTTGGTAGCAAGCGTTAGTAAATAAATTAGCTTAAGCAAACAAAATGTGCCTTTTAACTAAAAATATTTAGAATGGGGTTGCAGGCAAGGCTTGATCCAGCAGTACAGATGGCATACCCAAGGATAAAGGTTTTCTTTGGCACTCTGCTCTGCTTCTACAGCTTCATCCTCAGGCCCTATCCAGTGGCGTCTTTCACCTCAGTGCTGCCATAGTCCCACATCTCCTATTCCATACCACCCAGGGACAGACAGACACTTTCTCCCAGTAGCTCTTATGGAAAAAACATTTTCTCTGAAGCTTCAGAAAAATAATCCTTCTGATTCATGGACTCTGATTATATTCCCTTCCCATTCCCAAACTAAGCACCCTATCTTAAGCCAGTCTGGGCCCACCACAGAGTTAAAAATAGAATTTAAAGTCCGGCCACCCACACCAACTGATTTAGAATAAAGGGGATGTGGTTCCCCTACAGTAAGACTGTGCTGTCATCAGAGGAAGGAAGAATGGACGCTGCAAGGCAAAACAATAAATTCCCACTATAGACTGCAATTGTTCTGACAGTAATTGCCTTAGAAGTACTGGCATATTACCAATCAGCACTTACTGTTTTGTGAAGAGTTAAACAAAATAAAGAAAGGTCTGAAGTGCCTGTTTTTTGTTTTGTTTTGTTTTTTAGCCTTAGGCTTATGGCTCTCTAAAAGCACTCTTGCCCTCATCCCTTTTTCCTTCTAAATAATATAAATGGGACATTGTCTATAAATCTAGGGGGCCTTACCTTTTCATGATGTTAATAAATTTCTGTATATCCCTGAAGTCAGTTGATGACAGTCTGGAGTGAGGAGGGTACCTAGGGTGATGCCAGCAGAGCCCAGTGGTGTCTCCATTCATCCTCAGGAGTGAGGGAAAACAATGGAGCAGCAGCCCTGCCTGGGAGCAGCTGCGAGTGCCCTGCACTCCCGCCAGAGTGCCGCCCTCTTGCTGTACTGCTGACCTCCAGCGCTGAGTCTCCAAGGAAGGCTTGAACCTTGGTGCTGACCACCAGCCATATGGAGAGACTTGTTGAATTAAACAGAACAACTGAGTTTATCATTGAGAAAGCAAGAGAAGGGCAGCTTTGAAAGGGTGCTGTGTTTAATGGGTGGATCTGTGGGTGGATTTTTTTCTGCAAGACTATGAACTCCTCCAGGGCAGGGGCTGGTTTCATGCATCTGTGTTCAGCAGGGGTAGTTCCTGAAGGATCTAGCAAGGGTATGGACATGAAAATTAACACTACATTCTTAGAATGTGTTCACTAGATTTGCATCCCACTTCTTTTTAAATCCTCACTGAAGGCATGTTCATTGACTTTAGAGAGAAGGGAAGGGAGAGAGAGAAAGAGGAAAAAAACATTGATGTGTCCTCATACACACACACAGCCATTGAGAACAAAAAATGCAACAATGACTTAAAACCCCATGTTATCTAAGAAGTTTTGTGGTCTTTAAATATATATGTATTTTTGACTAGATTGAGCATGGAGTAAAGTGAACTGACAGTTTATCTCTTTCTCTTTTGTACCTTTTGCTGGAGTGAAAAAATCTATAACAAAAGAAGGAGGGAAATCAAACTTAAGAATCTAGACATATTTTACACTAGACAATATGTCTTATAATTCTTTCTTCTGTTCAGTGCAAGTGCTACAAGATGACAAATGTGCATTTTAGGTAGATATATTTCATCATAAGGATGAAAAAGGCTATTTTTTCTATTTTCAATTTTTTTACTGCTACTGCATAATTGTGTAAGCTATTCAGGTACAGATTTACAAGATATATAAGTCTTAATGTAATCCAGGGGGACCAAGACTGATTCAAGTGCTCTAGTCAATTCTGGAATTTTCCCACTTGCCTTGTGTTTTAGCCATTTTAAGGAGCTTATCTCTTTCTAAGATGCCAGGGTCATTCCAATTTATTGTGCATAAATACCACATCCATTAACTAGATCCATTCCAAAATTCCTGACAAAAATTTTGAAAGATGAATAAAATATATACTTTAAAAATTAAAATAAAAAGAAACATTGATATGAAAGAGATGCATCGATCAGTTGCGCCTCATATGCATCCCAGACGGGTTCGAACCTGCAACCTAGGCATGTGCTCTGACCAGGAATCCAACTACAACCTTTTGGTTTATGGGATGATGCCCAGCCCACTGAGCCACACTGGTCAGGGCTGTATACTATCATTGACAGACCAGGAGAGACATTTGATTTGAAGCTTGAGGGCAGAGTGTCACCAGGAGGTGGGCTTCTCTGAAAGAGGAAGAGCCACTGAACAGGCCACACCTGGCTGATGTTGTACAATGACAGAGTCAGGTCCCAGTTTTGTCATACTCTCATCGTGTGATCTGTGACACATCTCCTGAGCTCCTCAGCCTGTGTCATCCTGCCGCTGGAAGGATCATGGGCGATAGCCCCTGTGGAATCATCATGAAAACTGTGAAATGCTAAATATTAGATGAGCATATGGACAACTCCCAGAACTGGAGTTGAAGGGGCCCTTAGACATGGCTCTCACCTGGAACTGTTCAGACTACAGGCCACAGACTGTGGGATGTAAACTTCATTTAGTGGATCTAACCAGCATTTTTATTTTAAAGAAATGGATTGGATAGAATAAAAACTAGTAAGTGTATTAAAGCTAATAAAAACAAGTATTGTTCCTGATCAGCAGGTGAAGTGATGATTTTCACCGTGGATTATAATAAAAATGTTTTTGAAAAATATTATTTCCATCCAACATCTTGTTTTCAAGTGAAGAGGCAGGCTGAGGAGGGCATGTGGCCCCACAGAGATTGTTGCGGCTGCAGGAGCGGGCAGAAGCAGCCTCCTCCGGACTCCAAGGCCGCCGGGGAGCAGTGGGGATCCTCGTTCACATCTGCCTGGGCTCACCGGGCGTGTTCCTGATGACGGAACTGAAACTAGGTGATTCCAAGTTCCCTTCAGGAGTCTCGATTCTCTGAATGATGCACATTTACCAATATATCAACTGCTGTTTCATTTTTTTACTAATGTTCTGCCTTTCTTCTAAAATGTATGTAATGACCTATTGCTCATATGGATTGTAGCAACAGAGTAAATCTTTGATTACATATTATAGGATATTAGCCATATCTTACCTATGTTAAACAGGCAATTATCAACCCCACTTTACAGGGGTATTTCTATAGGTTGGTATCATCCCCACTGTATTACTGCAGGAAGTGAGCCCTCGAAATGCCTCTGGCCCCAGTTTACCCATAGCCTCTTTTGGGAAGGGCTGTCCTGTTCCCCACTCCCCACGTTAGATGTGAGTCCCCTACTGTTTGTCTTTCCGCTTTGTGTTTGTTTCCTTCTGGCCCTGAACACCCTGCTGTAATGGCTGTTTAGTTCATCTTCCATACCAGACCCTGAGCATCTGCAGGACAGAGAAAATGTCTTGTCTGACTTGAGATGCTCAACAAATATTTGCTCTTTAATGATCTCAGTTTGTGACCCCTTTCCTCTGAACTTTATTAACCGTAATGCCACTCCTTGACAGTTAACCTAATGCTCTCATTGCCTAGAGAAATGATTACAAACGGCCCATTTGAAGGAAATGCAATTACTTGAATCACATCTTTCCAGACTTCAGGGCATTTCACTGAAGGGATGTGTGACTTCCCAGAGTGCATCAGCCTTCCCCTTTGACCCACACACAATAACAATTCTTGCCATGACATTCCACTGACTCTTCACTTGTAGTTTTTAAATCTCTTGGTCTTCATAAGTCATGGAAAACATGAATGAAGAGGGTGCTTAGTCAAGTCACTGTGATTAAGGACCCGCACATTTCATGCAGTGGAGACCCAGAAACTGCAAAGCACCATGGGTGACCACCTCCCCATGTGGACTTGATGTGTTTAGATCACTGACCCTGTAAGGCTTGGCAGCCAGCACTGCAGGGTTGGCTGCATCTCTGAGGCTACATAGGTTTCAGCTCAATCCCTGGTATATTTGGTGGTAATTTATTAGACTCCCACACAGCTAGGATTTGCCTTTTATTCAAGTATATGTTTTTGTTCGGTGCCAGCTTAGAACTTAATCTTGCCTCCTTTTGATGGGAGGACTCTGTCTTCACACACTTGACTCATTGATCAATCAGGACATGATGGCTGGGTTGTGCAGAGAATCAGAAACGTGTGGGTGATGCTGTTTTTTGCCCCAAAGGCAGATAACATAATATGTCCTCTTAAGATTTCTTTCTGATGTGGTGTTGAATTGAGCATCTGCTCGAAAGAGAAGCAGTGGATTATTAAGTAAACATTAGTTCCATAACCAGCAGTTCACTCCAGAGTTCAGCCTCTTACGCAGTGGCTCAGGGCATTGAAGCTCAAATACTGTTCAGATATTTTAAGAACAAACAAGCAGAGGCAGATGGACTTAAATCTTTTCCTGTCAAATATTGTCCTGGCTTCACAGAATTGGTAACATTTGGTGTTAGGCCTTTGTGCTTGGAACAGCTAAAATAATTTGTGTTAGTTAGGCTTAAAGTTCGGCAACTGTCACAACGTGAACATCAAACACAGAGGCTCAAAAAGACAGAAGCCTATTTCTGTCTTATAAACAAGTGTGAGTAGACAGTTACAGGTCGGTATGCGGCTGGGTTTTTTGCTTTGCCCTCCCTGCTGTGCATTTACATCTCATGGTTCAAGGTGGCTGCTCAAGCCCCTGCTGTTAATTCCCTACAAAAGCAAGTGGAAGGGAGAAATACCTGTGAAGGTCACAAAGTAGACATTGCAAATATCACTTCCACTCACATCCGATTGGCCAGAACTTGGTCATGTACTACACCTCACTGCAAGAAAACCTGGGAAACGTAACCTTTAGCAGGGTACCCATGTATTTAGCTAAAAATTCTACACATTAAAGAGAGAATGGATATTGAACTGCCTCAAAATATTTATGTGAAACTTTAATTTTTTACTGTCAATTTTACTCAACCTTTCAAACCCTCCAGTACTCCACATCCCTACCACTACCAGCTGTACTCGCTCCTTTATCATCTCACAGCTAGATTATGCAGGAACCTCTTCATTGGTTTCCTGTCTTCCAGTCCTGTTCTTTCAACCGCTGCTCTGGGTCTGTGAGCCACCTTGAGAGGCTAAAACCTTGCACACATACTTAACCAATCTCTTTCTTTCAGACCCCAAGTCTAATCCACCAGGTACTCCTGTTGCTCTATTTTCAGACTAGATCTGGAGTCCAAGCCCCGCTCACCATGGGTCTCACTCAGACCCGACTACAAACATTTCCCTGTGGGGTGACTGCAGCAGCCTCCAAGCTGGTGTCCTGGCTTCCACCAGTGCTCCTCTTGTGTATTCTCCACACAACAGGCAGCATGACTTTTTAAAAACTAAGTTCGATCACATCACTCTTCTGACCACAACACTGCGAAGTCAGAGTCCTAACAATACCTTGCATAATCTGACCCTCTCTGACCTCATCGTTGCGACTTGTGTTGGCTTCACTCGCTGTCCAAACCACTCTGGCCTGCTGGCTGTTCCTCGCACACTCTAAGCATACTCCTACCTATAGTCTTTGCACCGGCTGTTTCCTCATCCTACAACACATGTCCCCTAAACAGCCACGTGGTTAACTCCCTCACCTTCTTCCAGGCATCTCACTTTCTCAGTGAGACTTATTCTGCCCACCGCACATGAAGTTGTAAATAGACCTTTCAACCTTCTTGGTCATCCTTAATTCGGTGTGCTCTCCCCCCATAGTATTTGACACTTCCTAACATACTATTTAATTTCCTTACTTATTATGTCTCGTATTTATTGTTCGTATTGACCACTATACTGTAAGCTCCTTTTAGGCAGGGATTTTTGTCTTTTTGTTCACTGATGTAGCTGACATACTAAGAACAGTGGCTGACTCACAGTTGGTGCCGGGGTCCAGCCTCAGCAGGGTCTCAAGGTCCCTGAAGGATGCACAGCTAAGGCAAAGAGACTGAAGCGAGACACCGGGTGGGGTGCTGGAGGACAGCCAGGCTTTTTGGGCCCGACTGACTCACCGAGAAAAATCAATCTTTATTTTTATAGGGGAGGTTATACAACATTCAATGCATAGTATGATTATTAAAACAAAAACGGTTACCACAGAAACAATTTCTAAAAACACCGAAGATTTTACAAATCAGTCATGTTAAACAAAGAAATAACCGAAAAGTACAGGAAGTCCCACAGATCAACCATATTAAACAAAGGTTATTTTGACCAAAAGGGTCATTAATCAGATAGTCAATGAAGCTATATGAGCACAAACTTTCAAATGCTGATTATAATTAAATATCTACTAAGTTTCTATAGACTGGTCTAAATCAGAGGGGTATAAGGAGTGATTTAAAAATTAGTTATTATTTATAGAAATTAAATTATCTGAATTAGATAAATGATTTTTTGCCTAGATCTATTAACTATATATCTAGGGGGGCTATATTATATTTCCATGTACTGAGATTATTATATTCAAATTAAAACTCCTTCCTCCTCCGTTTACCTGGTCCCATTAATAACCGCTCCTGCGCAGAGCATGGGAAAGGCAATGAGTCTAATAAATCTTGAGCTTTTGAATGGTGACTCCCTAGACATTCCTAGCAACAGCCTCCTCCAGCATTCTGGCAGCTAGCCTGCCCATAGTTTAAATCTATCCTTAACTTTCCAGGTGGGGGGAGTGGGCAGCATTAGGATTATTAGGGGCTTCTAGTTAGTGGTCAGCAAATCATTTCACGCAGAATCAGAGGCATCGTGCAAGGTTTTTTGTTATAAAGCACAGGTGTCCAAAAATCTCACCACCTAATAGGGACAGGCATATGGGAAGAGATAGATAGGAGATCCGACCACAGTCGCCTCTGCCGTGCAGATGCGTCTCACCCAACCTGACTATGTCCAAGGTCAGCTGTTTGTTGGCTCCTGACAAGTTGGTGCTCTGTAAGTAGCTGTTGGATGAGTGAAGCGTTCAGAGAGACACCTGCTGGGGCTCCTTCCTCTCATCCCCCCACTTTGCCCCGGAACCTCTCCTTGCCCAGTTTCCCCCTCTGTGGTGCTGCATGCCCAGGATCACCTCTACCAGAGTGTGGATGAGCCTCATATCAGCCCTTTGTGTGCCCAGACACCCCCTGTGAGTGAATATTAGAGGAGCACAGCTCAGAGATGTTCACACTTCGTTATTTCCAGTTTTACCGGCATTAAGCCAAACCCAGGGAGAAAGAGGCCCTATTCAGAAGACACATGCAGTGACTTGGAACCAGAGATGGAAGAGGACATTCTTGAGGCACAAGAAAAAACAAAAGGGGGATATGTGGGGAGTGGACCAGAAGTAGGAGACCCCAACATCTCCAACTTCCTAGAACCCTTACCCTCTACTTTGAGTCCTTGGAAGCCCCATCCTTGCTCTGAGCACTCTGATTCCCCTGTCCTGAAACACCCCTACTAAAGACAAGGAAACCATTTTGTGGACTAAGTGTGCACCCCCCGCCACCCCCGGCCCCTGCATCTTTATGTTGAAGCCCCAACCCCAATGTGGTGGTATTTGGAGGTGGGCCTTTTGGAGGTAATTCAGTCATGAGGGTGGAGCCTCCATGGTGGGATTAGTGCCTTACTGGGGACAGGAGATAACTCCCATTCCCTGTTCCCTGTGGGCCACGGGAGAATATAGTGAGGAAATGGCCATCTGCAAGCCAGGAAGGTAGCCCTCACCAGGAACTGACTCCGCCAGCACCTTGATCTTGGACTTCCAGCCTCAACAATTTCCTGCACTTTAAGCTGCTCGGTTTGTGGTATTTTCTTACATCAGCCCAAATGGAAGACGACACCATGCCAGGAAGCGCTTTATCTCCCCAGGGTCAGAAAATTGAGGAGCGTAGGATGGGATGCCAGAAGCACTGAGGGAGATTTGCTTCTCCTGGAACCTGAGGTTGATACTCAGAGAGTATTTTCTCATAAACACGTTGTTTTGAATTGTTGAACTGATCTCCAAAGAAAGTATACTATGTGCGAGATTAGCATTTGTATGGTGATTATGAAGATTTCGGAAACACTGACTGATGTTTATGAATGTGTAATTCAAAATGCTAAATACTGAGTGAAATCTGTAACCATGAGTGTCACTGTAAACAGACGTAACTGTAAAAAGACTTGGAAGTAAGAGTGTGAATACGATTATGTTAGGGTAGTGGAATTATGGGAGATCTTTTCTCTTTATAGAATTTTCTTTAATGTCCCTTTATCTTCAATTTTAGGTTACAGTTTGTGTTGGAAATTAATTTTCTAGAGCCAAATAAATAAAATTCAGACCAACTTCTGGGATCTGATCCTTCTGTAACACAGGGGTGGCCTTCTCATCATGTGGAAATACCTCTAAAATAATCTTATTTCAAGGTGTGTCTGCACATAATTGATCTTGTAGAGGTGCTATGTTTAGACTCATGTAATGGAGCATTAACATAGGAATCAGCTGCCTGTTCCAAAAAGAATTGTCAACAACAACACCCAGGTGTATAAGCAGCAGCATGAAGGGCAGACCCCACAGAAATACGCGTTGTCCGACTCAGACTCGGGCCACTGGCACCTATGCCAGTCTGAGTGTGGGCTCTCTATGGAGTCTCTGTGGGTACTTTATCAGGTTCTTCTTCAGTCTCCCTGTTTCCAGTTTCTCTTGGTCTCCTTGGGCTTTTATAAGCTCTGGGGGTTATTGCTTCCTTTTACTTTGTATTTTTGTCATTTCTACCAAAGGTTTCTTTTATCATCTACCCTCTTCTTTGCAAGCATCAGTCTCATGGTGAGAGGGAGAGAAAGGCCTTCCGATTCATACAGACATTGCAAAGCGGTCACCAATGTGCAGCACTTTTGTTGGCAAACGCATGGATTGTAGTCAGCTTCCAAACCTTCACTTTGATGTGGAGAAAGCACATTGGGAAATCCTTTGGGGTGGTGTCTGACTGCCTCTCTGATGCAGAACACAAAAGATGTTCTATGATGCTGTGATGAAAATCTGAGGGCACAAGTGGAGATGCTGAGGTCAGTGGTTAAAAGCATGCATTCATTCTGTACCCAAATGGTTGCCTAGCAGCCTGGTTAAAACACAGCTCTGACCAAAAGGACACAATAAAGAGTAAAATGTACTTAGTCATTTGAGGAGAGGGATTTTTGATGGAAAGATCATCAGCTTTTGAGGAACTTGAATAAGAGAAAATCAAAGCTGCATTTGCTTTTAAAAGTGTTACTGAAAACTAGAGGGACCATAGGGGATAGAGTTGAATGATGAGCAACTTGAGAATATTATATTTTGGAAGGATTTTGTCTGAGTTCTGGATTGTTATTTGATAGTAGGACTACATGAAGCTCATTGCATATTTGAAACATACTCCCCCACAGTGCGGAACTCTGAAGAAGGCAGTCTCTGTTCCTTCATTTTGTTTTACTTGGTTCTTTCACAAAAGAGAGAGAGGGAGCCAACACCTGCACAAGGCGGCACCTCTTCTGAGTTCCTGAGCTGTCTGGTGACTTCCCCAACAGGACAAAGGCTGCCAGGTGCCCTCATGGCGAAGGTGGAGCTGGGTCTTCTCTCCTGGTACACATTCCCCTTCCTCTGCTATCTGAGTGAGGTGTTGAGGGTTCCAACCCAGATTCCTGTTATACTGGATTTCCTTCAGTGGCAGAATGCCTTATGGAGGCAATTCAAGTAATAATTATAAGAGCTAGCACTTTTTAGGACATACAGCATGCTAAGAATTGTTCTAAACAGTTTCTGTAATTTAACTAATTTCATACAATACCACAACTTCTTGAACTATATAATGTTAGGTTACAGATGAGAAAATCTGGGGCACAAGATTAGCTACTTGTCCGAAGTCATGCAGCTCATAGTGGCAGAGCTGGGCCTTGAACCTGGGCCATCTGGTCTTAGGGCCCACATCCTAAGCCCCTATGCACTGTTGTCACTCTCTGCATGCAAGTGCCCTCTGACTTGGTACTAGTGCATGGAGTCTGATGTTCTGGGGCCGTGCTAGGTACTAAGAGGGGCATTCCCTGCTGTGGCCCTCTGAGGGGCTATTATCCAGTCTGCTGACTCTGTTAGAATCAGAATCTGGGAGCTGGAGGAACCTTCAAAGATCACAGGATGCCTTCTTTTCACCCTTTAAATATATGTAATTTTTCCAAGACTCATTTGTTTATCAAATTTATTCAAAAGACATTTGCTGAGTACCTATCACACTTTAGGTATTGGAAACCAGAGGGTGAAAACAACACACCTTTTGCCTTCAAGGAGCTTACATTGTAAGAGGAGTGGAGGTGGGGGCTGGTTAGTAAGCAGGCGTTTCAGTTCAGTGGGTCGGCCTACGGAGAGGAGCACACACACAAGCGCTACGGGAGCGTGGGAGTGGGGTGCAGAAACACTCCCTATGCAGGGCTGTGGGCACCGACACAGGTGGGAGAGGAGGACTTGGCAGAGGAGGGCAGTGGAGAAGAAGCTGTCTAGATCAAACCATGAAGGACAATGGCTTTTTCTCTGAGAACAGCCACCTTTTGTGCTGGAATGTACAGGAATTGAGCAGTAGACCTGCACCTTATCAGGAGCCACATTTTCAGAGAACTAAATAATAGTATAAAACCTCTCATTCTATAGGCAGAGTTAATGATATAGTTCCAGTATTGTGACATGCTCTTTGATTTTCTTATTTTCTTTGCTTTTGTGTTGCACAACTCTAGGGGGCACTATTCACATTAGGCGCACGATAATTTTCAGCATGCTTGAGGGCTCAGCTCTCCAAGGACACCACCACACTGCCTTCCTTGATAATGCCACATGGAAGTGACTCATTCAGCCTCAACACTCCTTCGGCGTTTAGCTTGTGCAGATGCTCTCTTTTCCACATTTGGTCTCAGTGTACATTTACAGTGTGGACATGTGTCTCCATCTCAATGCTTTCCACGAGCCAGGACCCCCCATCTTAGGCACTACAGGGCCAGCACAATGCCTTCTTCAGAGCAAACCCTCAATAAAAATTAGTTACACAAATCCCTTTCACATTCCCTCCTGGACAGACCAGAAACCTCTGGTGAAGAGTGCTAGTACACCACCCCATCTGCTATCCCTTCTATTTTACATAAATCTCGGTTCTAGTTAGATCTCTCCATGGAGCTTGGAGAGTTTGAAAGCCAAGATACAGCTTTTATTTTGGTCATATACATTTCAGGAATTCATTTCTTTAAGAGAGTTTTCTGTTCTGATGCTGTACCACCCAGGTGCACTTAACCTAAAGAAAAGCACCTTTATGATGAGATCATTTATTCTCATCTTTGAGGCTACTTTAAAAACATTAGATTTAGACCTACTACAACTAGCAACAGGTTAAAGGATTTTGTAGATGACAGAAAGTATTCAGCTGGAATCAAATGTGTGACCCCCTCCACCCCCCAGGGGCACAGTCCATGCCCAGGTGTTGGGCAGCAGAGCACACTGGCTATGAGCTAGGGATTTGGAGTCAGAAAACCCCAAGTTCCAATTCCAGCTCTTCATTCACTAGACTGGGGATCTTTGGAAGGCCACTTCATTTCTCTAAGCCTCAGTTTCCTCATCTTTCCTCAATGATAATAAAATATACCTACTTCACAGAGTGCTACAACAATTGATGTATGTAAAGCACAGTGTAAGTGCTCGATTAATTCTCAGCTAGTACAGGTCTCTAAAGATTTTACCCCTTTCCTAACACCGTGGGAAGCCCTGTGTGGGTTGTAGAAGTCACAGACATGGAAGGTTGAGACCTGGTCCTTGCTCTCTTACAACATTCAGTCTGGAAGGAGTTGGGGAGGACCGAGGGATCCAAAGTCATCCCCCATGGGGTGAACACATCTGGTTTAGGCAGAGACTTGATAAAAGAGGACTGATTCGGGGAAGAAGCAGGTTAGCTGGAGCTTCAGTGATAATTTCTCCATAAGACAGAGTTTAAGGTTAATTTAGACTTCATCAGAAAGACACTTAAATAAAAATGTCACTAGCAGCAGAAAATTCAAGTGTCATTTGAAGAGCTGGTATTTTTGGAAATTGAAGCTGGTGTTGAAGGGAGTGGCTACCGATCATACCCTGCAGGAATCTCAGGGTTTTGGCACATTCTAAGCAAGGTTTTTTAAAGTAATGCTGAAAAACATATCCAAATTTAGCTGAATCTGTTTCTCTGTTTGTCTCTCTCTCTCTATCTCACCTCTCTCTCTGTGCCCCCCCACCCCCGTCATCTGTCTATCTATCTGTCATCACAATGACACTCCTAATTTCATGGTAGCAGAACAGCAAGACAAGAGAATGTCTACTATGGTAGTTTAGGATAAAAGTTAAAATGTTGCTATAAATTCAGGTAAATAGGGCATGGTGGGGCCTAGTTCATCCAGCAAGGAGCTTAAGATAGTCCTATAATCTTCATATATTCTGCCTTGGGTAATTAATAAATACTTGCATATACACATTTTAAATGAGCATGTCTGCTCTGTTAGAACTCAGAATAAGCATGCCCCAAGAGACCCTTATGGAATCATCTTGTCCAGCCTTTTGCCTTTGGGCAGATAATATCCTACATGTCACCCCTTTTTACAGATAAGGTTTCAGCAGCCCAGAGTGATTGAATGCTCTGCCCAGGAAGTAAGTTGTGGAGGCTGACGCTGGCCCATTTGGGGTGGTGTTCGTCTCTTAGACCCACTGCCTTTGGAAGGTAGCGCTTTGCTTGTCATCCTGAACGAATACCTGAGTCAGCCTCAGTCAACAAATGGAGGGCTTTTGAATGTCTCGTAGAAAGGATGTGCTTTAATACTGAACACTGCTGCATGTTGCAGACCCACACATCTGCTAGCTCAGCTCCTGCTGTCACTCCTGTGCGTCCATTTCTGATGAATGGCCATGCTCCTGACTCCCAGCTTTGGTTCAGCTTTTCTATTTTTTCTCTGCAGTAACATGATCTCGAAGATAGTCCACAAACCATTTGACAGCGAGCTTAGTCCTCACATCATACCCTCCCTTCTTATCTCTTTTATTTTTGGTTTCTTCTAGCCCATAATTACTTGTTTTGACTGGTGAAATCACTTCAGGTCCCAGGACACTGAATAGCAATGCAGTTGCCACCTGATAAAGCTGAAGTAAAGATAGGTGGTGTGGAGAAAAACCTATTAACAGCCATTTTTAGAAAGAGGCTTTGCAATCTGCCCGTCAGAGCTGAAAGATTTCCCCTGTTCTCACACTCCATGAGCTGGCAGCAGCTTCTCCTCCTGTCTGAGACGCCTCTGCCTCACCACGCCTGTGGGAGACGGTGGCATGGGAGCCGGTGGGGCAGCCTGCCAGGGGCTGTGGGGAGGGAGGACCTGCTGAGTAGAGGGAGAACCCTGCCTGCAGTGAGCAGCCTCGGCTGCAGGCTGCAGGCTCTCGGGTAGTCTCAGCTTTAGTTAACTGAGCTGTTCAATCTTCTGTGACCTTCCACCAGTCCACTGGACACAGAGTCAGCTGCCTCTGCTGGGGCACATAATTGCTAGAATAATATCATTAGAAATAACCATAAATACTTATATAATGCCTAACATGCCAGGTTCTCTTACATGAATTATTCCCAAGCAGAGAAACACTTGTGGAGAACGTAAACTCTGTCCACAGTTCTCTCACCTCTTGTTTCCATGGCCTCCTCTTCCTTATAGATATCTTCACAAGGTATCCTGAGGGTCTTTGTAGTAACCATAGGCTTCCTAGGGCTGCTAACCTCAGTGGGCCTTTTCACCTTACAGAGTTCTGCTTTCTGTCCTGGATCTCAGTTCTTCTTTACTTACTTCCTCACTGACTTCCTATCCATCCATCCATCCATCCATCCGTCAGTCTGTTCATTTACCCTCCATCCATCTAGCCATCAAATATTTACTGAGCATATGCATTTACCCGGCACTGTTAGGTGTTGGAAATAACATAGTATGCATGACAGCTACTATCCTTCTCCTTACTGAGTATATAATCTAGTGAGAAAGACAGTAAGTAAACAAAATTATACAGATGGCTATTAGTGGTGGAGAAGAAATACACAGTACAGTGTGAGAGAATAACAAAGGTTCTACTTCAGTGGTAAGGAAAGACCTCTTAAGAGGTGATACTTGAGAAGAGACCTAAAGAGAGAGGAGCCAGCCAGAAGAAAAGCCCTGTGAGAGTGGTTCTGGTAGAGAGAACAGCACATGTGGAACCTGGTTCTAAGCAAGGATGTGATCTGATATATGTTAATGGAAGATCTCTCTGGTTTCCATGTGAAGAACAGAGTGGAGGGGCGAGAGTGGAAGCAGGGAGACTAGTTAGAGGCTCCTGCAGCAATGGGCGTATGAGAAGGTGGTGGCTGGGGTGCAGAAAGTGTCAGGGCAGAGGAGAGAAGGGTTGGTTTGGACACAGAGTTTGAAGGCAGAATGTGTCTTTCTTCAGATTCACCAGGATTTCATCTGTGTTTCCCCCCGCCATGCCTTGTACCCTTCAAACAGGGACTGCCAGTATTTATTTTAATTAATCTCTTTCTTCAGCATACCTCATAGTAATAAGAAAACAGAATGTTTTGTTTTACCTGTGGCTCTCATGATGTGCATCCCAATTGGTCATCTGATTTGATCCCCACAAAAGCCTTGTGAAGCAGGCATCATTACCTTTGTTTTTGTGGGGGGATTCTAGGGCTTCCCTAGCAGTGAGGGGCAGCAGCAATACTCAATCCAGATTCCCTGGGACCATTCACTGGTTTATGCAACAAACATCTATTGAGCACCTACTGAATTCCAACTACTCTTCTAGGTTTGAAAAACAGAGTTGAATCAGTCATGGTCTCTGCTTACAAGGAAATTAAGAGTTCAGAGAAAGAGACAGACTTGCAAGATTATAAATGTAATACAGTAGAATAAGTTTTAATTATATTAAAACTTCATTATTAATAATGTCAAGTAAGTTTTTTCTTGGTGGAAAGGAAAAAAGGGTGAGATTTCTTAAAGCAGGTAACTATGATTCTTATATTAAATTGCATAATGTGTTGCACAAAGAAATAGGAAAATCTGCCCTGACTGGTGTGGCTCAGTGGACTGAGTGCTGGCCTGCTAACCAAAGGGTCACTGGTTTGATTCCCAGTCAGGGCACATGCCTGAGTTGTGGGCCAGGTCCCTAGTAGGGGGTGCATGAGAGGCAACCACACATTGCTGTTTCTCTCCCTCTCTTTCTCCCTCCCCTCCCTCTCTAAAAATAAATAAATAAAATTAAAAAAAAAAAGAAACAGGAAAATCTACTCTGACCTCTCTCCTGAGATGACCACTTATTTTCCTTGGTGTGTCAGTGCTAAGACCTAAAAGACATAGAAGGATTCCCTTAGCAGACACGTTGGGGAAAGCTGTCCCAAGCAAATGTAGCAAAATTGTATGGTATGTGAGAAACCCTGGGTGATTCTGAAGAAGGACAGAGTGTGTGGGGTGATGGGCTGAGGAGCGGGGCAGGGGTCAGATGTGGGTGGGAGTCTGGGGCTGCTCTTTGCCTGGGTGAAGAGTGTGACCTTAGTCCTAAAGGTGAAGGAGAACACTGGAAAGTGACACTGTGGGATTTGAGCTGTAGACAGACCACTCTGGCTCTGGGGAGAACAAGATCAGCTTCAGGGAAACTAGTTAAGAAGGAATTCAATTACTATAGGAGAGATTAGGAGAACTTGATAAGGCTGATGGTGCAGTGGGCACAGATGTGCTAAGTAAGCCAAAGATTGTGTCCTAGAATTCCTTGGGCCCTATAATAACAGCAATAGGAGTTCAGATTTATTGTCAATATTAAAAAAAACTTATACAGCCCTGGCTGGTGTAGCTCAGTGGATTGAGCACGCATTGCGAACCAAAGTGCCACAGGTTCGATTTCCAGTCAGGGTACATGCCTGGGTTGCAGGCCACGGCCCCCAGCAACCACTCATTGATGTTTCTCTCTCTCCCTCTCTCTCTCTCTCTCTCTCTTTCTCTCTCTCTCTCTCTCCCTCTCTTTCCCTCTCTTTCCCTCTCTCTCTCTCTCTCCCTTCCCTCTCTAAAAAATAAATAAATCTTAAAAAAAAGAGTAAAGCTTCAGTGCAAATGGTAGGAATATCTTTAAAAAAACTTATAGAAACCTTATATTTATCCATCATAAATTTACACAGCTTAACGAGGATGGTGAGTTCCTTTATCTTTGCCTAGAATTAAACAAAGTAAAACTATTAACACTATTTCTCTCATGCAGGTATCAGAAGTTCTTCTTGGAAGTTAGATGTGTCTTAAACATTGGGAAATAAATTAACAATTGCAAATGTAAGATTTTTAAAGACATGAAATTCCTTAAGGGGCACTTTGGGACTGGGGAAAATGTGAGGATTGGAGCTGTCTTTATTTTAAGTGTTCTATTGTGAATATTGGTGTCATTGGGCTTTATCTAACTAGCCATCCTTGTTGTGGTTCTGTTTGCACACTGGTACTAATCTTATCTCCCAGACTGGAGAAAAGGCACTGGTTCACTGAGAATGTGGTCATATTAGCTGGTGTTTTTGTCATAATGGGGGCATCCGTTGTGCAGCCTCCCATGCCATAACTGGCATCATTGCCCTCATGACAAAGCTGTAATGAGACTATTTTAACCTCTAGGAGCTCAAGGGACTTCCTTCTTCTATGTTCTTCCTCAGTTTCCTAGAAAAACAATAATTCTTTCCATTGGAAATAGGAAGAATGTTCATAATTTGGAAAGTATATTTTCTAGACGAGAATTTTCTCCCTTTGGTTCTTTTTTCTCCCTTTCCTTCCTCTCTTTTTATGAGAGGACTTAGTTGGAATAGTAACAAGGACTAGAAGTTCATGCAATGTGAATCTCTCATGAATTTGGCCTACCACATGCAAGTGCTGTCACTTTCTCCATTGGACTCAATTTTAGCTCGCCTTTCTCTTTGCTGAGTCCTGGCTTGTCCTGTGAAGCATGACTCCTGGAGAAGAAAAACAGAAACTCAGAGCTTGCAGGAATGATTTTCTTGGCCAATTCAATCCAGTATCAGTCACTTGTCTGGGTAGAAAGCTATTTAAATTTTTTTAAGGTGAAGTTTTAATAGAACCAGCAGCAAGAATGCCATAATAAGCATGTTCTTGTTTTTCATATATTTTTTGGTGTCATCTGGATAAGATCATCTGTCACATGATATATTCTAGTCATAAAGCTACTGACATCATAAAAAGTCTGATAATAAAAACAAATTTTCCAGAGTGCGAATTCTCAGGAAGCTAGGTCTTAGAGTTCTTACAGAATTGTGAAAAAATCTGGTTTTACACTGTGGGTTTCCCCAGTCTTTGATCTTACGTGATTTACTCTGTGTAGGAAAAGTGCAGTGGCCATCTTTGGTTACACCCTCTTCAAAAGAGTAAATTTTCATAATTCATTGTAACATTGTAAACATTTTACAATATTGAAGCTTCCAAGGATAGCTGTAAACACATTTGCAACCATTTAGCTGATGGTATATAGATCTAAGTGACCCTTAGGTATCTATAGTCCATGGGTGGGGGGAGCATTTATTTTATTGGCTTTGCCTCTGAAGTGCAGTTTCCATTAGCCCACTTAGAAAGTGCTACATTAGCATCTCTGGCCAAATAACCTTTTCTGAGGTGCTCTCCTTTGGCTCTTGTTTTTTAATTCTATCTGTCATAAATTGTTGTTACTTTTACTCTTGCTTTCTCATTTTTCTTACCAAGTGAGTGAGAAGACTTTTCTCCAACTCTCTTCTTTTCTACTTAGTGTCAGGACATGATATTTAGCCCATTAAAGTTGTATAAGGGTTACTAACACTTCTAATTCATTGGAATATATGTTATGCATTCATTCTTATGAGATGTACTAATATGTCCCTTTCATTGACCCCATTGAGACAGAGACAAGATTATGTGTGCTTAATTGGCTCCTCAATTGTTGAACGTGATGATGTTAGCCTCTTGGGGGTCACAAACACTTTCTTCCCCATTTCTTTCTATCAGGACTCACTGCCCAAGTCTGGGGGAGATGGGCAAAGGGCGATCTCCTAGAGATGAGATCCTGGGGCCTGAAAGGAAGGGATGATCCTTGGAATGTCAATGGTGGAACACCAAACCCAGGAGAGGAGAACAACTGAATGGGGAAATGGGCAGTGACGGGGATCAAGAAGAATTGGATTGTGTATCATGTTGGAGAATATAATTAAAGGTAAAACATGGCAGATAGGAAGGGAAGTGAAGAGAGAGAATTAAGATTCAGGTCTGCAAGAGATGAGGTGAGATCAATCAAGATCAGAATGAATGACAGAATTCTCCGTACCTATCGAGAATTACTGTTTTGGTAGGTCTTGGCACCTCTTAGAGAGGTAACTCAGCCCCTTAAGAAAACCCAACTGGGCTAGATGGCTGCAGCCTGCCCCGTCAGTGCCAGAGGCCTGTGTCCTTTGAGCACTTGGTAGTTACATGTTAAAGCTGTTGTCCCAAACATGGGGATCACAGACATTCACCTCTGCAGACCATGGCAATTACCCTATTTTGCTATAGCTTGAAGGATATCAGAGTCCCTGAGGTTCAATGAAATAGGACCCAGAGGCCCTCTAGCTTGGGAAACTCCTTACTGTATTTCCACATTGTGGTGGCCTTGAGTGCCAGAAGTTATTATACTCTGTGGATCTCTACCAAGCCTGAACTCCCTGCTGCAGGACCCAATGTACCAGAAGATGTCATGGTAGGAGTCTGGCCTGGGCATCCAAAGGATCACCATGCAGCCTTGATTTTGTTGTCTCTTCTTTCTATATCAGGGACTTCTAGAATGGCCACCACTTGGCCATACCCCTTTCTTACTAGCAGGGGAATGGTGTTAGCTGGTGGCTGAAGTTTGGCCTTGATGCCAAACGTCAGTTCTGACCTCATGTCCGCTCTCTCTTCCTCATAGTAAATGTTCAGGTCATATGCCCAGAGGTGGGTTCTGATTCCCATCAGCTCCACTAATTCAGTTCCCTCTCACCTCCCACTAAGCACACCTGCCCTCAGGCACTGCCCAGCATAGTTAGAGGACCATGTCCCAACTGTCTGCCCGTCTTAGAGGTCATATGACGTTTGGAGCAAAACTACATTTATAACTTAATTTGAAAGTATGTTCAGGTTTCTTTCACTTTGAAATTTTCTGCTTTAATATGGAGCTTCATTTTTATTCCACTGAGCATCTCAGTTTATAGAAAATAGAGGGTATTTCTGTTCAAGACATCATTGAGATCAGCAAAAATTAATTTATGGAGTCTTTTTTCCTTTAAGAGAATACTAGCTTTGAATGCAAACCCAAGAGGAAACTCAGGTCCAGGATTCTAGGACAGAAATCACCAGACAGGGGTGTCCTGCAAGCCCTTTTCATAGGAGTCATCCTTTACATACTGATATGGAAGCTAGGATAGATGCTTTGTGCCAGGAGGAATCAGTCATGGCAGTGCGTGGGGGAGATGTTTATCCTTGGGGTAAATATTTGGGTGGGAAATTTGTGTTTCAAGACACTGAGCATGAATTGTAAATAAAGCCATTCTGCTGTTATTTAATCACTTCTTATTTTCTTACGGGATCTCGTGGGAACAGATTGTGTACATTAGGGGGACTCAGCCCGTTCATTCTCATTGAGTAAATCTGCTAGAGGAAAAGATACTACTTCAGGTTTTCTTTAGACTCTGGTGAGAATAGAACCTTACTATTGGGACAAACAAACAAAAAAACAAGAACGATAAATTTTTACAGGAAACCACTAATGCCTGAGACAGGAAATCTTAGCCTGATATAGTGAAAAGAACATAGGACAGGGAGAGAGGAGATATCTCCTTAGAGATAG
This sequence comes from Phyllostomus discolor, assembly GCF_004126475.2. Taxonomy (NCBI): domain Eukaryota; kingdom Metazoa; phylum Chordata; class Mammalia; order Chiroptera; family Phyllostomidae; genus Phyllostomus; species Phyllostomus discolor. The sequence continues at coordinate 109,499,355 of NC_040908.2, forward strand.
ACTGAGTGGTCCTCATTCTCAGCTGTGGGACCTGGGGAAGTGATCCACACCCATCTCTGAGCTTCTGTATCTGGGGCATTGGAGTTGATGTCTTCCAAGGCTCCTTCCATCCTAACAGTCTCTGGATGTAAGAAATGTGTCCCTGGCTGGGTGGCTCAGTTGGTTGGAGGGTTGTCCCATACACCAAAAGGTTGTAGGTTCTATTACCAGTTAGGGCACATACCTAGGTTGCAGGTTTGATCTCTGGTCAGGGTGCACACAGGTGGCAACCCATCAATGTTTGTCTCTCATGTGGATGTTTTCATGTTTCTCTCCCCCCGCCTTCCTTTCTGTCTAAAATCAATGAACATGTCCTCAGGTGAGGATTTTTTTCTTTAAAAATGAAAGAAAGAAATGGGCACTGTGAGGGTGACTTCCTCAGGGGTTCTCAGCCAGCTCTGGAGGTGCAGCTGTTCACGTTCTGTTAGGAGACAAGCAAGGGAGTACAGGGGAAGGAGCTCAGGCTTTGGAAGTCAAGGGGTGTGTGTGGGTCTGCACCCTGTCCCTGCCACTTACTGGCTGTGTGATGTTGAGAAGGCTACTTGATCTTTCTTTTCTGCAGGCTCCTGTCTATGTACTGAGGATAACAATTCCAATCTCCAAGGTCATTTTGAGGAATAAACAGATAATATTTGTATGTCTAAAGTGCTTGCTTAACTAGGTGTTTGACATGGTAGGCAAGCAGTAAATGCCAGTTAGCTCCCTACCTTTATACCAGTGTTGACATTATGTCAGTAAGAGTTCCAGAAATTTGAAAAATAGTGTCATCCATCCTAGCCCTACCCTCCACAAGAACTTCTGTCTTTTTTCCAGTAAGAGCTTTTATTTTAACAAAGGCAGATTAAATATTACTTACATTTCCCTCAGTGAGTGCTGTGGGTTGTGATTTTTTTCATCTGTTTATAAAAATCAATCATGGACGCTGCTTTCCGTTTCCCTTGGTAGCTGTAAATGCCATGTTAATGTGATTGCAGAAACCCATGCAGCTGCCGGGCTGTCCATCTGCACGGCCCTGGGTGAGCTGTGTGTGTCCAAGCACGCAGCGCTCCCTGTGCGTACAGCGTTGGGGAGGAAGTTTCCAGTACCACAGCCTCACAGGCAGTATTTAATCACCTCAAACTCTGGTGTTTGAGGTTAGTCTGGAAATGAAAGGCCATTTGGGTTTACCACAGCGGAGAAGGAAGAGGATAGGGTATATTTGAGGTAACCCCAGGGGAGGCAGCCAGGCCTGGGGTTTCCTGTGAGAGCTGGAAGCCAGGTGAGATTCATGCTGAGGTGTGTCAGTAAAGGCAGAACCAGCTAGTTTAGTGTCTGTGCCTGTGCGTGTGCCTGTGTGTGCACCCATAGTTCAATATCGCATCTTTTCTCACCTGGTATTTCTGTAGCCTCTTTATTTCCTTATCTCCAATTTCTTCTACCTCCAGTCCAACTTCTACTCCAGCCTCCACCAGATGACATTTAAAAAATATGGACACTCCCCTTCTTAAAAAGCTTTGTGGCTTCCTTGCACCAATACCAAAAAATTCAGACTCCTTAGCACCAGGTCTAAGGCCCTTCTTGAGGGGATTCTCAGTGCATACCAGTGTCTCTCATTACAGGTCCAGTGCCTGCTACTCCTTCTTAGCTCTGACAGTTCCAATGTCACTTCCTCTGGAGATCCTCCCTGACAGCTCCAGACCAAATATAGGCTTTTTCCATTGTGTCTCCATGTGTATGCCACTGCCATGGTTCTTATCACACTGCTGTGATGGGTTTGTTTTTTTTACCTTACCTGCTGTAATAAGATCCTCCACAGACATCGTCTACTCTATCAGGTTTTGTAGCCTAAAGAGTCTGGCTTGGTGATGCTTGACAATATTTGTTGATTGAATGAGCTCATGCAGATACACTAAATGTGCATGAATAAACCTTAGTTATGGATAAGATGCAGGCACTGCTAGTCTTGAAATCCAAGACTGGATAAAGACACCATTTGTAATTTGCTCATTTGGATTTCATTTTATACACCTTTTATTCCTTATGTGGATACAAGAGCAAACATCAAATCCTTTGACACACAGAACCTTAGCTTCTCATTTCCTCCATCAATCCACTCCTGTGGTCTCATGGTGTCCGAAAGCCTTGATTTCGGACCCCACTCTGCTGCTTCCCAGCTGCTGTGTAACTATGAGCAAAGCACTTAAGGAAAATTGGAAACTAGCATTTTAGGAGGCACCTTCACATACTGTTCTCATTTAATCTCTACAACACCCTTTGAGGCAATCATTTACCAATTCTTTTATGTTTTAGGATGAAGAAACTGAGAATCTGAGAAGCTAAGTAACTTGCCCAAGATCACAGACACAACAAACAGAAAAGCCAGAGTCCAGCTCTGGTTCTCAGACTTGTGCATGTATGTTCTTTTTGACTGCTTTATTCTCCTGAATCTCAGTTCCCCCCTCTGCACTTGCACAGGATTGTTGGGGGTCACAGAACCAACGATGGCTGTGCAAGTGCTCAGCAGGTTGCCATGTGTCCCTGGGTGTGGGAGTGTTGTCGCTCCGGCCTGTCATCGGGATGATGTGCCCCTCCCCACCCCAAAACCAGTGCTGGCTCTGTGGTCAGGCGTCGCCCAGCAACTGCTCTCTGGCCCAGGCCCTGACCTTGGTCCCTGCCTTTGTGACTGTTAACTTTGTGCCAGGCAGCGTCCTAAAAGCACTTCACAGTCATTATCTCATTTAATGCTTCATAAAAACCCTAAGAAGCAAATACCATAAAACCATAATTAGTTCCATTTTATAGGTAAGAAAAACTAAGGTGCTGAGAATTTAATAGACATTCTTAAAGATTTATAGGGAATTAAACCCTGGAAGTCTCTGGGCAGACCTCCCTCAGTCTGCCTCCTCCACCAACACTCGTAACCAGTGCATGGAACTGCCTCCTCTTCCTTCTGCCCCCTCAGAAGCTCCAGGCTTCTGCAAGGGCCCAGGTTTCCTCTTTATGATCTTGGTGGGCTGAGAAGTGGTCTCTGCCATCACTTCCTGACACTGGGAACTTTTGCGCTCAGCCTTTCTGGGGCATGGGGACCAGGTTAAATAAAGCAGCCCCAGAAGATCCAGGGAGAGAAACAATCAAGTCAGAAGGCCAGGGTTCCAACCGGGCTCTGCCATTTAACTAGCTAATGTTGGTCCCTGGACCTCTGTGAGTGTTTCCTTTTCTGTAAAGTGGGGATAATGACTTCACTGAGTTGTTCTGGGAGTTGGCACAAGTTCTGTCCCAGCTGTGAAGTTCTTGTCTTAGTTAGCTCAAGCTGCCACAACGTAGAACAGGGGCTTAACCAATGGGCATTTATTTTTCACAGTTCTAGAGCTCGGAAGTTCAAGATCAGGGTGCCAGCATGACCAGGTTCTGGTGAGAGCCCTCTCCCTGGCTTGCAGGTGGCCTCCTTCTCACTGTGTGCTCATGGCCTTTCCTGGTACATGTACCTGTGGGGTGCGGGAGGTCTGCTGTCTCTTCCTCATCTTATAAGGGCACTAATTCCAGCATGAGGATCCCTTCCTCTTGACCTCATCTGCTTAATTATGTCCCAAAGACCCACCTCCAAATACCATCACACTGAGGCTTAGGGCTTCAACGTATGATTGTGGGGTGGTGGTGGTGGCGGGTTGGGGGAGGGGGACGGGCCACAAACATAACAGCCCTCAACCTGCACTATTCATCATCATGATGTTAATGAGGAGGAGGAAGGGAACTTTAGGACCAGTCTCCTGCCAGTTTGGGGGTCACCTGCAAAGCTCTCATGCCTCAAGTTCATGAGCAGTTCCCAGTTTTTAACAGTGCCTGGTGACATCCAGAATGGGACAAAGATACAATCTCACCCCTCAAGGATTGCCTTGGAGAATTCTGTGTAAATTAACTTTTATTGTTCCTTATCATCAATCGCAGGTTCAGTTTGTCCTAAGAGAGCAAGCCACGGATAGTGTTCAAAGGAACCTGCCAAAAGGTTTCCCAGAGAGACGACAATGGACAAACCAGCTGCTATCTATGCCTCTCATTTTTTTTTTCAGAATAAAAAACAAAGCAGACAAACACAAAACCTAGAGCCATTTTCTAGTTCATGAATGAGGTCCTCTCCAACCTGAGCCTTCATGTACAGTACTAGACAGTGTCCCATCTCAGGTATGAGACTAAAATGTTACCAGTCACCCTTTCTTGTTTGGATAACTTACTTTCAGAGGCACAATCCTTTATTTCACACCAAAAGCCATAGCTTTGGCTGAGAGACGTGTCAGCACTGGATCTGATTGTGAGCTAAGAAAACTGGGAAATCTAACGTTCAAGGGCCGAGCTGCTGATGAGCTGACAGGATGCAGGTGTGGAGCCTTGTAGCCACTCAGGCTGCTGGGGATTAAGATTCAGGAGGAGCCAGCCTGGCAGGTGAAGGTGACTCACATGTGATTCACATGTAGAGGCATGTGCCCCAGGCGCTGGCTCCTATGCTCCCTGGTTCATTTGCGGAGATTTAAATTAGGGCCTCCACTTATCACTGACCAGATAGAGACTTCCTGAACACTTCAGGTCTCCCACTTCCTTCCTCCCTCTTCTCTTGTTCCTCCTCCCTTTCATTCCTTCCAAAATATACCCCAAAGTATATAGGGGTATATTTTGGGTGGGATTTAGGGATTAAATTAATGGTGTGTGTCTGGGTCAATGGAGAATAAATGCGAGCAGGGAATTCTGGTTCCTTTTTGTTCCTCCACTTTGGACTCCAAAGACAGTGTGGTGGCAGTCTGCACAATGCTGGGTGCCCACAGCCCTGCTGTCATCTCAGCTCTGCCGCTGAAGGTGCGCCCATCGTTTGACTGTTAATTCCCAGGTGCCCATCTAAATGGTGGGATGCAACCGCACAGCATTGCCCTGATAACCCAGGGAGATGGCAAGTGAGCATGACTTGAAAGGCATAAAGTGTGGTTTATGTGAGCACTTACATTAGTTACAACCTCAACCACCAGTCACAGCACTTTCTGTGTGCCAAATACTGATCGCAGCATTTTGTATATATTAAGTCTTTTATGTCTCATAATAACTTTTGGAGGTAGGTACTGTTATTATTCCCATTTTACAGAATTTGAAACTGAGACACAGAGTTAAGCAACTTGCTAATGATCATGCAGCTTGTGACTGATGAGGCTGGGATTCAGATCAGAGCACTCTAGTTCCAGAGTTTCTGCTCTTAACCACTCTTTAGTCAACACTGGCCACAGTCGTACAAGAAGAGCCACGGGCCCTGGTACAGCAAACAGTGCCTCACTCCTGTCTGCACTATTCCTTGGCTTCCCTTTGTCCAGTGGCCCCAGTCTGTCTGCTGGGAGCCACCCAGCCTCCATGCAGCCCGTTTTATCTGCCACATCACTGAGATCTGCTCCATCTCCAAGATTCTAAATTGTCTCAGATGAAATTCACCTCCTGCCGGCTTCTTCCACCAGAAACACTGCATTAATGACTTCTGTCCCTTGCCCTCCCCATCACATGTCTCCTGTCCCAAAGTCCCATTGACTCTTCCTTCCCAGTGTAGCTCTCACTTTTGGGTTCCTGGCACCACTGCCCCAGTCCAGCTCTCCTTGCATGTTGCCAGTCTGCCGTAGAGCTCTCCCGTTGCTTGCTGCTTTTCCCCACTTTAGTTGGCCACATCCCCCGCCCCAGATAGCCTTTGAGGGCTTTGCTCCGTTGTGCACTGTCCTGTTTGGAAATATTCAGCAGCCCATTCCTTGCCTGACAAGTAAAACCCAACCTCCTTAGCCTGTCCTCTAAGGCCTCCTGTGATCAGACTTTTCCAGCCTGGCTCTTCTGTTACTTCCCCTCACACATGCTGTTGTAACCAAACATAGGGCTGGCTGCCTGCTGCTATTGAAAGCCAATACCAAGAGGCAGTAGCTGATGTAAAGGAAAGTGGTTTATTTTCAGGTGCTGGCCACCTGAAAGATGGGGGCTCATGTCTAAAAGCCCATCTCCTCATCTCATTGGAGGCAGAGGTTTTTACAAGGAGAGAGAGGGGAATAGAACAGAGATTAGGGGAGGGCGTTGGAAAGTTCCCTACATGCAGACAAGCACAGTCCATTCTGATAAGGCCAGTGATGGTTCGGTGTGCATCATCCTGGTTTACTCATCTTGACTTAGTTATCCTGGCTTTGTCAGCCAGCTTCATGTCATTCTGACTCCATAGTGAAAAATCAGCAAATCTGGAGCTGGAATGCCTGAAGGTCAGAATCCGTATGTTTTGAAGTTAGTTCCTAGGATTCATAAACAAACATGCTATTTATCTACAAGGCACATATTAAAGTCGCATCTACAAAAATGATGTCAAAAGAATGGTGGATGGGTTACAATTTCCCACTGTTACACTGTGACTCAAGAAAACACAACTCCTCACTCTTCCTGAAAGTGCCTTGGCTTTCCTGCTTTTTTGCCTTTGCGCAAGCCTCTCTGCCTCCAGAAGGGACCTCCTCTGACCACCTCCCATCTTCATTTGTGCCTAGGAACCCCTAAGGCCCATGGCAGACACTTCTTATGAAGCCATCCGTAATGCATCTGGCGGACATACTCTCTTCGCCCTCTGGGACCCCAGCACTGTTTTCTGTTGCCCTCTGGCAGGGGGCAGAGCATGTTTGGGTTTCGGATCAACCTGGACTTGTATCCCAGATACCTATACAAGTACCTTTCTTTTCCTCACTTCTGCCCTTCCCATAGCAGTGAAGTCTCAACACCCTTTCTGGTTCCCTTTTATTTGTCCTGCTACATTTCTCCTCCATGCCCTTACTTTCTAGCTATTTAATGTAAACTGTGGAACATGGCAGTTAACAGCAGGGCTCTAGAGCCAGCATTCTGTGGGTTCAAATTCCGGCTTTGCCCCCTGCTAACTGTGTGACTGGGCAAATTGTCTAAGCACGCTGTGTTTAGTAGCCTGACCTATCAAACAGAGTTAACAACAGTGCCCCTCCTGTGGCTGTTGTGAGAATGAAGTGATTTCACAGGAAACTCTCAGAAGCGTACCTGACACAGTATGGGTAACTGAATTTCAGTCTGTTCTTGGTCATATCTTTCCTGTGTGTCAAGAGCCAACTGGAGACCAGAAAACCACCTTATACTTTGTAGAGAGGAGTTTCTGTAGCCAAAAAGAAAAAAGAAACCAAACCCTCATCCAGGCCACACAATGCTCAGTGGTGACTCCGTGGTCATCACTGGAATGCATATCAGAGACCCACAGCACTCTTCTCTGGCAACCCGCAACATTCTGACTCTGCGTCCCTGGGCACTGGGGCTTGTGTGGTGCCCGGAAAGAGAGTGACTAAGTGTTGCCATTCGGTTGTGGTGACTGACTCATGAATGAGAGGGTTGAGGGATGGGGCCCTGCAAGCCCACAGCTCCTGGTTTGTTTGCCATCAGCGCATCTCATTCCCTGACCTGGGGCTTTCATGGAGGAGTGATGCCCAGAAGGGGTTTGTATGAGTGTACAACACCCTGGGTGCTGTACAGCCTGCCTTTGCAATCACTCATGCCCCCTGTGCCACCCATTTCTGCCCTTGATCTCCTCAGTTCCCCCTTTGCAGCATGTCTGCCAGTTGTCACAGAGAATCGATGCACGTGGTGCTGGAGGGAGCACAGGGAATGGGGCACAGGGCAGCTCCTCATTCTGCAAACACAGGGCCACATCCCAGGGGAAGCAGGATACTTAGCAGCAGTCAGAGCGGAACCCTGAGGACTGATTTCCAAGTCTGTGTTCTTTTCAGAAAACCTCAGCAAAGTGAATGGATGGATCTGCGTGACTGTGGTGTGAGGAATAGGCAGAGGCAGGTACAGGTGGGCACGTCTCAGGTACACAGCTTGGCAGAACCCACTCCACTCGGCTCTGCCAGGCTCTCTTCTTAGCTCCTTTATTTACTGTGCCCCCAGACAGCTGTGAGGCCCGGTGAAACAGCCCCCCAGAGTCTGCTCAGACTCTGCACCTCTGCCCCTTGTGTCTCTCAAACACATCTCCATTTGAAGTGTCCAGGTCACACCACCATGACCTTGGCATCAGACAGGCAGGAGCCAGAATTACAGCCACTGTGGGGCCCTGGCCAAGGTGCTTATCCTCCTGGAGCCTCTGCTTCTTCTTCTGCACTCTTCTACATTAAAGATCAAGTGAAACCATTTATAGGCAGCCCCGAGAACAGTGTGTAGTGTACAGCAGGCTTCTCACATGCAGTGCCTATTATTTTGCATCACCAGCTATTTCCAAGTCTTTCACTCAGATTGTCTTTATTGTGCCAGCCGTTCCGGTGAATCAGAATCACCTAAAAGGCTCTATAAATGACACAGCCTGGTTTGGTAGATCTGGGATGGGGCTGGGGACTTTTTAAAAAATACATTTTATTGATTATACTATTTTATTGATTATTTTATTTCTTTATTACAATTGTCTCCATTTTTCCTCCATTCCCCCCCTCCAGCCAGTACTGCCCATTCCCTCCAGCAACTCCTCACCCCCTTAGTTCATGTCCATGGATCATACATAAAAGTTCTTGCCCTGGCTGGCGTAGCTCAGTGGATTGAGTGTGGGCTGTGAACCAAAGCATCGCAGGTTTAATTCCCAGTCAGAGCACACACCTGGGTTGCAGGCCATGGCCCCCAGCAACCACACATGGCCGTTTCTTTCTCTCTCTCTTTCCCCTTCCCTTCCCTCTCTAAAAATAAATAAATAAAATCTTTAAAAAAAGTTCTTCATCTTCTCCACTTCCTATACTGTTCTTAACATCCCACTGTCTATTCTGAACCTACCAATTTGTACTTCTTAATCCCTGCACCTTTTCCCCCATTGTTCCCCCTCCTCCTCCCAACTGATTACCCTCTAAATGATCTTCATATCTGTGATTCTGTTTCTATTCTGCTTGTTTGCTTAGTTTGTTTTTTATTTTTTTAAGATTTTATTTATTTATTTTTATTTTTAGACAAGAATGGAGGGAGAAAAAGAGGGAGAGAAACACTGATGTGCAAGAGAAACACCAATGGGTTGCCTCTCACATGTCCCTAACTGGGGACCTAGCCCATAACCCAGGCATGTGCCCTGACTGGGAATTGAACTGGTGACCTTGTAGTTCACAGGTCAGCACTTAATACACTGAGCCACACCATCCAGGGCTGTTTTTTAGATTCAGTTGTCAATAGTTATGAATTTTCATGGTTTTAATGTTCATAGTTTTGATCTTCTTTTTCTTAAGTAAGTCCTTTTAACATTTCATATAATAATGGCTTAGTGATGATGAATGCCTTTAGCTTTACCTTATCTGGGAAGCACTTCATCTGCCCTTCCATTCTAAATGATAGTTTTGTTGGATAGAGTAATCTAAGTTGTATGTCCTTGCTTTTCATCCACTTTGAATACTTCTTGCCAGTCCCTTCTAGCCTGCAAAATTTCTTATGAAAAATCAGCTGACAGTCCTGTGAGAACTGGAGTTACCTACTCCTTTTTAGGTAACTCACTGCCTTTCTCTTGCTGCTTTTAAGATTCTCTCTTTATCTTTAACCTTCGGCATTTTAATTATAATGTGTCTTATTGCGGTCTTCTTTGTGTCCATCTTGTTTGGGGCTCTCTGTGCTTCCTGGACTTGCATGTCTATTTCCTTCACCAAATTAGAGGAGTTTTCTTTCATTATATTTTCAAATAAGTTTTCAATTTCTTGCTCTTTCTCTTCTCCTTCCAGCACCCCTATGATTTGAATGTTGGTATGTTTGAAGTTGTCCCAGACCCTCCTTACCCTATCCTCATTTTTTTGGATTCTTTTTTCTTCTTGCTGTTCTGATTGAATGTTTTTTCTTCCTTATGTTCCAAATTATTGATTTGATTCTCAGCTTCATCCACTCCATTGTTGTTTCTCTGTAGATTTTTCTTTATTTTACTTAGTGTAAGCTTCATTTCTGACTAGATCTTTTTTATGCTGTTGAAGTACCCAATGAGTTTCTTGAGCATCCTAATAACAAATGTTTTAAACTCTGCATCTGATAGATTGCTTATCTCCATTTTGTTTAGTTCTTTTTCTGGAGTTTTGTTCTGTCCTTTCATTTGGGCCATGTTTCTTTGTCTCCTCATTCTGGCAGCCTCCTGAGTTTGTTTCTCTGTATTAGGTAGAAGTGCTTTGACTTCCTGTCTTAGTACCATTGCCTTTTGTAGAAAAAGCACACTGATAAGTTTCATGGGGCAGAGCCTTCAGTAATCCCCAGGAGAGGGAAACCCGTGTGATCCTGGTTGATGGAGTCTCCAATATGGTGTTGCTGCCCTGCAGCTGTGTGTAGGGGAGGGCTCAGAAAAGGGACAATGATTGCTACCTGGCCTCTGGAGTTTTGTCCAGGAGGACACTGTCCCCCGGTACTTGCCCTAATTCCAGACACTTTAGTTTCTCCCTGTATGCCACTGGTGCCCTTCCAGCTACTGCCCTGGTGTTAAAGGGGGCTGGGGACTTTTCTCAAAATTCACCAAGGAGGTGCTGGTGTATATTTGATTTTAGGAGCACAGAGCCACCTCACTGCCCACAGTTTTCCTGTCATGAGTGTTGCTCTGGTTCTTTCACATTTTTTTCATCCCCTGAAAATCAAAGGCAGTTTTGTAGGTGGGCTGGCATTAGGTTTGGAAAACTAACTGAGATCTCTAATCTTTCTGTCTCTCTTAATGAGCTACTTCCCACCACCGATGAGCAGAGAAGGGGGTTCTGTTCTCTGAGGAGGCAGGTGAGCACAGCAATGGAAAACACTGGGTTTCCAAATGGGAAATCCTTGTGTTCAAATCCAAATTCTGGCTGGGTGACCTTGAGCAAGTTGCTTAATCTCCTCAAGCCAAGCCACCGTGTTGATCTGCTTGTTAAACATTTTGTTCTACCAGGCACTTGCAGTTCAGTACAGAGCATCCTTCCCTGCAACTCTTCCCCACCCCCAAATCAGCTGTCTCTGGCTTTCTATTTCCCAGGGCCTCAGTGACCTGGGCTGATTTGTGACTTAGTCTGTCCTCCTAACATCTTCCCCACGAATGCCCTTCCTGCCACCTCTGCCACCTCTGTTGGAAAGGAGGCATCCACGCGCATGTTCTAACCACTTGCAGCCTCTTGCTCTGCCTTCCCAGGTTCCTAGTAGCCAGAGAACAGTCCCCATCAGGGCTCCTGGTTAATGGTCACTTCTTGTCAAATGTCCCCTGCCTCCCCAGTGCCTCAAGACTTGTGCAGAACTGCAGAGGCACCTACCTTGGCCTGAAAAATACCAACTCGGGTTTCTAACGGATTACTCACACTTATTAGCATGATTATTCAAGAAATAACAACAGTTTCTGAGGAGGAATGCTAGACGTTAGTATTCTGAGAGGATGCCAAGAAGTGTGTTTTCTCCAAACCATAGGTCTGATTTGATCCAATCTTCTTCTTCATGTTGGTTTTTCTTGGCATTTGGACTTGTTTGAGGTAACCACTGCCAGAGATTTGGTTTGCACCTAAAACTGTAATGTTGCTTTTGGGCTTGAAAGCTTGTGTACAAAGCGGGGAGTTGCTGTTACAAGTCTTGTCTGTTTCACGGAAACTCAGAGAAGTACATCCATAGCATTATGAGGGTCACAGAAGAGTCACTGGGGACAAATCCATTCAGGTATCCAGCTCAGACATCCGGGGTGGAAGGCCGGGGCCTACAAATTCTGGTGCATTTGCAGGTCACTTCAAGTAAGTGTTCTCAGTCAGGGCTCAGGATCAGAAATCCATACCTGTGCTGCTTGCTCCTTTCCTCTATTAACAACAGGGGTGAGTCAAGGTGGTTCAAGCCCTCTGTTCATGTGCTATTAGCATGGCCTTGAACTATCTTTGTCAAAAGAACTCTTTTGGGAAAACCTGTTCAGAAACAGATAAAAGCAATGGAAGGTTCATCAGGGGATTTAGATCTTTATGCAGGTAAGTCATTGTTTGCAGAACCTTTGAAGTTCCCCAGGTTCTGGAGCTTTGGGACAAATGCCTGTGTGGGTGTTATTCAGTTTCCTCTTCTGTGTGTTTCATACAGCCTCATTGTCATGGTGCAGGTTTAGCAGAATTAAACCTTCATAGTTCAAATTTAGATTGTTATTCACATCCAACTTCAAACACAATTCCTCTCCCATCAAAGCTGGTTAGGGAGGCACCTGGCAGCAGCCAGTGACAACGGTAAGCCCAGCCAGCAGGGTAATTTCTGTCAGATGCCTTATTAGGTAAGAATGATTGCTTCACTCAAAACTACAGACACCCATGGCCTGTTCAGGTGGGCCACGTTTGACTTCTGGAGGCAACGCTGGAAATGCAGAGCTCAGCAGACACCAGGACACCATAAAGTGACATGAGGGCTGGAAGACAATGTAAATTAGTTGACAGTTTTTCTTGACATTTTTTTCTATCAGAGAGGAATACTAAGGCTTTAAGTGGTTTATTTTTATACAGTGTGTAAGGATCCAAGAGAGACGAAGGAAACTGTACTCAATATACTAGTTCCAGTAGGTAACAAGAAATCTGGTGATCTTTATCCTTTGGGAGGGAGGGATCTTGTCTAAAGCTTTACATTTGGTCGACCTCTTTCTTTAGCCTAAGAGAGTATCCCTCAGTTTTTAAAAACCATGGTAAAGTTAAGGTCTTCTTTAAGAAAACAAATAGATAAGTGCCAGCCCTGCATCTTTCTCCTGAAGAGCGCTTTGAAGCCCCATAGACAAAGCCATACCTCTGGGAAAAGTCCAGCTGCTCTCAATGTGATGACAAAGGAATACAAGTCCAGGGACATGAACCTGTGATGCTAGACGTTCTCATGACCCCTGTGAGGAAGATACTGGGTTTCCAGTTTCCAGGCCTGGGTCTTCTTTCTCTCAAAGACAAATCACCAGTCAGTTCCCATTGACTTCTCTGTGTCGCCAGTTAGCTTTCGCAGGAGCCAGAGGCCTGCATGTGGCTCACAGAGCTCCCTCTATGGAGACTGTTGAATTGGGTGTGTTAATGTAGGACCCTGGGGAAAAAAGTGCTTGGGGCTAATCAGATGACAACCATAGTCACTTTTGTTTGAGTTTTCTATTCCATATTTTCCAGTGGAAAATACCAGAGCTGGAGGCCTCTCTTCATGTGAAGTTTCCTCTATATTATTATGGATTTTTCTGTAAAAATATGAAACTGGGACTCAGAGGCCCCATCAGTTAATCAAGGCCCACACAGTGGAGGGTTTATATGGACTCCATCTGCGTTTCCACCTTCTGCTCTGATGACCTACCCCATTACCTAAAAAGGACATGCAACCCCGAGCAGGCAACCAGAATAGAATTATTATTAAAAGCTTCCAGGTAGGACTAATCTCTGGATCAAGGACTAGGTCCTATTGCCAAGTAGTCTACAAGGTCAAGGGCAGACCCATTGTAGGACACTGGTTCTCAATTTTGACTGCACTTTATAATTATTTGATGAATTCTTTTTTTAAGATTTTTTTATTTATTTTTAGAGAGGAAAGGGAGGGAGAAGGAGAGAGAGAGAGAAACATCAATGTGCGGTTGCTGGGGGTCATGGCCTGCAACCCAGGCATGTACCCTGACTGGGAATCGAACCTGCAACACTTTGGTTCGCAGCCCACGCTCAATCCACTGAGCTACACCAGCCAGGGCTTGATGAATTCTTAAAAATACTAATGACCGGTCTTACCTCCAGGTAGTCTGATAAAATATGTCTGGGGTATGACCTGGGCATGGGAATTTTTAAAAGCTTTCCAGGTGATTCAGATGTGCTGCCAAAATTGACCCACAGACAGAAATGGTATTTGGAAATGTGAGGCTAGAATTGCTTAAGTAGCCCTTGTGCCAAGGGCAGGACCCAGAAGGGCTTCTAGTGTTGGGAAAGGGCTGGACACATGGGTGGGCAGCAGAGCTCAGCCAAGGTGGGGAACCGAAGTGCCACACTAACTGCCCATGGCAATCATTGCAGGAGCCAAAGGGTTGACTCGATGTGCTGGCTCGTAATCATTTTGTGTACTTAATCTGAACTCGCCAAATGGACTATAAGCTCCCTTGGAGTTTGAGATGCCAGTACCCAAAGGACATCTACCTTCGTCCCCATTAAATGGTATGCTCTGGAGGTTCGGACCTATAGTTATTCTTTTTGATGATTCCAGGCTACAGAGCACAGGGCCCAGCATGTGGCGACTGGACACAGAGAGGATGGCGGGGGAACTCTAGCCAGAGGCGTGGCCATCCCTGGAAATGGTAACATTTCCACATCAATTCATCCTAGAGGTCATCTGCTTTCTTGTCTGATTGGGAATGTGCTTAGGCACCATGTAACAGAAGCCACCCTTTCCTTTTGAGTCCAGAGGCCTCCTGCCACAGGGACAGCCTCCTGCCCTTTATCTTTGATGCAGGTAACAAGGCTTCTGCTGCACAGTAAATGCAACACTGGTGAGAATGGCATTGGCAGAAAGCCTTGAGGAGATTCACTGGGTCTTGAGGGCTATGATTTTGAGGTTGATACTGAATCCTTCAGCTTGAGGAGAGGGGGAAAGACTTCACAAGTCAGCAGAAAAGCTTCCAAAGATGTGCTTGCCAAATGGCTGATTTGCCAAATATACATGATTCTCAGAACCTTGGTAATTTCACTCCATGTCTGATTGAAAAATCACACTTGTGGTCTTGGACAAGCAAGAATAAAAAATAATACACTTAATATTCATATGCATATGAGCAAAGAAATGTTCAGTTTGAAAAAGTCATCCTTCCAAAGTTGAAAACCACACAAGGCAAGCTGAATTGGTCACAGTTTTGTCCGAAATCTAGCAACAGTCCTTGTAGCTGTGACACAGACAGGGAACAGAAGTTGGAAATCGACATTTATTGTGCATCCACTTATACACGTTGTTCTGTAAAGGACGGATCGTTTCATACCTGCCGCACTGTATATTACCCTTGAAGATAGTTTCCTAATACAAACATGTGCCTATAACCCATCTGCTTCAGCCCCTCAGTGGCTTACTCTCAGAGCTCTTAGAATAGAAACCAGTCCTTGATGAGGTCTGCCAGGTCTTGCCTGTGTTGGCCCCTGGTTGCCCATGGCCTTTCTGCTCCGACCACAGCAGTTCTCCAGTGAGCCTGCTCCCTCCCCCTCACAGGGCACTCACACGTGTACGTACTTCCCTCTGCAGAGCACCCTCTCCCACCCCCACCCACTGCCTCTGGTTGCTCTGCCCAGCTGGTTCCAACTCTTCCCTTCAGATCCCAAAGGAAGTGTATCTGTCAGGGTCCAGGCAGGAAACTGAAACCACATCAGTTGTTTGAACCGAGGGGAAATAATATAACAAATTATTAAATAAGTGCAGTTATTAAGTAGATAGTGAAAGGAGTGGACAGAAAACTCTAAGCTGGGGTCTGAAACTGCAGTCCATGGACCAAATCCGGCTCATGGCCTGTTTTTGTATGACTGATGAGCTAAGAATGATTTTTATGTAAAAAGGGTTGTTGGGGGAAAGAAACCCAACAAAGATCGCCTGTGGTGCACAAAGTTTGAAATGTTTGCTCTCTGGCCGTTCACAGAAAAGCCTGCCATCTGCTCTGAGGCGTTGCAGCGGCAGCAAATGTAGGGCACAGCCACCATCTCTGTGGGAAAAGAAGTTGGAATTATTAAAACTTGGAAACTTAACAAAGAGTCCCAAGGGCCTGAGACCCAGACCCTGAGGTGGGGGGTGATGAAGCTGTCTCCGAAAATGGTAGAAAATCAGCACCCTCGACGGAGCTGCTGCTGCATGGGTGATGAAGCATTGCGTGTGCCACTCACGGGTAGGGGAGCCTACTGCCGTCTCCCAGGAAGTAGACAGGAAGGAGCGGGATCCTTCCCTCTCCCCAAGGCTTTCACTCTCCCTCCTTCGTACCCTCTTTAGAGCCCAACATGAAGGCAGTTTACAAAGCAAACATCTGTGTTGCCCCCACATCACAATGCAGACCGAAGCAGAGTGGGTTTGCAGCAAAGAGATAATGACACGGGAAGCTTTCCCTGAACTTGAACATGTGCTCAGTGCCCTCTGTCACATCTTTACTGTGCTTTGTTTCTTTTCTCCATAGCACTTCCTACAGTTAGTGATAATGATGGCAAGCATTAATACAGCACCTACTATGTGCCAACCCAGTGCTAAGTACTTTTCAAGATTTAATCTTCACAACAGCCCCTGTGCAGATAGACACTCATTTATCTCCATTTTACAGATCGTGAAACTGAGGCATAGAGAAGCAAAATAACTTACTCAAGGTTGTACTCAACATATAAGTAGAAAAACCAGACTTTGAATTTTAGTTTTGATCCAAGGACTGAGTTCTTTACCCTATGCTGCCCCTCAGTTTTAATTTTATGCTTGTGGATCTTGACTCAGTATGTGTCTCCCTCATCAGACAGGTTTCAGGAGGGCCAGCCCCAGGACTCTTTCTGCTGGCCACTGGACCCCCTGCGCCTGCTGCCAGGTCTGGCACACAGAATGGATGAATAAATGGACGAGGAGTCAGAGTTGCAAAAAGTCGAGCCAACAGTTAACTGTCAGAGCTGGAATTCAAACCCAGGTCTGTTGGAAGCCAGGCTCATATCCTTCCCATCAGGGACTGGCAGGAGAGGGCTTGCCAGCCAGTGATCCATGAGGTTCCTATGATGGCCTTGCAACACTGGAGATTCATCACTGTTATCTGTGTTTTGATCAAATGATAGTGTTCCTGTGGAGTTATCCAGAATGTGTGACCAGCTGTAATTCCCCATTCCCTGGTCATGCAGCCTGAGGGAAATCACTGTCCTCTGTAAGCCCAGTCAGCAAACCCAGGGAGCTGGGTCTTCTAGCAAAGCTTTCTCACACTCACGCCATGCTAACTAACTATAGTTATGTCTGGCGTGGAGTCTGGCAACGGGGTAGGGATTCCTGTACTTTTTATTCCATATACTATTCAAGTATTTGGATTTCTTTTACAATGAGCATACTAAAGAAAAATATTTTTTAAAAAATACTGAAAAAATAGTGTTTCTTATGGCAAATTTGAACAAACTGAATGGTGCCCATGACTTCAGGACAACATTTTTGCCCCTTAGCAGGTCATCTTCTAACTTCTGTCTGCCTCTCCGGCCTTGCCTTCTATCTACCCCACGTAGATACCCAGCCCCTGGCTCAAATACTTGCCAGGCTCTGCGTGCTGCATTTTCTGTTCTCTCTGCCTATTGTGTTCACTTGTGGTAAAGCCAACATCCCCATAATGGCACGTGAGACACTGCATGCTCTGGCCCTCAGTGCAGCCCGTTTGCCCCTCCTCTGTTCCTCTGTCTCATGCTGGAGTAGAAGCTCAGAGGAATCCGAGGGAACTAACAGAGAAAGGCAGAAGAACAGTAGGTTTTACAAACATTTATTTATTCAATTAACCATATGGGCTGTTTTAAAAGCAATGAAATCCAACTTAGTCAGTTTTCTGTGCTAGTTATCTTAGATATTCCTGTGACAGTAGCAGCTCCAGAAACTCAAATGTTAGGTGTGGCTTGGGGCAATAACCTGGTGGACAGGGAATCGGGAGGAGGGAAATAGAGAAATGGCCCCCAAGCTGTATTTGTATGGTAAGCATATGGCTTTTCAGTGATTTTGTGTTTATTTGGTTGAAAGGATCTGTCAGAGAATTCATAAATTTCATAGCTACTGCTAATGATAGTAGATGCCAGATCTCTGCTGGTTAAAACAGAAACCAGCTTGATCTAAATTAAGAAAAATAGAGAATAGAAGGTTAAAGGGGGGTCAGACAGACTCAGTCAGTGGAATTCAGGCAGGCCCTGGGGAGTACTGGAGCCAGGGGCTGGGAAGCCCTCAGAATACTCTAACTTCTCTGTTCTCTTATTGCCAATAAACCAACTTCCTCTGCTTTTCCATTTCTCATTGTGGGAAACATAGCTGCCCCAGAGCTCCCAAGTTCACATTAAACTTCCAACTTCAAAGAGAAACAAGCTCAGCCATCTCTTGGTCTCAATACTAGATTATGAGAGAAAGAATGGATTGGTCCAGCTTGACTCAGGTGACCACTCCTGGTCCAGTCAGTGGCAAGAAAGAAGGAGTCACGTTGTCACACGGTACATCATGGCTGCTGGAGGCTGCTGGCAGATGAGCAGGCACGTGCTTAGGGAGGAGGGTCATTCTGAGCTGGGCAGACATTCCAAAGGTGTCTACTGTATTAAGAAAAAAGACATTTGTAACCTGCAGAAGGGAAACATTTGGACACAGAGGGAATGCTTGATAAGTGCTTGCTGTTGAAGGGCCCATAGAGGGACCTGCGAAATGATCTATTGATTGGGTTGTGGATTAAGCTAGTACTTCTATTACAGTGTCTTAGTTATTTGACTCTTGACTCTCTGGAAGCCCCAAAACTATGAAACCAAAATTAATAATAGCAAAGACTTCCACAGCACCTTAATATGCCAGACCCTGTACTAAGAACTTGACTTTCTGTTAATTTATTTAAATTAATCTTCACAACAATGCCATGAGGTAAATACCATTATTGTTTCCATTTTACAGATGTGGCACAGAGGGGTGACATCATTCACCCCAGGTCACATTGTCGATAAGAGGTGGAGCCAGATTTTGAATTCAAAGAGTCTAGCTTCATGGTCTCTGCTTTCGGGGGAGTAGCTAGAAATAGCTGAAAGGCTCTGAAAACAAGGCTGGGATGTTCTGTGATGGATCATCTTGCCAAATGAAAAAGAGGGACTCTCTTCTGGTTGATGATGGCAGCCGGAACCAGGAGCAAGAGAAGCTGCACCAAAAAATAAGATGAGAGGCAAGAAAACATAAAAAATATGGATGGATGGAGTAAGAGACTACACAGAAAAGGTAGTATGAGGACAGTGTGAAATAGGAAAACCATAGAGCAGAACTTGCAGAAAGAAATACCACCTCAGTGTCTGTCATATTGTGGTCTGTAGACCACCTTTACTCATACTTAAAACGCAATTGCCTGGGCTCCTCGGAAATCTATTAGAGTTATCGGAAATCCACCTGTGTTAACAAACACTGTTAAGCATTGTCATTTTGTGAGAGCACTTAGCAGCAAACAGCCTTATGCAGCCCCACAACCCTGGAGGCATCACTGGGTACGGCAGTATCTTCCTTTAATCTCTATACTATTAGTTTGAGAAGTATGGGTACATTTTGTATTAACTTCCATTGATAGGAGGGTCTGAAATGAGAATCAAAAATGCTGTGCTTTAATTCTGGCTCTGTCACAAAATAGCAGTGTGACCATTAGCAGACAATTTCTGTGCAGTCTAAGATTCTCCTCTATTAAGGGGTTAGGGTAAATGGGATCAGGGAAAGGTAGCTGAAACATGTTCTTCCACCCACATCCTCCACGTGTCCTGCAGCCTTGCACATCCTCCCCTGTCCGTGGCAGACATTATTGATCAGTCATGACACTCCTCGAGGAGCTCTGATGTGGCTTTCCTGTATTTTCACCCAGCACTCCAAACATTCATTGTCAGTTGCTTAAAGTTGGCTTCCCATTGAAACTTACTTGCCATCTCTAACTGGATGACCCACAAAGCTCCTGTAAGCTCTGAAAATTCATAGCGCTCTACAGGATAAAAGCAATTTTATTATTTGCTTTAAAGAGTACATTTTCATTTATATAAAAATTAATTTAACTAATATTTTAATATTTAGTAGTTCAATAGTCTGATCTTTTAAGTCTCATATGGACCTTCTTTCTTCCAGTTATTCCAACTAGATTGTAATTATGATTTGAATGTTGCTTGTCCTGAAAACTCTCTAAGTCTTCATTATTAAATTATGCTAAGTGGTTAGACTAACTTGACCTTAAACTCATGTTTTAGGTCAGCTTGAACTTTCACAAATACAAGTTTAAAGTTCAGGAATTTTCTATTTTAAAATAAAAAGGAGGTGGGGGAGAGGAATGAGTTGTGAAGAAAGCCCTGAATGTAGAAGTACTTTAGGAAAAAATATAAATAAAAACTTTTTGATATGATGAAATCAGCCCTGGACTG
Source organism: Phyllostomus discolor (assembly GCF_004126475.2). NCBI lineage: Eukaryota > Metazoa > Chordata > Mammalia > Chiroptera > Phyllostomidae > Phyllostomus > Phyllostomus discolor. Next base: position 109,519,430 of record NC_040908.2, read on the forward strand.
TTGATTACTCAAAAGAAATTCTCATGCCAATTGTAAATAATTCTAAGTTCTGCATTTTTGTTTAAGAATTTTGAGAATCATGCTTACGAATTAGCTGAAAGTAAAGGGGAAAAAGATTTTAAAAATATGATGCAGTTGACCTTTATTGTTCTTAAGTCCCATGGGTTCTGTGCCAATGAAAACATAATTTTTCTTTCTGTTGTCACTGGGTTGAAATTGTTGAAAATGATGATTTCGCTTCATTTATTAACCTCAAAGAACATTGTGTCAGGATGGGAAATGAATATTTCAAGCAGGCAAACAATCTTCCCAAAGCAATTATGGAGAAATTTGAAATTGGCCCAGATAAGTGGATTCTGTTATTCTGATCTGGACTCAAAACAGAAATGTTTTGGTTCTGGACACTCTGTTGTGAGGCCTGGAAGGGCTCCCTCAACATTAACTGTACCCTGGATCCAAACCTTACTTCCGAGAAGGCCTAGCAGGAGCTTGGGCTGGGTTGCATTACTTAGCCAATCACAAGGCCTGAGAAATCTCGTGCTTTGATGGGAAAATGTACCAGACAAGCGGCCCTAGGTCAGACGGAGCGCATTAATGTAAAACCTCAGGAAATGGGACTGAGGCTCTAGAGGGCAGAGAGATCGGCTGAGCTGGCAAATTGTCTGAATTATAAAATATATGACCAGAAAAAGATGCATTATATTAAAATACACAAGTAGCTGGAACGAACTTCTCCAAATGTATTACCCGATGGAGGTGCGGGTAAGGTGACTCCTTTGTAAGGAGCAGAAGCAGTATGCAAATGAACGGTGTGATCTGCAGCAGCCAGAAAGAAGCTGCCCTTAGTCAGTACCATGGTTTTAACACCCAGTTTAACACTCCATTGTGCAGTTGCCATTGTGCAGTTTCCATTGTATTTAATAATTTTCATATGAGTAGTTTTCTCACCAACAAGATTGCAAATTCCTTAACATTGAAACAAGGTCACCAACGTGACCAGGTTGGTGCCGAGTGTGTTCACACTTAGCCTGAGTGAATATTTACTCATTGTCTCCTGTGTGCAATCTCCGTGCGAGGCATTTTCCACGTTATATCATTTATTTTTACATTGTCTCTCAAAGAATCTTGTGATGGAGATATGATTATCACAATTTTTGGAGTGAAGAAACAGAATCTGAGTCATCTATGTTAAATAATTTATGGTTCTACATTTCGTGGTGGATTGAAATTCAGGTCCTGGGTTTCAGAAGCGGGTGTGGAATAATGGGTCTTAGCGGTCCCATCCTTAGTCTTCTGCTGAAGTTAGTCTCATGTCATCTCAGAATAAGTTTTAGATTTGGGATTATTTATTTTCCTTTTGTAATTTGGACCCTAACTTGTAGATCAAGTTTCACATCTGTTCTACAGCTTAGCACCCAAAATAGAAATTTTATATGTGATAGAGCCAGAGTATATTTTTCTTTATCCTTTGGTTATTTTTTCTTTCCTACTCACATAGCTTGTGGTGAAATTATTTTCCTTAGACTTTCATACTAAAATAATTTGCCTTTGGGTGGAGGCCAAGCACAGACCATTTTCAATTCTGTAACAAGATTGTTTTTCTAAGCAATGCTAGTGAAAGAATTCCTGTATCTTACAATGGACATTTGTAAATTGATTATTTTAGGCAATTGATGCTAGAATGTAGTCTTTTTCAAAACCTGTATCTTCTATACCTACCCTTAGGAAAGAACCCAAAAACTACACAGAAAACAAGAGCTGTGACCCAAAAGCCCACATCAATTACTATTTCCAGATTCATATAACCGTTTGCTTCCTTTGCGTTGAGTATGAAATTTTAATGAGGCTATTTAATTTCCCATTTTTCACATAGCTGTGGATAAAAATTCCTTCTTACTTCACAGGAAAATAAGAATTGGAAAGAAGAACCCTCAAACTTCATAAAATAATCATATGGTTTACATCTGTCCATCACTCACCTTGCACAAGAAGTAACGTAAAGTGCTTTATCTGCATTATTATGGTTAAGACTTACAATCCTATGTGATAGATAATTGTCTTCATAAAAAGTAGAGGAACCAACACTCAAAGAAATAATTTGTCTAAGATCACTCAGCTACAATAAATTCCAGATCCAGGACTCAAAACCAAATCAGACTGGCTCCGGAACACTTGTTCTTCATCTTTTTAAAAATAACATTTTATTTTGGAATATTTTAACTTTTCAGAAAAGTTACAGAAATAGTACAGAGAGTTCATACATACACACCCTCACCCAGTTTCTCCCCATGTCACCACCTTACATCGCCACAGCACATTTGTCAGAACTAAGAAGCTGGTGTTGGTACGTTACTAAATATTAACTAAACTCCAGACTTTATGCAGATTTCACCAGTTTTTTCCTCTAAGGTCCCCTTTCTGTTCCAGGATCCAGTCCAGGGCACTGCACCAGATTTGTTACAATGTCTCCCCCACCCCCAATCTATCTAGTCTGTGGCAGTTTCTCAGTCTTTCCTTATTTTTTATGATGACTTAGACAGTCTTACGAAGCACCAGCCAGGCATCTTACCGAATGTCCTCCAGGTGGCTTTGTCAGGTGTTTTCTCATGGTGAGGCTGGGGCTCTGAGTTTTTTGAAAGAGTATCTATCACAAAGGTGGAACCCTCGTTGGTGACCACTGTGACAGTGTCACCTATATTATTGGTGGGCAGGGCATTTGTTTCTATTTACCGTTCTACCAAAGGATGGACTATAGCTCTAGTGTGAATTTGGGAGGAAAGTCATTTAAGAAAATAATATAATTTAAAATTTCATGATGACTTGCTTATTTTCATAGGGACAGTTGACAGTTTGATAGTTAATGTCAGCACTGAGAAGTTCCTAATGAAGTGATGTTTCAGGTGAAAAGAAATTCCAATATTTTCATGTTGAAAATATTTCCAAAAGAAGTGAGCCTAAATCTGGTGAACATTTTATTCAGAAAAATTTATTTGAGTGGTATTGATGATAATGAAATATTTTGAAATTAGCATAACTGCCTAACTACAGAGGAATGTTCACATAAATTACAGCACCTCTCCGTAATGGTATATTATACAACCTTTTAAAATTATGTTTGTGAAAGGAGGATAATAGTAGAGACAATATTTAGTGGAAAACGCAAACTACAACACTGCATGTTTTTTATAGTCACAGCTAACAATATACATATGCATTGTCCTAAACAACTAGAAGAAAATATACCCAAATGTCAACAGTGGTTATCTTTGGGTGGTGGGATTATGAGTAATTTTTACTTCTACTTTTTCATACACTCCGTGCAACTAAAGTGTTTGTTTTCTTGTGTTTAAAAAATGTTTTCAAAGGAGTATACTCTTAAACCACTACAAGAACATTTTGTGATTTTTAAGAGGTGATTACAGAAGAGCCTTTGAGAGCAAGACACATGAATCAGGCTTCCTTCTGTCACTAACGCCTAAGCCGTAGGTCAGGATGCTAACCTTCTCTGAGTGTGGGGAGCTCAGAAGAGGGAGGTACTCCACCACTTCCCACCACTCACCACCAGCAACACCTGCATATAAACACTCCCCGGCCTCAATGACCCTTCAAAGGCAAGGAGCACACCTGTAGCAACTTGCCTCTAGACTGAGACGGAAGAGGATACTTACCAGCTCTGTGATCTTAAGTCAAGAAATATTATAAAGAAGTGGTTAAGTGAAATACCACTGCCTGGATTTGAACCTGGGCAGGTTATTTAAATCTCTATGCTTCCGTTTCATCATCTGTTAAATGGGAACACTAGCAATATGTACTCTACGAGCTTTGGGGAGGACAAAATACGTTAATATATGCCTGGCATTTAGTAGGTACGCAGTGCATGCTATTGAATATGGTGGCTTATAACCAAATATTAATTTCTCTTCAGCAGGAATTTGAGAATCCTCTACTAAACAGTTTCTCAGGTAACCTCTAGCTCTAAAGTGTTTTGACTCCAGTTATCCGGGGGCTACATTTTTTCAGACAATGACTCTGAAAAATACATGTAGGGTTCGAATGCAGCCAGAATCTAACATCTATTCATGTGGAAAAATTGTGTATAATTTCCAGCTTTGGTTTCTGAAAGTCAGGAAAGCATGTCCCAAAAGGACTTCCATCTGAAGGCCATAACTCTTGATTTTTCAAGCTGGAGATATAAAAAAAGAATTTGGTTTTGCCACAGTGGCAGTATTCTTATAGCCAAAAACCCTAAACACTCTCTTTAGGCCACATGTGACATGATCGAACATTTTAGACATTTTATAAAGAAGTAACTCATTAATTCATTTGAAGAGGTAAGTGCTGTGGAACTGGGAGTGCCAAACCCTTAATATTTAATATAATATTAAGAAGAATAAGAGAAGTGTCTTGGCCTATTCATAGGTTAGTGGATACAGAGAAGCTATTGAAAAGCTTAATTTCCAGAACACTTAACTCAAGGAAGTACTTGGCAAGTGAAGTGAATATTTGGGTTTAAGGACTTAGCGTGGGGAGATTACAAAAAGCATCATTAGGCACGTGGTTGGTGACCATGCCAAGAAGCTGGAAGCCATGGAACCGAGGTCTAAGGTGAGAGCACCAACCTGGGATCTGGGAGACCAGGGTCTCCTAGGGAAGGTTGTTCTTGCCTTGATGAGCACCCAGGCCACTGAGGACCCAGACAGAGAGGAAAACAGGTCCCCAGTCTGCTCACATGGAGCAAAGGGGGTCTTGGATTCACAGCAAGGACACAATCCAGCCCCTGTGTTTTGGATTTAAATAATCTCAAATCAGATCAATTTAAGAGAGGATGTTTTAACCTAGTTGAGATTAGTTTATAACTTCTACATAAGTAGCAGAAATAAACTCTGGTGGTATAATTGTCAGTGGTGCTAGACACACCTGGGTTTCAATGCCGGATCCGAAATTTATTAGCTGTAAGACTAGAGAAAATTACTAAACTGTCTGTTCCCCAGTTGCTTTTTAGAGGTGCTGGGAAGCTTATGTGAGATTCTGTTTCAAAGTGCTGAGCACAGAGCTAGGCACATGGTGAACATCCAACCCATAGTAGCCATTGGTGTATTTATTGTCCTTGATCCTGATAGTGACCCTTTCAGGTGGTTCTGTTATGGCCCCTGTTTTAAAGATGAGGAAACTGAGGTTTAGAAAAGCTGAGTAGTTTGTCCAAGATCAGACATATAGGAACAGAAGAAGAACGAACATCCAACATTCAAAGCCTCATCTCCAAACTTAACTTCAAGGTTTTCTGATTGCATAAGACAATGCCTTCCTCTGAGTACAGCACCAGCTGGATATTTCTACCAGTCAAACAACAAGTGTATTTTGAGCAGCTACTTCTCTTCGAGTGTGCACTTGGGAAACCAAGGAGTAACAACTCTTGCCCCTGAGGCTCTGGCAAAGTGGTCCAGGCTCTGCATCTTGTCATCCCAGATCTGATCCAGACCACAAGCAGTTAAACCGCCAGTGAGAACAGGTTAGCTGTGTCAGGGCATGTGAGTCCCCAGAGGGTAGGGGAAGAGGCTGAGGCCCAAGTTCAGGACTATATCTGGGAAGTCTGCTTCT